>NC_089278.1:37919303-38519303 GCF_963678975.1 Dysidea avara
GGCACATATACACTGATACCTCTGTTTGTTCTGGTCACCTTTTGGGTAAAAAATTTCTTCATTATTAAGTAGGTGGCAGGTCACTCAAAGACTTATTATTTTTTATAGAACTTTGCGTGGGCGAGATCAAAGGAAAAAGTGTACTTTAAATTTCATAAAGTACACTCTCAGCTGGCCAACAGTGCTTCATGACCGCAAAGAGTGCTTTATTGAATGAATAAAGCACTTTTTGCGGTGCAACAAAGCACTCTTTGTGGGCAATAAAGCACAGTTGCCCACGTGCCTTAGTGCAGGCTAATAGCCTGCGGGGCTTGCACCAGTGCGACTAATCACCCAAGCTGGTGAAGGCTGATAGCCTCGCCGCACTGAGTGATCAATCACCCCAGCCAATATGAGTTTTACCACTGGATTGCTTTTATAGACATACCTAAATGCTTCGATGATGGGTGGGAGAAGGTAACGTTGCAGTTACGTTTGTTAATGTAAACGGACAAGTTCTGGAGATATCACGGAATTATTTCACTGTGACTCACAATAGAATCGATTGTGGGTTGCGAGCAAAACCTGCCAAAATACGCGATGAACGTCTACCATGCCAAACTATGGTGATATACGTGTGAGTTACTTTATTCGTGTCCGTTCAGGCTGCTAATAGTTCGTGCAACGCATGTTAACTACGAATCTTAGTGTATGGTGAAGCTACACGACTAGAAAGTTCCATAAATCATTTAAAGCATAGCCTTGCTCGTGCTATATGAAAAATACAGTACTCGACTGTGCACCTCGTACTTTATTTTTCATATAGCACTCGCGGCTATGCTTTAACATAGGCCATTTGTAATCTGACTGTTCAGGACCTACTTGACATGGTCACTATAATGAAGTGGTCTTATTAATGAGGTCATGAAGTACACCTTAGCTGTGTTTGGGACCTACTTGACATGGTCACTATAATGAGGTGGTCTTATTAATGAGGTCATGAAGTACACCTTAGCTGTGCTTGAGACCTACTTGACATGGTCACTATAATTATTAATAAGATCACAAACAGCTGTGTTTGAAACTTAGAAAGGTTGGAGATTAGCAGACATACACTATGCATGGCAAAGTTTATAATGTACAAGATAAAGATTGTCTGTATATGCAGTAGTATACCTACTTGGTGTTGTTTGGTGTAGCTCCTCAAATGACCAGCAGTGTGTGATCTCATCGTGGTCAGTAGAAGATGCTCTACAACGTTGGGAGACTGTCATTAAAGTGTTTGCCCATATCTTCCTTGCTGAGGGGCCAGGGAATGAAAGAGATAACTTCCTCAATCCTCATGCTGGGTTTGCTAGCCGCATGGCAAGGTGTGTAGTGTAGTGGGTTACTCCAACAGACATTTAACTTATTCACTACACTAATTTCTCCGTCTACCCTACAGGTTCAGACACAGAGTGGCTCACTATTTGGAGACCAATGCCTCATACAGGGACAGGTCGTGGGGTGGTCTGTCTATAGGAGACTCTAACGTGCTCAATCTTAGAATACGTCGGTCACACCTGCTACAGGACTCCCTGCAAACACTGGCCAGTGTGAGTGGATGTGTGTATACCAGTTAATGTGTCACATCGTTACCAGTATGTACAGGGTGTAGGCACATGTGTTGTATTAGCAATGTTACTCAGAGCTTATATAATTTAGTGCATAAAGTATTTAGCTCTTTTGTATTTCATTTTGTATTCGGAAATTTCAAAATTCTTCGTATGTATATATGTAATATAACTATACTGCATATTACAGCTGTATACAAACTGTTGATACTGTTCAGATTTTGTGGTAGACCTACCATACCATCCTACTGTGTGCAGGGTCAATATTAGATATGTAGACCACTTTAATTGTACTTAACTATTTTAACTCTCCTGACCAAATATGATCAGTTCCCCTCCTACTACAGTTCAACAGAATGCACTTCACACAAGTGAGGGTGAAGTTTGAAGGAGAAGATGGGTCTGGTCCTGGTGTCAACCGAGGATTCTTTGCTGCTGTTGCTATGTCACTAAAGAACTCCATAAAGGTAAGTCAACGTTGTACCTTGTTGTAAGCCATATCAAGGTTCTTCAATTAGGAAGGGGTGAAGGTTGGTGTACTATTACATGAGCCTGGTAAGAAGCCAGAACAAAGTGGACTGTTCTCCCCATCCCCTGTGGAAACTTGTATTGTAAGGGACAGCTGTCATTGTTACCTGCTGTTGATGTGCACTGTTATATAGCCGTCTAGAATTACAAACTTCAGAGCCATTGGCAGGTTTCTTGGTCTGGCCTTGTTGTTCCGCTATAATGTACCACTGATGTTATGCAGGCATGTTGCCAAGTACCTGATAGGAAGGTGTGTACGTTTGTGTGTGTACTGTGTTAAGTGTGTTTCATACAAGATAGTGTGGAAGTAACTAGCCGTGTGCTGTGAAGCATGAGATGTTTGTTTGTGTTTAGATCACCCAAAGTCCAATTAAAAGCCAAACTGTGTTATTTTATATCCAAAAATTCACCTGCTTTCATACTTTCTGTTTGGTAAATGATCTGTCTTTATGTTTAAGTGCAGTTACCCATTCTGGCCGGGACACATGCTAGACAAAACACACAAGGCACTTGATGTATTGTTGTTTTGTAGGGAGCTGTCCTGGCATGATGTGGCCTTTTATAATGCCGATTTGTATGAGGGATTACGGAGAATGATACGTGATGTCGAATCAGAGAAGAATAGTGTGGAAGATTTCAAAGCAACTTACTGCTGTTACTTTGAGGTTGGTTTGTATGGCTTTACAGAGCCAGAATGTAAATAAAAGAGCATTTTAGGCAAGGGCATGTCAACAAGCACCTATGGCGCAATCGGTTAGCGCGTTCGGCTGTTAACCGAAAGGTTGGTGGTTCGAGCCCACCTAGGTGCGACTTTTTTTTTCGTTTTTTCTACCTTTTTAAAACACCTTTTATTGTTTTTTCTACCTTTTTAAAACACCTTTTATTTTGTTTTTTCTACCTTTTCAAATCACCTTTTTTTCTTCCACTGTTATTGTTTTTGCATGTCTCCTTTTCTAGGCAACTCATTGTGGCAGAGTAGTGGAGCTAATCCCAGGAGGGTCCAGAGTTGCTGTGACACCCGACAGAGTCCATGAATATGTGCAGTAAGTTACAATAGAACATTTCTGTGAACAAAACATTTTGTGATATCATGTTTACTGTAACTTATCGACTCTTTAGTCAAAATGTAGTGCAATAAAGTTTTACAAGTCCTAAATTCATAGACTATATGCATGTGCAGAAGTATTAAATACATGTGGTTCTTCAAAATGGGGCCCTACTCTAAATTGCTTATTTCATCCTGGTCACAGCCTTTATGCCACATACAAGATGGTTGGGTGTGTGCAGAAGGAACTGAACAGTATGAAAGAAGGTCTCCATGATGTCATACCACTGGATCTCCTCTCCGGACTGGCAGCTGAGGTTGGTCAACATTTGTATGTATATAGACATGCGGTACACTTGCTCATACCCACAAGTAAAAACAGATTGTGTGTGACTAGTATTTAATTTCTGTTTCTTCTCTGCTTGCTAGTGGAGTGAATCTTGGGTACTTAGATGTCTGTACAGCCTTATGTGTTCCTAAAATAAACTCAGACAGCTACCATTTGTCTTCCTTACTTATCATTGTGTAGGATTTTCAACTGTTATTGTGTGGAGGATCGGTGAACATCACAATGAAACGTCTCAAGTCCATCATAAGATTTCAGCATGCACATTCTGCTACTCGGAGTACGATTGAGAAATTTGAAAGGTATGTACGTACAGTATCACTAAAATGTGTTACGTTTCCTTTGTCTTATGTTTGTAGAATGTTCTGGAAAGTAGTTAGTCATATGAACAACAAACAAAGACAACTGTTACTGTATTTTGCTACCGGCAGTGCTGGCATACCTGCTACTTCTGAAACTGAACAAGGTAACTGTCACCCACCATTGTGTGAATTGTAGTGAGTTGCATACATACAGTACATACTTGTAATATTGTGTACACTCTCCACTATACACTAATGAAGGTTATAGTATGCAATGTAATAGCACACTCAAGTTACTACACAACCTTATCCTCTTCAGGGTTAACAATATCAGTTGATGTGATCAGTGGCAACCTGGAGTCCCTGCCAGTAGCATCTACCTGTGGACAGAGAATGTCTATCCCACTTTATCCCAGCTATCATACGTTGAAGAAGAAACTGCTCCAAGCCATACAATGCCAAGCATACGGATTGAGCTAGCTAGTGCTTGCATAAATTGTAATTTTCAAGGATCGAATTTACGTATATCAATTAGGATATTATTCTGTAGTTCATATCAGCCCACAATTATATACATTGTCTAATGTGTATATTTTAATATATGGTAGTGTTTTTTTAAGATACTATGATATGCACTGTTATACTGATATGGTATGCACAGTCAACATGTGGCTCCCTTTAAAGGATACCATGAGACACTTGTCCATGGTCTCAATTGATTGTTAATACAGGCAGTCAGGCATCTAACAGTAACTCATCCATTTATATTAGCTCCTTGCGTTATATTAATTGGCAATCATTTGATGATGCAACATGTATTACTGTACATTTATGTGATAATTTTACGCATTAGATTTCTCCAAAATTTGTGTGCTGAGTTTGTTCAGCGTGTGCTTGTGCGTCCTTTTGTCCCACCAGTTGTTTACCACACGCCAGACACCTCAATGAGAAGTTGGCTGTATCTGTGAATTGTCTAGCCTGTAATAGGACAGAACACAAATAAAATGTTAACTGGAGGCCATAAGTGCTGCCTTGGGGTGTTATGGTCTCCTGTGGACTACAAATACAATTACTGTACACAATGTGCCAAGAGTAATCTCTCAAGCACATTATACTGAACAAGTATAAGATAAAATTCCTAATTTGTGACCCAGTCTGAGAAAACCAGTCCTATCGCCCATGTCAGCAGATTCGACTTTTCACCCAGGACACAAAGCTACATGAATAAACTCTAATTCCACAATAGAAATCAGCTAGACTTGAGTGGTCTAGTTTTGCTGGCTGCTTTTCCCAAGCCCAGTGGCGATCTGTACATGCGGTGTGGGGCCTTAATGGAGCTCTGGTCAGCCTGGGGATGGCTGTATGTGGCTGTACAGTTGTGTGGTGTTGAATAAGTACCTCTGCTGTGAATTTCCTTTCATTTTAGCCAATTTTGAGACCTCAATGGCCCAAAACTTGGCCTAATTCATCCCTGCGCCTTCCTTTTCAATTTTTGAACACCATCTTGCCTGCCTTCCAGGGCCCCCGCCTCCCACCCATTTTGCAGCTCACCTGATACAGTCAACTGCTGCAGCACATGTTGCTGTCAGACCTTCAGTGCTGGTCACTGTAAAGTGCTAATAATAATAATAAAAACTTCGGTTTTAAAACTATCTAAAATGGCGGGAAACTTAGTTGTTGGCTACTTGCACAGTGGATACATTGGAAGGTAAGGAATTGGTGTAAAACGTGTGAAAATTTGGTACACATAGCTTCAACCATTGGTGAGCTCAACACACTAAATACTTTAAACCGGCGTTTCTCGATACTTTTAAATAAGCGATAAGCAGACTGGGTCACATTTTTTCTTACACTTGTTTGTGAAATTTTTTTTTGCAAGCTCATGACCACAAAATAGCCTGCTTTTCACAAAACCAGTCACAATACTTTAAAAGTTAATCACAGCATTATTATTACTAGATTATGACTCATACAATAACAACTGACTAGTGGGCGTGGCTCTACATAAGCCTGCAGACAATAATGGACATGGATTTGTGCATACCTACAGACTGATGAATGGGCGTGGCTACCATATGTCTACAGACAGATTTATGGTAAGTGGGCATGGCTCACGAAAGAAGCAGGGTTACGCTATGACGTGTAGTAACACGTCCACATTTAGTTTAGCAAGTGGCTGAATAATCTGTAAAGCGGGATCTGGATGACCCAACTCAGTGTTACTAAATAAACTATATTTATTGACTTACACATTGCTATATAGTTCGCCGCGAGTTGCTCTCACTGATCGATATCAACAGCAAGTCACGTACGCATGTGTTCAAAATAGTTTGGTGCACCTGGCGACCACGTGTATTCAAATAGTTTGATGCAATATACACTGGTAGATGGAAGCCGTACTGTAGTCTATTAACACTCAGCAATAGAACCTTGACTAATGGCCATGGTAAAGAAGGATAAAAGGTAAGACAATAGCGCAAGCATTGTATGTTTATCAATATACCAAAGGTTTTTTCTTAAGCGATATAGAAACGTTTCTGCGAAAGAATTAGGGCTGTAGCTGTAGCCAGTTTTCTGCTATGCTTGACTGAAGGTGTCAGGCAGCAGTGATGGGAGTAACGCGTTACATATGTAACGCATTACGTAATATTATTACTTTTGTAGTACCTAAGTAATATAACGAAATACGCTATAAAAACAGGTAATATAACTCAAGTTAGTTTACTTACAAACGTAACGCGTTACCTAAGTAATATAGTTACTGTAACGAGTCTAATATTACGTAATATTATTACTACAAGTAACGAAGTTACTAATCTCGTTAGTAATCCACTGAGTAACACCTAGCCACAACGAAGTATTGAAGCCTACTGAATGAAGCTTATTCACCAGCTTCTTACTTATAACCAAGATTTGCACATTGCCCAACAACGAAATCATGTCACGTGATAAGGTGGTAGTTTCACACGTGACAGCTTAAGGCTGTGGACACAAAGTAATATAATATGTAATATTATTATAGTTACTTTATTTTATGGGTAATATGTAACTGTAACTAAATAGTTCAGTTGCAAGTAATATGTAAAATGTAACTAGTTACTTTTAAAAAGTAACTTGCCCAACACTGTCAGGCAGGCAGGCAGGCAGGCAGGCAGTAGAAAATTCCATTGACTAAATTTTTTAAAATTCTGTAGCAACTGGACAGAAACCAATACTGTCATGTCGTTGTGAGGAAAAATCATGGCAGGTTTTTGGGTTATATTATATCACGGATCGCCCCCACACCTTCGATGTCCCTACAAAACAGTACTATCATACTGTATGATAGTTACTGGATATTTCAGAAGTGTTAGTCTCTTTTTACACCTTCTCATGAAATCCACAACTACATCACATACACGCGGCAATTATAATGAAATATCATCTACACAGAGAAAGCTTGTACTAACAGAAATCAGTACCTCCCAGCACTTAGTCCAGCCTGGACCTAACTAGAACACATTCACGTTGAGGTGATAACACATTACATCACTCATGGATGGAAATGATGAAATTACACAAGATGAAATTGTGGTAGTACTACATGACCAGCTAATATTATCCATAATAAAATTGCTACGACACAAAAGCACAGTCTGATACAATCCTTTATAAAAATTTGTAATGGAGTCAACATCTGTTATTCTCACACCTTCACTATCTCACCAATTAGCTGAATTATGTTGAGTAAAAGCTAACTTGTCTTCTCTGGCTGCCTTGTCAGGTATCAGCACAACATGAACAGGCTACAAGATGTCTGATTATGTAACAGGGTATTACATATAATGGGGTGTTTTATGACATGTACCTGATTGTCAGTGACGTCTGTGTGAAATAAGTGCACATTTCACTTTCACAGACAACAAATCTAGTACTGCTATATCAGGAGTTCAATATATCTATATATTATGAACTCTTGGCTATATAAACACATCAACAACAGGTTGGTTATTGGCTGTTGTGTAAGTTCAAATAATTGGTGAAACCGCTATACTGAACTCAAGACCAGTGATGAAGTTAAACTGCAATATTTTCTTCTTTCAGAAGTGGAAATGTATGAAATCTAGGTTTGTCCTTAATACAGAGGTCTTTACTACTTGATTAGGAGAGTTTGATAAGTTCCAGACCACCTCTATAGTCTGACACTATTTGCTGCACCAATAAGATCTTTAGTACTACCACTACTACCACTACCACTACCACTACCACTACCACTACCACTACCACTACCACTACCACTACCACTACCACTACCACTACTACTACTACCTACTGACTCGATAATCCAACATCCTCATTAATATACGGCAAATTTTATTACAAGTGTCAAATTATTGTTGTGGGATTATTGAGATGTCACTGACCTGTTGTGCCTCCCTGGCCATATTAAGTGCCTGTGTTGCTATTACCTCATCATCTACACTGAACATGGTGACCTCATCACTATCAGACTGGCACACTAATGGATCATAATGGATACCATCATAGATCAGTAGAGCTTTAGTGAGATACTGCTTCTCCTGACCTGTATAACAATAATAAGTCTTCTGGTATACTATAAGTGTTGTGTATCTACTATATATATATTACAACAAATAATCTATAAGGCATTACAGTGAAATACGACCACTTTACGTGTGACCTCAAGGTGTATTGGCCTTACTAATGAGAAATACATCACTTAGTGAATGTTTTGTAAGATGATCACTACACTAAAGTGGAGAGTCGATCATCCAAACCTGAATGCCAATGATTGCTCAATTAGAAGACTGCAGGTGTATGTTCTATTAGAGTAGTTTAATAAAGCTCGTCTATAATGGATTTTCAGTTACACAAAATATTAGTTCACTCTCCACCATACCATAGTGAATATTAATGGTTTGGACCTATAACACTAGAGGTGATCATCGTGGACACCAAGTGACATTTCAGTAACAACAAACAATACACCAGGTATGGGACAAGTACATCAGTGTAGCTGGAACACAAATTTTGAATACAATTGAAGTACTTTTACCAGTACAAGGCCAGGTTAAGCTAATATCAGTGAATTTTGCAGTATTGTAGCAGAGTACAAATTATACATACATTAGCATTAATAGCACAATAGACTACTCTATTACTACAATCACTTTAGCATACCAAATTTATCAATTCTGTTTGTTTGTACGTCCACAACATGTAGTTCAGTCTCGTAACTGTCACTGAGTATGGACAGCTCTATAGCACCTACATGAAGAGAATACATTAAGAGTCTATAACTATTATGTATACATTGTACATAGTCACAAGTACAAACAGACTGTCTACACACACCAAATAACATTTTATACACTACATTGATGGAACATCTCTAATTTCCGGCTCACTTTGCTGTAATATAGGTGCAAGGTATTAAGCCAGATCCAAAATGGAGTTTGTTAAGAGGTCAACTATACAATGTACATGCAGTACAAGCAGTAAACACATGCAAGTGTTACACACTGCACTGACTACAGAGTCACAGACAACAACGTACCACCCCAGCTTTCATCCTTCATTATCCACTCAGTGTACTGCTCATTGCTCCTACCCAACATTGCAGTAGAGTACTTGTCTGGGTCAGACATGATGATCCCAGCTACCAGCTCTCGTAACTCCTGCACTGTGACACTGGCATTAGTCACCAACAAGCTAAACCAGGTAATGATGATGAGTAGGACACAAAGAGTAATAACTAACCTGATGCTTTTGAACAGACAGGAATTATCAGCTGGAACAATTCTACATACAAACACAAAGTTTAGTATAAACTAAAACAGCGAGAGGCACACTTAGATACATCAAATCCCAGGGGGTATCAATCATCTGACCAATGCCAAGAGTTGCAGAAATTTAGGTGAGTGCTCCCTTGCTGTGGACTCAGAAAAGACCAGTAGGCACTCAGACAGGTTACTTGCTACACAAATTTTATAAATGCCAAGTCCACGATTGATCTGTACTATAGTAAACCACCCTAGCCTCTCCTTCAACCATCCATTAACACTACTAACTTTCTAACAAGTTTTGGTGATGGCTTCTCTTTTCCAGTCACCCGATGAGTGATCTTCCCCCCACTAGCTATAGGTGATGATTGCTCCTCCACAATTAACGTTTCACCAGACCTCAGCCCCAGCTCTGCTAGGGACACACTACCATCATGTAGCAGTAATTCTTTAGGAGGGTAGCCATATAATACTGTAGGGGAAATAGAATGGTATACTATCTCAATCAGTACGTTAAATACTTTTTTGTCTGTTTAGGTCAATTTTTGTGTTTTGCTGAATGCATTCTTGTAGTTCTCTGAGTGTAGACGTCCTCGTTAGCCCATTAATAGCTGTTCTGCCAGACCTAGTCTTCACTCTGAGAACCTGTTGAGAAGCATAAACTAGAACAAGCCCCATGACTATCATACTGCTACAGTATACTGACTTGACTACACGTCTTTACTTACCAAATTCTCATTCTCCATTATACACGTTTAACTGTCATTGCAAGTTAGCAAGGGGGACGTCACATTTAAAATGTACACGAAATACACGTCATCGATTTAATTGGTGTGCTCTGTTTAGAATTTGTTCTAAGCAACGCACACTGTGCTTTCAGTCCGCTGCGAGGTCCGCTGTTGCAGATGGCTGTTGACAGAGTACTTTTCAGGTGATTGAACTGGTACAAGTATCTGTGCGTTAGGAAGCGTGATATTAAACATTTAAACAATGTTAGTTCTGAGCAGGGCGTCAGAGTATTAAAAGTGTAAGTGGTAAGACTCAGTCCTAATGCTACCAGAGGCAGCAAGTCTGGGGGGATGTAAAGTTGTTTTTAATTTCAGCTAGCTAAAAAGTGATGAGGCTCTAGCCTCACTGGTCGCACCTACTCTGACGCCCTTGGTTCTGAGTTGTTGTCAGACCAGGTGTTAGTATGTAATATGTGATGCACTTGTAAAGAATTTGAATTTATGGCACTTCATAGTTTAATTGGCAATGTATGCTAAAAAACAAAGGGCGGACAGAGCCATATGCATGTATTATCAGGAGCTCAAGTAAGGTAGTAAATACAGCTTGGACTATAAATCACCACATGAACTATGGATGGGGCTCCTCCTTCCAGTTACTCTGTGATTTTGTTCCTTTAGTAGTGGAGTGTGGACTCCATTTGCTTCAAAAAAATTTCTGATCATACCACCCTTTGAAGTGGTGTCACTCCCTTGGAAGCTTCAAGAAAGAACTTACTTTCTGTTGCACTGTGGCAAAGTAATGCAAAGATGATCTTGAGGTATTGGGCTCTTCAGAACAATGATGATGATGAAATCCCCTCTACCCTCAGTTATAGTATTCCCCTGTACGCTAGTTATGTATAGTTGTAGCATTATAATTAGTTGTGTTAATTGTAGTATGTCATTATAATTATTATGTAGTTACTCTAGTTGCAAAGGAATCTATTGCTCTGGAGAAACTCTCGTAACTGGTCTACTTTTGCAATTCACACTTTCCATGCTATCTAATCTAAATCTATTAGTCATGTTCTAAACATGTTCTGTATGCCTGAATTGCCCTAGTAACCTCATACCCTGTTTGTTCTTGCTCATATCAAGGTAATTTTTTAATAAACAGTTATAGCACTGGGCAGCCCATGTAACAAGAGTTAACAAGTGCTCAGGTGAACCTGAAGAGAGAAAAAACCATAACATTGAATGAGATTAGTACAGTACAATATTATCAGTCCATTGGTTGTGTGAACACAGTGAGATCATACAAAGATGATATGTGTGGGCATAGCAAGAATATGTGTGTGTACAAGAATTATTACATAAAGAAATTAAGCTAGGCTTGCTATTGTTCATTCACTACAGTTCCAGGCCTAGAAAATCTGAGAGCATGTCAATCATATAAAAAGTACTGTAACTGTGCAGCATGTAAATAAGTTATTCTTGTTTCTATCATGAGTACAATTACGGCTGCTGCTCTATACAGTGATTCAAATCGACAGTGCAAAGTACACCTGTGTCTCTTCTGATCCCCTCTCAGCTACTTCTTAGGTGTTTCCTGTACAAAAACTCGCGGTAAAAAACATGATAAAATTGCAATATTGTATTTTACAAGTATTTTTAAATACTTAAATATTGGGACTCTAGTACACCATGTTGGGGTTTTGCGTGGGCATTGGCTACCCCTCGTACTTAGGCTATCAGTCCTTTAAAGTAGTGTGGCCATTCTGTGTTGAAATATGTTCTGTCCGTTACAATATGAAGAAGTGCCTCTGCACTAACGGAAATTGTGCAGACAATTGTCAATTTTTCTTCATTGGCATTCTACCGTGTAGCAGTAACAAAAGTTCTTTTTATGGCAAATGTGATACTCACCTGTGTACGCTCTTTACATGTACCATATTTCAAGGCAATCAAGTTAACAAAATTTAAGAATGCACGTCCCTGTAAACTAAGGAAAAAACAACTAATAATTGCCTGTACATATCATGGAATTAGCTAGGTGTGTGGCCTGCCTGCATGACAGGAAGTTCTACCACAAAAGTGGAGAAGGTGCCATGGAGCTACGTGTAAATCTTCCTGTCTATAGCGAACACAAAAGCTTTGTACAGTGAAGCCTCATTGATATAGTTACTTGGAATGGGCTCAAAAATGAGGTGGTCTTATTAAGCAGGTTTTAAAAAGCGATAAACCCTTGACTATTTTTATTATCTAATTCATCCAAATGGGAAGGACTGTGATTCTTGTTTATTTGTACCTGAAAGGAACTGTTCATCAGAGTAGATGTATTAGTGTAAGCTAGGGTATGTTCTATTAGAGTGTTTTAATAAAACTCAATGGGCTTATCTATCCAACATTTCTATCATTGCCTAAGACCTTTGGTAGACTATATCGTATGCCTGTATATGGTATGACCAATTTGACATGATATTGGGTGGTCTTACAAACTGAGGTGCTCTGTCATTATCATTAATCATTATTAGTTTGTTATACTTTTTAAATTTTTTTTTGGATGGCTGACTTTCAAAACTGCCAAGGAGGGAACACACAGACCACTCATGATGTAGTATCAGGAGAAATGAAGGAAGTATCAGGTGATCACAATGTTGTACTTGTACCAATAACTGATCAATGTGATGTGTTCTGTAGGTAAATTTTGTGACTGCAAGATCACTGCTCCGAACAAACTTGTTAATGAGGAGGTTGCAGAGTGAGGAGTATAGGACCAAACTGAAGAAGTCTGATAAAATGTGTCGACACATTCAGCGTGTTTGTTTGTGCATAACTCTGTGTATATATTTCTTAGCTGTCTGTGATATCCATTAGGATGTTCTCATTATAAGTATTGATATCAGTCAATTCTATACTTGTATTGTAGAAGTGAAGGTTGGCTGATAGTGTTGTGAGATCATAACAATATATACCTACGTATCTGAATAATTGTTGTACACAAGACAGCTATACACTAATACCTCAACACTGTTTATTTTTGGTAGTGATAATGTGCTTGGGTAGTGAAAGAATTGTCTTGATAACACGTGACTAAACAGCTAAAGGCAAGTATGGATAAATGTTACTGACACATCAAGTATTTGGTACATTACATGTAACTGTAAAAGGAAATTACACAGTCTGGATTTTGTATAGATACTGTAATTGCATGCAATATTGTGGAGCTAAGCCATATATTTCAGACCAACTATATTGAGTCACTTGTCTAGGTCTCCTAATAAACAGTTACTACCATACTGTATGATGTTCGTGATTAGATTGAGAAGTACACATGGGGACCTGCAGAATATGTTGGAATAATTAGGTACCCATGGAATATACTTTTAAGGCTGGCCGTTATTTCTTTCTAGCAATTCTTCACCTATTAATGTTATTCTTAAAATTATTCCCTAACACTTCCTGAAATGTGTTCATTACATGTTTTCTTATTAATCAAATTATTTATTTTGGTACTAGCTCATTGACCCGTATATTTCAGGAAGATTACTGCATTATAAATTTCTGTTATGCTTGACTTATTAATACAGTGGAACAAGCTAAAAATGGAGGACTATTATTGTTTACCATTTGTATTGTACATGTTATTTACAATGACTTTCTGCCTTTTTTTTGCCTTTGCAAACTTGGACACATTACTTGGGTATCAAAATACAGTGGAACCTCATCCCACTTATCCGGATTCTTGGTTTATTGAACTACGGAAATGACTGCTCTATTAGAGTAGTGACTGTTCTATTAGGGTAGTTGAAATACTGATATCAATTTTACCAATGTTCTTTATGCTATTTTAAGGTTATTTGTACACAGTTTCAGAGATACGGACTTTTCAGACTTATAGACCACCCCTGGTCCCAAGAGGTTAGGTTTGTAATCAGTCACAGGTAGCTAATTAGGGTATAACAACCACGTTTCATAATGTATTTCAAAAATGAGGAATATTGAATTATAGACTGCATATTGTAGGGATGCCTGCAACAGAAAATTTATCGTGAGAATGACATACCTTGTCTCATTTGTCATGATATAACTTGAGCTAGCCAAATCTCACACAGTAAAGGTCATTTATGCCTCCATGTTAATTTTTAGATAATAGTAGTAGTAAGTGTCACTGCTATTTTTTGTATAGTAACCATGGTGACTATACAAAGGGTGATGTTAATGAGTACTGTAACAGAAACCATATAACAGAATTATTATTCTGTGTAGCGCACGATGAATACGTATGAAGGTGGTACAATGATACACATGTGTTATTTTACAAGTGTGATGATCACATTTTGCTCCCAATATGCAATCAAGTTAGAATGGATTGCAGCCAAATTTCCATGCAATTTATAGCTAATATATCAAAGGAAATCACAGGACTATACTATATTGTCCAATATCATGATACTGTCCTCTGTGGTTAGGGCGACATCAGTGACCAGGACCTATATACTGTAGCAAGTGAATGGGGTGACCACTAAATAGATTTCCCACAGCAACTTTATATTATACTGACCCTCACTAAGTCACTGTTAACTAGGACAAAAGCCACACACTACAATAGTCACCCACAGTACTGCATATTGTTTACTCTAGTCACACCCATTTCCTCAGCCATGAATTTGTGTCTAGTGTGTACACAACTGCAACTGAGTAGCAACAAAATTCAAAACAAAGGGGCTAAGAATTGTAAGGATGCAATGCATGCTCATCATGTTCTATCCATGAGGCATGGACACCACACAGGATTCTGCTTTGATGTAGTAGCATGCAATTTTGACTGGTCTAAATGTTCAATTACTCAAGTAAATGACTGCTCTATTAGAATATCTCTGACCCTAATATGGGGAGGGGCTAACTGTTATCTCCAAGTTAAAGAGGATCATGACTTACACATGAAGTAGATAAGGACCTAGGGATGTCAGTCTTTGCAATGTTTGTATAAAATAGTGATGATACTAGGTCATAGTTGCACGTACGTACATGCACGTCAGTCAGACTGGGTTAGATCATCGATGCTGAGTCAATGTCAGGAGTTTGACCTTATACATACAGAAGAGCTCTGCTTAATGCATAATCGCAAAATATATAATTTCCTTGAAAATCTCAGTGATTTATTACTATATAATTAAAAGTATACACCCTATATGCAGAGTAGTTGTGTTGTACAACTTATAACGACAGTACAACACACACTCGCTATAACAAATTCTAAAAATAAGAAGAGCTTGCAATATCTACAGTTTGGTCCACTCCTCACTTCTTTTCCACAGGGTTTCAGCTGCTTCTTCATCCAATGCCAATTTGCTTGCAGCAATGATCTTGCAGTCAGAGAAATGTTCACCTGCAGGTGATGTATGGTATGACGATATCATTTTGTGGTCTCTAACCATACTGTTTAAGTAGGGATCCCCCAAAATGATGTGTGCCACCAAAATTCTGCCTTTAAAAATCATCTTACATGATGAAAATCACCTATATTAATTTATCTAACATCAAATACTAAAAACAAGAAAACACAGGCAGCTGGATATAGAATTTTTTTTTTTAAATCACCAACTCTTGAATTTTCATTTTCCTGCCTGCCTGACCACAAATAAAGCAGTGCACATATACCATTTTGTGCTACAATATCAAACTCACCAGTGGGATATGTCTTGGGTGTTCTGACAAGTTTGTGCCCTCTGAGCCTTGTCTTTCTATTTATCTTCAATCATACTGATAGTCTTCTTGTTGCAATGAAACCATATCAAGGCATTAATTTTCCCTATCAAGTACACTTTCCTTGATGCTGCAAACTTACCTAATAGAACAGTCACACATGTATAGCTGTATGCTATAACAAAAACCAAACAAACTAATTCATCTCTTGTTTCACTGCTTGTATCACTTGGATCCCTACTTCATTTTAAAATTAATATATTAAGGGATCCAAGTGATACAAGTAGTGAAACAAGAGATGAATGATATAGCATAGCTTGGTGATACTTTGGCATTGCAAAAAAATGATTGCCATAACATGCAAGATTCAGGGATTTTCCTTAAATAATTGTATAATGCAGTTATAGTCATACATCAGGATTCCGGACTATTATAATCAAGAAACTTTAGTGTAATCAACCAGATCTTATCATCCCTTACATTTCTCAACACTAATTCATATAACTTTACCAATTGAAGATTGGAGCCACTTACCTCACCATTTAATTGAGTTGGAGTCAAATGATTTATTTGTAATTAATGTAATCTCATGTATGTAAGTAGTTAGCTAATTGTAATGTACATGTGTATTAGGGGCTGGTCCCCCTGGATACATCAGTAATTACTGGCTGTCCAGTACAATACAAATGAAAAATAAAGTAATACTACATGAAAGCACTAGAAAATGAAGTTCTTTGCTTTTTTTTATTTTTTTTTTTTACATACAGTGTATTTCAGTGACATTTTAAGCCTTTGATGATTGTAGTATAACTGTCATTATTGGTGTCACATGATCTAATTATAGATTCTTTGTAATTTATATGTAGTCATAGGAAAATATGTTTTAATTTACAGTATGAATTATAAGCAAGACAGTGAAAAAATTGCATACAAGATCGAGATACTCTAATAGAGCAGTCACAGTGTTCTGAGGCAGTGTAGCTTAACTATGAAGCTATAATTAAGGATTTTATTTACGTACATGATATTTGGTAAAGGATAGCTGTGACCTTTTTTTGTTCTTCAACTTTTCAGTAGTGTGCCCCCCCTCTTTCCAAAGGATCTGCTCCTACAAGAGCACTCTATTATATATTATGATGTACTCTTGATTATAGATTGTGTTCACAATACTGGGCAAGCACATGGAGGGAAATTAGGTACACGTTTGTTCCTCTGTTTTGTTGACATAATTTTAAGCAGTTAATAGCCATAAAATAAATCACAATTCAGTGGATAAGGCACATCACATGAGTCACAACATCACCTGATACTTCCTTCACTTCTTCTGATACTGCAACATGAATGGTGGTCTGTGCTCCCTCCTTGGCAGTTTTGATTAGCAGCCAACCAACTGCAGATACCAAAACCTAACATCATCCAAACAGATAAAAATATATGACAGTCAGTCATTGTGTGTGTACATGTACGTGTGAGTGTATACATGTGTGCAACAGTTCTATTTGAATTGTGGTCATAAACAAGTAGCAAATCTACATTAACTTTTTAGGTTACTAAAATTATTTCAATAATTTTTTATATTGTGCAACACTGTTCTGCAGCCAACAAATCCAACAAGCTTGTGGCTGGTAACAGTGAGACTAGTTATTGGTAAGAGCCACACAAGACAGCTTTTAAACTATTGCATGGAATGGAACAAACTTGTCTGCTACAGTACAATACTGACAAGAATAAAGAGATCATCCCCAAAACACTTAAGGCATTGTACAGGCCAGTAAACAACATACCATGCGGACTACGACGTTCAAGTGACGTGGTAATTCAGTGTCCACTGCACCGGGATGAACAGAGTTAGTAGTAACGTTGGTCCCCTCCAGCCTCTTAGCTAGTGCCTTAGTAAACAAAACGTTGGCCAGTTTACTCTTGAAGTATGTGGTATATGAATTGTACTTGTCTTCAGAGTTGATAGTGTCCAGATTTAGTGGACCAGAGCAAAGTGTGTGTGCACGTGATGAAACGTTGATAATTCTTCCTTCAGGAGATTGTTTGATCCTGTCTAGTAGGAGGTTGGTGAGTAAGAAATGACCAAGATGGTTCACACCAAATTGTGTCTCAAATCCATCTTCAGTTTTAGTGTAGGGACAGTACATTACTCCAGCATTGTTGATCAAGATGTCCACACGTGACTCTTCTTCTAACACTTCTTTAGCAAATTTTCTGATCGATGTGAATGATGACAAGTCAAGCTGACGAAAATGGACGTCGTTGTTTCCGCTCTCCCTTCGCACGTCCACTTCGGCATTCTTCCCTTTCTCCTGGCTCCTACACGCAAGAATTACCCTCGCGTCCCTCTTGGCCAGGTCGATAGCAGTCTCCTTTCCTATACCAGTGTTAGCTCCAGTAATGATGACCGTCTTGCCGTCTAGTTTAGCCTTAGATCATAGCTTAGATCGACACACCCCTCCCGCGAAATACTTGCGAGCCATCCACAAAGCAACTGCAGCTGCCACTCCAACTACGTAGAACCACATATCGACCATCTATCTGCTGAACTCCCCGGCTGGACTCAGACTGCTGCAGGAACCGTCCTATCACGCGATCTCGAACTTGCAATCCACAATCGCAAGTTTTTTCATGCCCCCGCCTTTCTCCTCAACTACTAGTTTGTAAGCGCAGAGCTTAAAAATTTCCTCCGTCACGAGATATTTCCAGTAGGTGGGGTTTCTCTACAAGGAGTGTCGTGATATCCAATGGACGTGCGGCGTGTTGTGGAGTATTTGGTAGTGTCGGGGATTGTAGAGCGCAAAGATTCGGAAGTTTCCATTTCAAGTGAGCGTTGTGGCGTGGAGATCGCTGTTTGTATGCATGTTCCCTCCTTTACTACACTTGCTGTTTTGTTAATAAGGTTCTACCGGCTTGCTAACCTTGTTACCATTTTACTCTTTGACACTGCAATTTCAGTTGTTTAGTAGACCTATTGATTTATTTGTGCTCATGTTTCAATTTGCAATTTTTTGTAACCAAACACCAATATATGTTTCACAGGCACTACTGGGGGCTACATTGGATCAGTGTTACAGAGCTTTCCACATGTTGGCAAGAGAAATGTTAACTTACCAGAAGGAATTGAATTGGTATGTCAATTTACTGTTATCATGCTGTAATTACTAATTATACTTCTTAAGGCTTGTGGGATTGTAGTACTTATTCCTTATCAAGCATGTAATTAGCAATTGTAATTATGTGCAGAATAATTGATTGAAGTTGCTTGTATTTTTGTGCAATCCAGTTTTGTCAACCCCAAGGATGGGATATCGTGTCCAAACCACAATCTCCGTACTTTATACCATTTGTGCTGACATCTGAAACTGGAGCCAGACTTTACTGTATGTCTCTGAACTTTTATCAACCTCACCGGCACAATGCCATGGAGTTTGACAATATCAGTCAGATTGAACTAGAGGATTCCATTCAGCACAGAGCACTGAGTGTCACCAAGTCAGTATTGTCTACTGTTAGTGTTTTGAGTGGTGACATTGATGTTAACTGGGAAATGACTGATGGCGGCAGAATGGGGTCGCCTAGAATAGAGTATGAACCTATCAGTTTATGTGCCATCTCCGTTCAGCCACTGTTTGACATTTTAAAGGTGATAATTATTAACATAGTGTATATGTGTGTGTTCTCAATTAGAGACATGGGTACTGGTTTCTGAATCTTGCTAGAAATAATTTGTTGCAATTTGCTCAATCATTTTGTTGTTGCTTAAACTGGCTGCTGGAAAATAGGCACCAGTTTGGGGAATTTGTACCTGTTAATCTAAAGTACATCGAATTTACTTACCTCGAACTCAATTAATTTTCATGTCACTTATTTTGCACCTGTAGCATTGTCTGTGTGGCTTGTATGCCTCATGGGTCAGTGGTCATCATGATCTGGAGGAGTTAGCTGCTAAGATACTTACTGAAGTGAACCTGCCAGTATCTGGCAGTACCATAATGTCACTAGGTAGTCTGAAGGAAATGAAGTTACCATCTTATGATGAGAGGACATCACTACCATTGACTACTACTGAATGTATCGTTCTACTGAAGAGCATTGGTGAGTAGTTCTAGCCTATGTACCGTCTACTGGTGTCTTCCAGTTATTTATTGAAGCAGTTGATCTTATTGTGCTGTGACCAAGGGTTTTAGAGACATCTTGAGATTTGCTGTCCTTACCATGATAATATATTCTGCAGGATATGTTGTGATTTGAGAAGTCCCTAGCTGTCATCACAGATAATGTACCTGCTAACAGCATTGTGTGTGTGCAGTAATAGAAGACTTGGCATATGCCAACTATTGGCTATACGTAGTGTATCCCATATATATGTATCTGGGAATCACAGTGACGTGCTACGGAACAATACACACACACTACAAACATGCACCCACCCATGTGTACACGTCCAACAACCACCATTGTTTGTAGTATGGTTGTGTACAAGATGTTACTGAAGTCTGTCATTGTTACAGGTGTACACAAGTTGATAACATTATTGACAGCCATCTTGATGGATGAGAGTATCCTCTTCATCTCTTCCAGCTACAGTTCCCTAACTGGTGCTGTGAGGGCCCTCGTCTCCCTTGTGTACCCTTTTGTCTTACCGTGAGTGATTTGCTGCTGTGGTATATGTACTTGTAGGTGCAGGAAATTTATGCTGCTCGAATTGAAGTTGGTCCATAATGCTATAGGCTGATGGTCCTTGCTATGTATTTGCATTATCTTTGTACTCATTTCCCAAACTGGGAAACTACCTACCACCTGTTCAGCTAAACTATGAGGCTAAGGGTTGGAGCATACATGACACCCATGCGTGTGCACAAGTCCATGCTATATGGATGTCATTAAAATCACAAGAAAATTCCCTGTTTGAAAACATACATAATGCATTCACACATACAGCTGTACAAAGTACATTGCATACCATGTACATCATCACATGTTGAGGAGTGTGTAGTGTGTGTAGTCACTTGTGTTGTAAGACAGAAACTGGTGTACATATTTTACCAGCTCAGCTGTACTGGTACTACAAGGTATTACATAGCCTATCGAGCATGCATGTCATGTTTGCTGACTGGTATACAAGTGCTTCAATCCGAGTAGATCAAAGCTGATCAAGGGATCAACAGTGATGTGTTGAATGACATAATGTGTTAGTCTAGTGTGATTTAGTAGTGTAATAGATTTTATGTGGGAGAGAAGACATTTATATTTTACAGGATGTCCTTGTTAATTTTCATGCAATCAACTCTATCCTATAACAATGTGTACAACTTTCAGGTGTAATACATGTGTGTGTAGGCAGGCTGAAATGTGGACTACTGTCAAGATACAATGTATCTGATTGTAAGAAGCATTGTTCCACATTTCAGGGTGTCCTACTTGGCATGTTGCCTGTGTATAGATGTTGTAATGAAGACAAGGCCACTCATCATTTGAAAAAGTTCTAAAACCTAATGTTTTATTTATATACACAATGACCTACCTAATGCACTAAATAAGGTCACCAAATATTGCATTGTGTTGGTAACAAAATTAGCAAGTCCTGATCTCACCATATTCTACACTAAATGTGTAATGTGTATGCCCAAATGTTGCCAGCAGAATAGAGCTAGTACAATTACCATCAAACCTTTATTATAATTAATTTTTGCACACTCTAGTTACTCTCTGGTGCCAATTGTTCCTCAGGAGATCCTGGACTATGTTCAGCTACCATCCACCTATATCATGGGTGTACCGAGCATGTACGCTCATCAGCTACCGGACTCGGTGAGTGGCTATTAGTTAGTACTAAGTATTAGCTTGTGACATAGTGTGTCTATAGAGCTTCTGTGTACCATGTAAATCACTAAAATTGTGTGTTCTTTGACTGGAAATAAGCTCCCTCCAAGAAGTTTCTTCTTCCATACAGTAGGTGGGAGATATTGATGATATTGAAAGCAGCACTCTTTCTTGTCCCCCACAATGAGTACATACTTTTTTTTTTGCGTGAAGAAGGAGAAAAATGGGTAGTACTCCTAACACAATACAAGCTCACATAACAGGATAGTGATTAGGTCTCTGGTGAATATCTACTGTTTATTCAGTCCCTCCTTGTAATATAGCACTTCTAGAATTATCCATTCTACTGTATAGGGAATACAGTCAGCTTGAAAAATGTGTCCTAAGGTGTAATTCTGGTAGTGTTAATCAAGTTATTATTTGTTTGTAGTGTGATGCTATTGATGTTGTAATTCTACTAATTCCCTAGTTGGAGGTAATTCAGGTATTCCTAGATGAGGGCAGGATCCAGGTACCTCCAAGAACTGAAGTGTTGCCACTACCACCTGATATCCATGACAACTTGGAGACTGCCTTGCATAGGGTGGGTGCTTAACTATTGTTAGTTGCTTAACCAATGGTAGCTGCTTAACTACATACTGTATAGCTTAAATATTTCGAGGGGAAATTTTTGTGGTTTTGGGGGTTACCAGCGAAAATTTTACCCTTGAAATATTTAAACCTCCATATAGTCTAATACATTTTGGGAGTGTTTGCAAATCCGTGAAAATTTAATTTTTAGCAGCATTGCTCAACCTCGAAAATTTGCCCCTCAAGATATTTAGGCTATACAGTAAGTATGTGTCATCTGCATGTTTGTAGGCATGTGTGCATGTACAACATATTAGTAGTTGTGTGGACACATTGTACACTGTATATTGTAGTGCCCACTTTTAGGGAATATTATTCCATCATATATACATACACATGTTAAATGTGTCCAACCCTATTTTGCATCCATCGTACACATAGCCACTTCAACTTGATTAGTTGCTTCACAGGGGAAATCTTGAGAGTATAGGGTTGGCTTAGTAGTACACAAATCTGAGTGCAAATTAACAAAATACAAGTGAGGGTGCGTAGTACACATACAATGACTTGTTTGTAGCCATAGTGTGTTTCTGAGCTAGGTTTTGATAAAGGTAAACAGGAGTCATTAATACAGGGAGTGTGCTCAGAGTTTATAGTGGTATCATTTTCCATTTATTTTAATGTATGAAAAGGTCGTCAGTCTGGTCTATGAAACGAGCAATTAGCTTATTTATGAATATTGTAGTGTGTGTGGTGTTGTGCATGTCATCTGTGAACTGTGTACTATAAACTATGTGGTTATAGTCAGGAAGTGATATGGTATAAGGACACACATTCCAGTCTTGTGTATATGTATGATATTTCATGGAATTTTAGTTGTCAGTGATTCCCAACTACAGTTATTGTACACAACACAGTATACAAGTTGTGCATTACAGATAATCGACCCACGTTATGGATATCGTGATGCTGCCTTCCCTCCACAAATCAACGAGCAGTTGCCATCAGTAGAATATCAGGTCAGTGTCTCTGTGAGTGCAAGTGATATAGCTTTTACTGATTGACTTACATACAGTGTGGCATGCAGTATTTGTGTGTTTGGCATAGTGCAGGATGCTATTTCTTGTTCTGGTGCTTCTTTCACTTTCCCACACTATACAGCTAATACAAGGGTACAGTAGTAAAAGCCTTAACGAGGACAAAGGATTAGGTGCCAACAGGTTTGGCTCCATAACTTCTTACCCTGGAAGAGAAGGAGTCACAGGTGTAAAATGAGACAAAAATTCATGATCTGGTGATTAGCTAAGACTTTGCCTTTTGTTTTTGTGTTCTGTGCAGTGTATCAGTCATGATAACCTAGCTTGTATTCTAATACATTAGGACAAGCAGGTACGAGCAGTCTTCCTGTGTGCAGTTCTCTCACTGGTTGGGGATTACTACAAACACATTACCATCGTCAAGCTACACCCTGAACCAGCGTTTGCCTTCAACAAGGTAACAGTAATAGTGTTTGTTTGAGAGTTAATGTGTATGTCTAATTCTTGTCACCAGAAATCATTTCTTGCTGCTCACACTAAGCACGAGGACACGGTGATCACTCAGGTACAATGAGGTAACATGGTCCTGCTCTGTCATTATCCTCCTCCTCCACAGATGGCTAACAGTTTAGTGTTCCAGAACTTCATACAAGAGAAGGCAATACCTTACCGGATGTGTGACTATGCTGATGATGTAAGTATGGGTTACTAGTATAGGAACTAATAGCTAGGTTATGTATGGTAACTTGTGTGGGTGAGCTGCTAGCTCATACTGTATTCCTAACTACATAGGTCATAGGGTGGTGTAAACTTATGCAAGTGACTATGTTACTTGAGATATTTGGGAATTACACAGGAGGCTGTTACACAGTGACCTTATTAGGGCGTATTTTAGTACTTTCTCTATAAGAGCAGAGGTGTCTCAGAGAGGTTCCCTGTGAGAGACAGACTGTAGAGCTGAATAGAATGAATTGTCCTGTGTTATAACTAAGGGTTCTTTTATTTGAAAATACTGTACCATATTATCATGTTGGAAACAATGCTAGTAGACCACTTGTACAACACAATTGAATGGATTAGCTACAGAACAGTATATCACTAAATATGTGTTCATGACTGTAGGCTCAGTTTATATTATTTGTCTGTTCAGGAAGCGATCATTTAAAAGACATAGTTTGTTTCTATATTAATTTCATCCCTAATACAGTATGTATCATGTATAACTGGTACATTAGAACAAATTGTTTCCTTTTGGAACAATTTAGTCGTAACTGACTGCTAATTGTACTATTAGTATAGACATCTGTGGCATGTAACTCGTCAGTTAAGTGTATCTCACTCTGAGCTGGCCTCCTCTAGTCATTACTTAAAAGTACATTTTGCTATTGTATTTGTAGTTGATGGCAGAACTAGTTCACGAGGATGGGATAGACATTACCAGATTGTTCTCTACTAACTTCCTCCGTAAGGTCACCGATACCATCGCTGATCTGGTAAGTAATGGACATGCATCAAGTTTTGTATCTGTATGCTATACCGTATGAAGAGTAACCAGCTTATCTGTGTAGTGTGTTCAGTTCTAAGCCTGTGTGTTTACCCCTTACCATCAGATTTGTTCAACCCACTGCTTCTAACCTGTTGTGACTTACAAACCATACAATGTAATTATCTCTTGGGTTGTTGTTTACACAGTGATAACCACAAATCCACTATACATTGGAGCCTTTAAAGAAATCTCACATATCGTAACAGGCAGTACTGTTATCGCTATACCGAAATCTATATCTTTTTGTGTTCATTAAAATTACCATAATTGTCGCTTGAATTCTCTGCAATTATCAATCATCAAAAAGTGAGTGATGGCATCATGTTATTCCATATGCATGAGGGACCAGTTTCTTGTTATTCTCAAAGTGTGACCGCTACAAGATAAGACTACTAAAACTTACAACAGAGTTCTTACAAAGTTTTGCTATTGGCATATAGTAGTTTTGCCATATGGTGGTTGTAACGGTGAGTGGAGTAATTAAGTCTGAAATACCTCATTTGGGGATTAGACAGGTGACATTATTACACAGTGACCTTATTGCATGCTGTGACCTTATAAGAGCAGGACTTGGTGTGCTGTACTTTTCAATGTTGTTTGCTCCCGAAAGAAAACAGTTAAGAATGTGATTTGGCTACATTCTATGTGTAAAGGTACATACGACGCAAGTGAATCAGTAATTGTGATTGTCAATGTGTGATGACATCATTCTTCTTATATAGTTACTATGTGACAAGATGGAGGTATTGGATACTGCTACACTTTATGATGTCAATGAGGAAGCTCTGAACAGTCAAAATGTGGGGAAGCCATTCCCTACACTTGATGGTGACAAGATTGACCGGCTATGTAAAGCCAGTATTGATGATGATGAGGAGGAGGAAGAGTGTATTGACACGCTAGACCTCTATAGGTAGTATTAGTGTATGATGTGTACATAGTGTTGGGTGTATGTACTACTATACAATTGGGCCCCAATGTCTCAGGCAATGATAAAAGTGTTCAGAAAAGTGAATTGCTTTGCAAACTGAAGCCCGTACATTTATATACAGGTGAAATGCTCTAATAGAACATACAGTGTGCTCAAAATATTCTAATAAAACAGTCATTTTAATTTAGTCTACTGTACTGTACGGTGGTTAGAGTTTGTGTACTTTAAGAAGTGTAGTGTAGTGTAGTGTATTGTAGTGTAGTGTAGTGTGTATGTTGTGAAGCAAGTGGTTAAAGCATTGGTTGGTAATCAAAAGGTTCCAGGTTTGATGTCCAGTTATGCCAATTTCGTGTTGTTTCCTTGAGCAAAAAACTTTACTCACATTGCTCCAGTCAGTGTCAATGTCTACCCAGCTGTATATCGGGACCTGGTGGCCTGTTGTCATCTGGGGAAGCAGCTCACCCAGCTGCAACATCAATGGGTACCTGGGAAAGCAAATTCCCAACTGTCCTTGTCTCGCTCAGCTGTATTGGATTGTCGTAGAACTTTGGGTTCTGCTACCTCTCTCCATATGACTTGGACAATGCTCCTGGTTACTAGTCCTGCCCCAGGAGGATTTGCGTGTACAAGACTCAAGTTCCCAAGTAGTGTACAGGCATCCCAGCACTAGTTCACTGGGTGGCAATAGCTGTGTTTTGCACAGCTGCCATAGGCTTTGCTTTGCTTTGCTTTAGGCTTTGTGTGTGTGTGTGTGTGTCACTGTGTGTAGTGTGTGTGTGTGTGTGTGTGTGTGTGTGTGTGTGTGTGTGTGTGTGTGTGTGTGTGTGTATCACTGTGTGTGTCACTGTGTGTAGTGTGTGTGTGTCACTGTGTGTAGTGTGTGTGTGTCACTGTGTGTAGTGTGTGTGTGTGTGTGTGTGTGTGTGTGTGTGTGTGTGTGTGTGTGTGTGTGTGTGTGTGTGTGTGTCACTGTGTGTGTCACTGTGTGTAGTGTGTGTGTGTGTGTGTGTGTGTGTGTGTAGTGTGTGTGTGTCACTGTGTGTAGTGTGTGTGTGTGTGTGTGTGTGTGTATGTGTGTGTGTGTCACTGTGTGTGTCACTGTGTGTAGTGTGTGTGTGTCACTGTGTGTAGTGTGTGTGTGTCACTGTGTGTAGTGTGTGTGTGTCACTCTGTGTGTGTGTGTGTGTGTGTGTGTGTAGTGTGTGTGTGTGTCACTGTGTGTAGTATGTGTGTGTCACTGTGTGTAGTGTGTGTGTGTCACTCTGTGTGTGTGTGTGTGTGTGTGTCACTGTGTGTGTGTGTCACTGTGTGTGTGTGTCACTGTGTGTAGTGTGTGTGTGTCACTGTGTGTAGTGTGTGTGTGTCACTGTGTGTAGTGTGTGTGTGTGTGTGTGTGTGTGTGTGTGTGTGTGTGAGTGTGTGTGTGTGTGTGTCACTGTGTGTAGTGTGTTATGCCCACAAATGTACTTGACAGGTTGACACCAATCATTCCTAAACTGAAGGAGAGCCACTCAAGGTCAATGAAACACTACTCCAACATTGTAGTGAAGGACATGGAGACCTTACAAGCTTGTCTTGATGCACTATTTGAGAACAAGATCTATGAGGCCAGGAAGTTTATTCCAGTCATCACCTTATCCTTTAAGAATGAGATTGTGGCTAAACTGTTTGTGCCAAAACTGGTGACAAAACTTAACGAATATGGCGGCTTCTTGGGTCAGGAGCAGTTTGATATTCTAGTGAAACTGATCAACTCTGCAATGTTGGATGACTCAATGGCAGCAAGATTGTTACCACTATCAACTGCCTTCTATAGGGTACAGTGTGTGTTGTCAGTATGTGTGTTAGTACATCAGTCAAAAAGTGTTTGGATTGTAAATTACTCTAATAGAACACACAGTTGATGGAGTATTCTAATCATCTTCATGTTTGGGAAAAATGTTTATACTCTATTAGAATCAGAGTTGTTCACCCTTTAGAAGACAACTTACGCTCATGCACTGTATGCCCTATTTGAGATAACATGTTTATACTACTCCTTATGAGGTAAATTTTCAAAAATATCAGTTAGTCAACGGGTCTGATGTTTGCTATGGTGCATCAATATGTAGAGTACAGTATCTAGAGTACAGTATCTAGAGTACAGTATCTAGAATACAGTATGTAGAGTACAGTATCTAGAGTACAGTATCTAGATTACAGTATCTAGAGTACAGTATCTAGAATACAGTATCTAGAGTACAGTATCTAGAGTACAGTATCTAGAGTACAGTATCTAGAGTACAGTATCTAGAGTACAGTATCTAGAGTACAGTATCTAGAGGACAGTATCTAGAGCACAGTATCTAGAGTACAGTATCTAGAGTACAGTATCTAGAGTACAGTATCTAGAGTACAGTATGTAGAGTACAGTATCTAGAGTACAGTATCTAGAGTACAGTATCTAGAGTACAGTATCTAGAGTACAGTATCTAGAGTACAGTATGTAGAGTACAGTATGTAGAGTACAGTATCTAGAGTACGGTATCTAGAGTACAGTACAGAACTTGGTAGAACTGTCAGCAACTTGTGCTGCAGCTTTTGAGATTCCTTACCTAATGAAGTGAACAGTCAAAGAAAGAAATATCCCCTCTTAACTCAGGATTTGAACTGCAGGCGACATTACTGAGTGTGAGAAAGATTATTTATATTTTTGTGCTTCTGATATCAGAGATAATAGAGGGGCGCAGAGCAACCCTCTATTATCTCTGTTCTGATATGGAATTATCAGCAGCTCAGGATTTAGACAGATGAAGCTTTACTAGTTTATTCTACATACTTAGTGGGTCAAACACTATTATTTGTTAGTGGGTCAAACACTATTATTTGTTTGTCATAGTTGCAGTTTAGATGGAATTGTTTCTGTTATAGGAATTGTGTCCAGGTACAACACAGCAGGCATATTCATACATGCAGAATCATCTCATTTGGGAGAACAAGCAGTTCTGGAGGGAGACAATGTACAATGCCATCCAGACTGAGCTAGTTAGGATACATACTGAGAAGGATGATGAACAGAAGGAGTTCATGGAGCAGCCACAAGACTTTAGGAGGAGGTTGACCAACCTCAGTGAGGAAGAAGCAGAAAAGGACATTTACAAGAATTATGAAGAAGAGGTTCACTCCCCTCCTGCTGTTTCCAGCACTGCTGCTGTAACTAAGAAATCAGGTAATGTGTAGAGTAGAGTAGTGTAAGATAATATTTAGTTGTAAGTCATTTTTGCTGCATAACTGGGCTACTGCTTCTATACCACCCAACTAGAATATTCCCTAGTTTCATGAGCTTCTGCTCCGTAAGACCTGGTACAAGCCTTGGTCAGTGTCACCTGTTGGACTAGAATGTTCTCTCAAGTGCTTGAATTCAGGTTACTTGCGTGCTGGGCTTTGTAAGCAGTTGACAAGCCACTTTGTACACTAACCACACACATGTGTTTGGCTGGTTTAGACATGTGACCTTAACTACCCAGTGACCCATAAAACAAAATCACTAATTCATAATATTGTATATACATTTACAGCATTTCGTACTAAGAGTGACTCCTCGATCTCAGATCCTCAGCCGATCCGTAGCAGGGCCAAGCCTCATCACTCAGCCTCACAGCAAAGATTGAGAGTTACTCAGCGCATGTCCCTACTGTCTCGCAGTGTCAGAATGAGGATGAGGGCTAGTATTGTAATCCCTGGAGCTGCAGAGGGGGTGGCCCTTCCTGATGCTGAACCCGTTACCATACATGAGGCCATGGAGGTGTTAGGAGAACAGGTGCATGTGTGTGTGTGTGTGTGTCTTGTGTGGAAATGCTTGTAAATGAGTCATTCAGTTTCCCCTAACTGGCTAAGGGATATTTCCCATAGAGAGTTTGGGTGGAGATGAAGACTGATAGCGGAGAAATGGAATAGTAATTATAGTACTGTATCATATGCATGTGTGTACACTATTCTAATCATCAACCACGATAGTGGGTTCATATAGGGATCGCCCATGTTTTTTTTGCAAAAACTCTAATAGAACGCACACCTAAAAACCACCTTGAAAAGCATCCTCCAACTCAAAACAACCCTCTGGTGGTTATTTGCAATGAGTATTGGTCCACTAGTAAGTACCAAGTAAAGATAAAATGAAAACAGTATGTGTATTTGGGACAAAACTGAAATTTGCCGTTTTGTTCATATTATTCTTCTTATATTCATAATATTATTTGTTTCACTTGTACAGCAAAAGTTATCCACTTTTTTGTGCTAAGGCCCCTTTTTGGTGATTATTAGTTTCTCATCCAGTCTTTCTAATTATTATGATGCGGGTGGGAGGCATTACCATTAGGCTATTATAATATTAATACAATGATGTACAGACCTTGTCCAAATTCTCCTTCTTTCCTCCCACAAATTAACATTGGTTTTTAGTTGCAATCGTGCTCTATTGAACTAGCAGGATTTCAGATGACTGGAAAAACAGTCAAAAATAGAACCCACTGCAGTAATTTGCCAAGGAAACAACAGTACTCCTGGCACACTGTAGCGTTAATTAAAAATGCCATCGTGTTCAATACAAATTATGATGGTTTGGTATCACGTGTTCTTCTGAGCATACACAGAGTAAATAATGACTTACCATGCGGTAGCTTAAGAAGGATCCGGGTGGTGGATGAGAAACTAATAATCACCAAATAGGGGCCTAAAAATTATATAGCCATGCTTACTGAATCCTTCCTCGTGTCCATGACCTATTTTTGATTTCGTTTTCAGATGGAAACAGCCCAAACCAGGCCGTTTCTTCTCGCCAAAATGCCATTACGCATGAGAAGCCATACAAGACTGCACTCAGAGTTATGTGCACTGCTTGTGGCTAATAGAAAACTCAGTATAGGCCAGGAAGCTTAATCTGTGTGAAGACTTTGTTCCAAGGTGGTTTTTTCGCTCCGTGATAATTGTACGTGGGCGCGTTATCCAAATTTAATACTCTAATAGAGCTGTCACGTAAATACTCTAATAATGCAGTCAAGTGTATAACAACAATCCTTGCACTGAATTTGACAGCTATTAAAGGAACCAGTAATGTAAATTGTAGCTCATATTGGGAGACTCTCAGTCTGTATGCATATTGCAATTTGATCAGTTTCATGTGTGTACTGAAATGTTGACGGTGTTACTATGCAGAATGCTAAATTACACTATTCACAACAGTTTTCTTCATAATCCATTACTGGATTAATAAAAAGTACACAAACTAGATGAATAAAAAATTGGAAATTTTAAAATAGGAATAGGGTTTGCTGAAAAAAGCCACGAAACAAGAAGGGATTGCTGGGGTGGTAATGTAAACCACAAATCCCTATTTTGACTCGTTTCAAAATGACAGAGCATGTAACTAAAGATTTATGACAGAAAGTCAAAATAGGGATTTGTGGTTTACATTACCACCTCAGCAATCCCTTCTTGTTTCATGGCTTTTTTCAGCGATCCCTATTCCTATTTTAAAATTTTCAATTTTTTATTCATACAGTACAATACACTACATTATGCTAATACAGTACATTACACACAAATGCATTACACTTCTACAGCAACGCCTGTCACAGCTCTGGTCAGCTGATAAACAACAAGAGATGATACAACATGAAGAGAACGCAATATTCAATCAGGTGGTACTGTTTGTATCCAGGGTGATATGGCTACGATGTCCCCTGGACTACCCAGAAGGCAAGTGTATACATCACCTATAGTATTGACATGTCATGAGTTTTAGTTGATATTATGGCATTTGATGCTGCACATAGTACAATACTGTAATGATTTTAACTCAAACATGCTCTTTACATTTGTGGTACATACAAGGTACATAATAGGCTTAATGAACAATAGGACAGTGTTTCTACTGAACCTTGTACATACAGAGCTCTGTGTGTGTTACCTGTATCATATATATCATATAAAATTTGTGTTGTAAGTTATCTTACTCCGTATAGACTAAGTAATGCCCTTTATACCACATTCCTGATACACACATTTCAGAAATTCATCTGAACTTAAAGTTAAGGAGTAAATCCTTGTGGCTCCCAATCCATAGTTGGCCTTGTGTCCTTGTGTTGTATGAGAAGTGATGTTGTTGAATCCAAAGGGACGAAGCTGTGTGTGTTCCTGTGACACTTACAAGTTGTGTGATCAAGTCACCTGCTGGGATTATATTCATTCAAGATTATGTCCCCCTGCCTATATAGCTTTTAGCCTTCTTGTGGGATAGTAATTGAAAATCAAATACATTCAATCACCAGTTGAGCTTACTGTCTCTATTGTTTGTACAGGTGAAAGCTTCATGGACAACTTTGGCAAAGAATTACAGAAATTTTTGCTGGAACTGTTACGGTCCATTGAAGTTGACATTAGACTGGATGCTAAACTGTTTTCAAAGATCAAAGAGATGATTGAGGGACTCGTATCAGTACATTTTGAATACCTTCGCAACCAGAGGAAAAGTCTGCAGAGATTACCTGACAGCACAGTATGTGTACAATATCATTTAGTGTGGTACAAGTGAATTGTAGTGATGACGAAGGTTTGCTTTACCAATAAAATGTGACCAGATTAAAACATTGCCTCGACTCACTGGGGCTAGCTCCTTTATCCAAACACTTTGTGATAATTCAATCACTAAGGAGTTCAGATAATGGTATATAGTACGTTAATAAATGGAAAACCATTCTAATAGAACATACGCCTGAAATACTCTAATAACTTATACTGTCAGATAATTGATATCCATGTGTAATGAACTAACATTTGTCTTCACTATATTATTGCTTGCAGGACAAGGGTGTCAATTTGTGGGGTGTAGGTCAATGGCTTTGACACCTGTTACCTCATTAATGGCTTTACGTATGTCTAGTTGTCATGTAAAGATAAACAGCAGGTTTGTGCCATGACTCAAACAGTCAAAGTATGCAAATTGATATTTAATGTATTGTTCTCCATATTTGGGGCTGTGCACGGGCAAAACATAGCTGAAAACTAAGCAAGAAGTTTCTTTGTTTCCAGTATCTAGTATCAGGGGAATTTGTGTACAATTGTGCATCAGGTGTTATACTGTATAGTAGGGACCACAAAGGAGTAGGCGTGGCCCATGAAAAAGCATCACCCAAAAACCAGCCTCACTTTTCCCAGACAATGATGAGGCAGTATTGAACTACTTCAAGCCTGAACAAACCTTCAGATCAACCCGAAATGCTTTCAACAAGTTGCTACGGAATTTAAAAAATTATTACTTAACGGAATTTTCTACTGACTGACTGAATAACTTATTGATGCCTTCAGACAAGCGTAACTCGATTACAGTTAAGGCTACATATGGGCTTGATTTATTTTCACTGTTCGACGTTGCTTTGGCCCAAGAGGTGCCTTTTGGCATACCACAGTACGTACAATGCATTCTTCATCGACTTACCAGTGTCCTCCATTCATCTTTGCTGACAACAAAAAGGGTTGATTTGGTGGTAACACGTAATGGCTTCCTTTCATTACAGAAATTGTCCATATTTTTTAATAGTGGCTACTTTGATTGCAAAGGAGCTTTTCGAACAGTTTTTGATTCATACTGCTGTGTACTGCTGTGTAACGGGTTGAACATAGCCAACAGCGAAGCATAATGAATACTTCACTTTTCAGACAATAATTGATAGCTGGGACGCGTAGCACCATTAATGCGCTATGTATGGGTTCACCAGTCATAATAATTATTTACAAAAAAATATATAAGTACACAAAAAAAATTGGAACTTTCAACTAGAGTAGGGACCATAGCACATCGATAAAAAGTACTGAAACAAGCTGGAGTAGTGCACGATATTGAATCACAGTAAAACAATAAGAAGTGTTATATCCCTACTGTGCATTTCCATTATGGTATCTTGAGCACAGTAGGGATATAACACTTCTTATTGTTTTACTGTGATTTAATATTGTAGACTACTCCAGCTTGTTTTAGTACTTTTTATTGATGTGCAATGGTCCCTACTCTAGTTGAAAATTCCAGAATTTTTTTTTGTGTACTTGTTGCCTTTTACAGTAACTTAACCACAAGGAAATAACAACATGCACAAGACTTAAAATTGCAAAACAAGATAACTTGCCTACTGCTAGCACTGTACAAGTACACAACTACACATCTGTCCATCTTCTCAAGTTTCCTGCTGTAACGTAGCACATTGTCATAATGTTTACACTGTTTGACAACATACAAGCACAGAATGAAGGTATAGTTGTTTTAACAATCTGAGTATGCACTTGTAAACTGCAGTTAGCACCAAGCATCAATGCAGTTTGTCACAAATATGTGTAACCTTATCGTCGTGTCTGTTGGGTAGTCTATGCAATTTTCTGACTAATTACTACTACTCATTATAGTCAGTTCTTCCTGCTACAATATAGATCACTAAAACTAGCTGTATCTGCCTTTAACATGCAAGACAAGACATTGAGTGTGTGGTCATTTGCTAGTCACTTCTAGTAGTTGAAAAAAAATTTTTTTCAAGCTGATAAAGCAAATTTGTGTGAGTCCAGTAGTCCAATCCAGTAATTACCCTTGTAATTATTGTTGTATGTGAAACTTATCAGTTTATAATTTTTCTTTCACTGTACAGTTCACTGCACAAAAAAAGTAACGCAGTAGTAACCATAGTTCGCACAGATTTGATAGGTGCAAAACTTTGCAAGCTGGTCATGAAGGCTTTATGAACTCTACCACAACACAATCTACATGTCAGTACTTTGTAATCTTTCACCATCCTTTTGATTACCAATCACTAGCCTTACAAAATTTGTTGACAACCTAACAGATTTCATGAATCATTCGTAAACCCTCACAACTTCTTTGTTGCTTTTTTGTGCAACTGTACCACATGCACGTACATGTTTGGTATCTATGTGTAATACCAGTCTGGTGTAGTGGTGTGTACAACATTGTTATGTTGTTGTTATGGCTACCAACAGAGGAAGATCATTAAGCCGCCACTTCTAGCAGGAGAGGAACTAGTTGGAGATTGTGTTAGGACATATTTGTTACCAGATGGAAGAGATACCAGTGGTACTGGGTTACTACCAGCTGAGGGATACTTCTTTGTGACATCTTATAGGTATGTGTAGTGTGTGTGCGTGCGTGCGCGTGCGTGTGTGTGTGTGTGCATGCGTGTGTGTGTGCATGCGTGTGTGGTATGTGTGTGTTTGTGTGAAATGTGACTACATGTATGATTAAGTAGTTTTTATTTACTGAACACAGTGTACCTAAACCTTAGGTACATTGTGTTCAGTAAATAAAAACTACAGGATAAGCATATTTTCTCAGTTTTCTTTCCAGCAATCCTTTTGTTCTCACCTATAAATACTCAAATACTTTTTGTTCTGATTTATTGTTAGAGAGTATCTCAAGCAGAATTCAAAAGATAATCTGGCAATTAGGATATGTTCATGATGACCTTGTGGGACTGTCCATCATCTCCATCTCTTTTATGCAAATTTGTGTTCAAATTTGTAGAAATTGCACCTACTGTACTAGGCCAGCATGATGTCTTTTGCTTTTAAGAGTCTATTTTGCCCCAAAAGTTTGCTAGTGGAACCTCAGTAATACCACATTGTTTTAAGGTGATTTTGCATACAGCTACCAAGTTATAGACTTTAATTATTAGAACACCAGGATCGACTGCAGTTAGGTACATATAGCTTTTATTAATGGCTAGTCCAATGCTAGCACAATTAATGTTGAAAGGATTGTTTACTACATAAAAATACATTCATGAAAATGTTTAAAAGTGGTCATTTACTAAAGTATTGTTTGTGTGTGTGTGTGCGTGCGTGCGTGCGTGCGTGCGTGCGTGCGTGCGTGCGTGCGTGCGTGCGTGCGTGTGTGTGTACAGTGTGAATGGCCACCACTTATCTGCTGTATGCTATCATTTTAATGCAGGCTGATATTCCTAGGCACCCCATGTGATCCCAATCAGCCTAACACTGTGGTAACCAGGGCAATGCCTCTTACGGCACTCTACCAGCTGAAGAAGACTGGTCCTCAGGTGCTTCCTCGTCACGGCATTAATATAGTTGAGGGATTACAAATGAGATCAGTCACTGGACAAGTTAGTGTCTGTCTGTAAAGTTCTTCTGTAGAAATACAATGGAACATGTTAGTGCGGACTTTCAATATTTTAAACCACGTATAATCTTGACTTTAGCTAGGTGTATTCTGTATTGTGTAAAATCAGGAGCTCTTGATAATCAACACACTTTAAATAGGTCCAAGGGTATCCACCATATTATACAGGTCCTGCAAAATGGTACAGTGCCTTGTACAGCTACATTGTATATGTGTGGTACATACATGTAGGTGTTCCTTTCCACTGCATCTGGCATATATAGGGCTGGTAGATAAAAGTATAATCTAGATACCTAAATCATCTATCGTATAAGATGACAAACTTGCTTATCAAATCTTCTTAATCTGTTGTAAATCAACCACAGTTAGATGGAAACTTGTGGAAAGTTGTCAAACTAGTTGGGGAAGTGATAAAATTTCTTACTTGACTTTATGTCAACAAATATACAGATAAATGTGTTTACAAAATAGTCCATATTGTCACATCATTATTGAGGTAATATGGTCTATTGAGATAAACTGGTTGTCACTTATTGAGATATAGGTTTTACCATTATTGCACAGCCCTAATAAAATGATTATCTAGATACCTAATCACCTATCGTAAATAAGATGAGAACTTGCTTATTGAGATAATCTACTATGAAGGTATAAAACCGTTACAGTCAGTTCGTGTTTGCATGAGCCCTTCCCAAAAAAAAAAGTCCTGAACATATGTTCACTACCAATGAACAAACGTGTATTCATGTTGTAAACATGTTTGCCTCATAACTCAGGACACATGTTCTTGCTTGTATCAAAGCGCTTTTTAAACCAGACGTGCGCCACGCCTGGTTTACTGAAATTGTTTTCGTAAAGGTGTGTGTGTATATGTGTGTACCTACCTATCTACCTATGTTTGTCTGTACGCACCCACATGAGTAAAATCATTAAATGAAAAGGCAACTTTTACATAAGAAGTAAAAGTTAAATGAAGTTTGTATTAAACTTCCGCACAGGTAAACTTTGCTCTGAGGTGGTTTCTTTTCGGTGGTCTGAAATACGGGTGTGTGACTCTCCTCCGACTTCGTGAATTACCTTCCCTTCAGGATTTTACAGGCATTAAACAACTGAAAACCAACTGTGCAGGCCTTGTAAACTACCAAGAATAGCCTATCCCTTCAAGTTGGAAGGGGGCGTACCCCTACGTACGCAAATGAAAATAAAGAGTAGCTTTGAGGCTTTGTCGAGAGAATTTGTGGAAAAAAGCACAATAGTCAAACTATAAAACAGTTTAGAAGATACTTTTGCGTGTTGTGTGTTGATAAAAGCAGTTTGTTTAACAAGCGCTTCCTTAGCAGTGCATAGCAACGTAATTGAAGAATTACGAAAAATTCGTGAATTACGAAATACGATAATTACAATAAATTAATTATGTATTATTATGCAACCAAAACACATATAGTTGGTTAATAACTTCATTCCAGATGAGTTAGCTAGCTGCATGGTGCCTGGTTTTTAAGAAGTAGCACAACATCAACTTGTTTTATAAACAGTTTTGACACTGAAGGACTTTACAGGCTTTACTAAATGCTTGGGCAGCTAACAAGAGTTAACAAGAAACCAGAGCTCAGGTGATCCTGAACACACAAGTGATAAAATTTCTGACTTAGCAACCATTATGTGTCTTCATGTTAACAAATAATATTTAAAATTGTGTTTACAAAAAAGACAGTACTATGTTATCACATCATTATCATACACTACGATAGTAGTGTATAGTAGGGACTCAGGGGCGGATCCAGGGGGGGGCTTTGGGGGCTGAAGCCCCCCCCCTTCATATTTAGGCTTTAGTTGATCAATATGCTGAGTATTATAATGAAATTTTGTCTTAGCATAATTATATGATCACTAATAATACAAATACTCATAAAACCACCTTATAAACGTCTTTCCAAGGTATTATCAGTGGATTTATGCTAAGGTTTATGCAACAAGAACCCGGATCAGCATTGGAGGTTTACAAGATCGAGATACTCTAATAGAGCAGTCAGCTAACTACTCTAATAGAACATTCACTGGAAGCATGTAGTTGGTTCTGTTATGGAATTTTTCCAAATCTGCCTGCACCTATACATACAATGAAGTGAATTGATCTGTTTAAAGGGCTTCATACATCTACTTGTGTAGTTAATATGTATGACAATACTTAATTCAGGTACACAATTCCATTGAAAATGCTCTCAGATTCAATCTTGTATTGTTCAAATTTCAAAATTTTCAACATTATTATTCTAACATGTACGTACCTATTCAGTATTGTGCAATTGTGAGAGGGGTGCATCATGTACTTGGTTGTCTGTACCTACCCAAACTTTTCCATTAGCAAAATGCTTCAGAGAGCCATACCTATAATCTAAAGGCAGTATATATATAAAATATCTACAGGCAGAAAATATTATGAATTTTATGTGGAAATGTCTCCAAATTGCAGTATTTTAGCATCTATTTTTCAAAATTTTCCTGGGGGGGAATGCCCCCAGACCCCCAGTGTGCTTTGCACACCTCTACCCAAGAGATTAGTGCCTTGAGTTAGCCCCCCCCCCCCCCCCCCCCCCCCCCTTTTATAAATCCTAGATCCGCCCCTGGGACTAGGGACCACAAAGGAGTAGGCATGGCCCATGAAATAATATCACCCAGAAAACAGCCTCAGTTTCCCCTAACGACGATCAGGCAGGTGAAACTAAGCCCAAACAACTTTTCAGATTGACCCGAAACGATTTCAACAAGTTGCTATGGAATTTTAAAAATTATTTATTTAACGGAATTTTCTACTGACTGAGTAAGTAAGTAAGTAACTGACTGACTGACTGACTGACTGATGCCTCAGACAAACATAACTTGATAACAGCTAAGGTTATGGGCTTGATTTTTTTACTGTTTGACATCGTTTCGGCCTGACAGGTGCCTTTTAACATACCGCAGTACGTGCAATGCCTTCTTCATGGACTTACCAGTGTCCTCCTTTGTGTCCCATTCATCTTTGCTGACAGCGAAAAGTGTCGATTTGGCGATAGCATGTGATGGCTTCCCTTCGTAACGGAAATTGTCCGTATTTGTCATAGTGGCTATTTTGATAGCAGAGGTGCTTTTCAAACAGTTCTTGATTCGTACTGCTGTGTAACGGGTTGAACATAGCCGACAACAAAGTGTAATGGATTCACTTTTCAGACAATAATAACCCGGGGGCACGCGGCACCATTTCTTTTGATATGCGTGGATTGCAGAGGTACTTTCCGAACAGTTCTTGATTCGAAACGCTGTGTAACGGGTTGAACATAGCTGACAATGAAGCGTAATGGATACTTCACTTTTCAGACGATAATTGGGGTGTGGCGTCACTTCCGATGCAGTATGCGTGGGTGCACCAGTCATAATAATTATTTACAAAAAAAAGTTAACAAACAAGTACACAGAAAAAATTGGAATTTTCAACTAGAGTAGGGGCCCTAGCACATCGATAAAAAGTACTGAAACAAGCTGGAGTAGTGCACGATATTAAATCACAGTAAAACCTTAAGAAGTGTTATATCCCTACTGTGCATTTCCGTTATGGTATCTTGAGCACAGTAGGGATATAACACTTCTTATTGTTTTACTGTGATTTAATATCATGCACTACTCCAGCTTGTTTCAGTACTTTTTATTGATGTGCTATGGTCCCTACTCTAGTTGAAAATTCCAAATTTTTCTGTATACTTGTTGAAATAACATGATTGTCACTTGTCGAGATACCATATAGGTTTTAGTATTATCGCACGGCCCTAAATTCCTGCATGTTTAGTGTGAGTGGTGTGCGTGGCCCGGCTGTATTCTGTTTGTGTTACTGTGTAGATATTACATAAAACAGTTGTGTATTGTTATTTTGCATTATTTTACACAGTTGTCTCAGTGTGTGTAAGAGTTGATGTCTAGTGAATATGTATCACTTAGTTTAGGTGCTCTCTTAACTTTGTTGTGTTTGCTGTAGTTGATCAAGATTGGTTTTGATGAGGAGATGGGATCAAATGCTAAGAAAATTCATGAGGTTATTGTCACCAGAAAACACCCTCGTAAGGTAGTGCTTGCACTCGCTTATGATGACAGCAAGGAAGAAGCTCTGCCAACTAACACGGGACACCTCAAACGGTGCCTTTCTGACACTCAGAAATTCAACTCTCTTTTACAGCAGTCACCACACATGAGACGCAAGCAGCATAGCATATTGAGAAAGAGCAGAGTGGTGCACCATAAAGCACAAACGTTATCCAAGAGTAACAGTTTTACTAATGAAGAAGACGCTGTATCGCTGCAGTCAATCCTAAAGCAGTTGTCACATACACCAGTGTGTAGAGAATACATGAGGATGGGCGTGGGGGACATTACTAAGGAACAGGACAAGAGTGACCAATCTGTGTGGAGGCTGAGTACTGTGAATGCTCAGTATAGTGTGTGTAATAGGTAAGTGTATTACAAGCCCCACCCCTCGTACAACAACGTACTAACAAAGCTTCAAGTTTTAAAAAGCAGTCATACTCATTCAATATGTAGTACAGTAGAACCTGTTAATGTAGACATTTGAATATGGACACCTAGACATTTGGTAGTGGTTCTGTCATTTTAACACATAAACAAAATCAGAACATATTATCAGAACACACCTTGCCTTGTCCAAAGGTGTTCAACTTTCACTGTATGTGAATTCCCTCTACTTGTAGTGCATGCACAGTGTTATAATTGTTGTTATCCATTACTAGTTATCCAGCAGTGGTTGCAGTACCAGCTTCAGTGTCTGATGATGTGGTCATTTCATTAACTAGCCAGTTCAAGGAGAATAGGTTCCCAGTGGCAACATGGCGTCACCCTACCTCCAAGGCAGTCATCCTACGCTCTGCTGAGTTCTGCATGACCAATGTTGTTACCTACCACAAGGCACAAATGACCAACAATGATGAGAGCACTATTAAGGGAATTCCCCCAGGTCTGCCTCCTGCAAAGGTGGCTCCCCGCCAGACCTCAGTTGTAAATTTGGGTGGTAATGGTATTTATCATGTCAGTATGGAGAAGCTACTGTTAGGCATTGTGTTGTGTGTGAAGAACCTGCAATCATCTCGCAGCTACAGTCTCAGTGAAACAGAGTTATTAAACACTGGAGAGTTTCAGGAATACAACAGCAACGAGTCTAACTCTTCGTCACCCATACCAGCTAAGAAGAAGATCACTGCTACAAAGAGTACTGGTGCTGAGAAAACACCAGCGCAATCTCGTGACAGTCCTGACTGGGAAAGAGGTGGTTATTCTACAGATGAGCCAGACGGTCCTACATTTAGTAGAGAAACACACACATCACCAGACCCTCTAGCTGACAACCAGCCACCAAGGAAACTGCCGTTACGTAAACAAGATAGTAGAGGTAGTGGCGTGATGTCACCAACAAACTTTTCTAGTTTACCAACTACCCCAAGAGACTGGGTAACTGTGGAGGCCTTGCCTCGTGAGATGAGCCACTGGAAGACCTCACCAATATACATCATTGCTGACAAGGGGATATTAAGGGTATGGGAGAGCTGACTACTACATAACTAACTGTATTGTGCTTGTGGTTATTTGCTGATATTCATATAGTAGTACACTATACATAGCCTGTGTGAGCATATGCTTGCTTGTGAGTGTGTGTAAATTGTATATGTCATAATGTGGCCTCTAGCAATCATATTTGTGGCTCTTATTCGCGTACATGCAATAATATATACTCAGTTTGAGGGATATAGTGTAGAAGTATAGTGTTCCTTACAGAAAGTTCCACCTACTCTGTACGATTGCTGTACATTGCTACCAGTTGAGGTGAGTGCTTGACATGCACAGTACACACACATGTACTCCTGTTTGTTATGCTGTAGGAGAGGAAGTACATTGATATTCAGTTGAGCTTCAAGAAGTTGATGAGGGCTTGTAGTCCCAGCTCACCTGGTAGTTCAGGATTCCTTGGAGCTGTAGAGGACTCTGAGTGGTTGAACCAGCTCAGTAACTTGTTGCAGTTAGCTGGAGCCATTGTTGATCTGATTGACCTTCAGAACTCGTCTGTGTTAGTGGCCCTTGAGAAAGGATGGGACTATACTGCCCAGGTGTGTGTCTGTGTGAGCATCGGTGTTTAGTGTACTGTAGGTGTGCACGTGTGTGCGTACGTGCGTGCATGCATGCATTGTGTGTGTGTATGTGTGTGTGTGTGTGTGTGTGTGTGTGTGTGTGTGTGTGTGTGTGTGTGTGTGTGCGTACACACATGATTGTGTGCACATATGTGTGTGTGTGTGTGTGTGTCCATGTATCTCACGTATCAGGTAAAGGTTCGGGTGAGATTTGGGTACTTACTAGTACTCTTTCACCTGTGAGACATGGTACAGTCTCCTGCACTTTAGTAGTCCTGAGCCTGTGCTAGATGGCCCATTGTAGGCACAACGTGATGATTCAAAGGCTTACTTTGTGTGTGTGTACAGTGTGCAGTTGAAATGTGTGTAGTTTTGAAGCCATCCATGTCAACACTTACGGAACACTACCCCATCCAGGTGGTGTCCCTGGCTCAACTACTACTGGACCCATACTATCGGACGATAAAAGGTTTCAAGACACTAGTGGAGAAGGATTGGGTATCGTTCGGTCATCCATTCTCATCTCGGAACAATCTCACTACTGATTCTGTGTCCGGTGACTTTAGTCCAGTCTTCCTACAGTTCCTAGACTGTGTACATCAAGTGAGTCACCTCAGCTGATTTTTCAAGTTGGCTGGCTTAGACAGGTGACCTAATGTTTTTGTGTTCATGAGTGAGGATACCTTATAGAAATCTAAATTGGTTTCTAGTGCAGGGGGTTTCCCCGGACATACGTAAATGTGTAGTGGCTATCTTGTCTTCTAATTTATGGGATAGCTACTGATTTGAGGTTATACTTAGTGTACTTAACATATTTAATTTTCTAGATACACAGACAATTTCCTGTGTCATTTGAGTTCAATGATTTCTTCTTACGCATGATGGCCTACCACTACTGCTCAATGAGGTTCCACACGTTCTCACTGAACACAGAGAAGGAGAGGACTGAACGTGGTTGGCAGGACTATCATGTGACATGGACACATCTCAAGGGTGGACTACCTGGTGACTTCAACTCATTTTGGATGTTCATTGATGAAGTACATAAGGAGGGTATGATGTTTTATAACTTCAACTACTCGTCACACCTCAGCAAAGTGAGATTAATTGTAAATGTTCTTGTAAGGGTGCACACACACAACACACACGTCCTACAACCAATACACTCAGGTTAACACACACTTATATCTTCCTGAAGCAAGTAACCTTTATGTACACATTTCACATTTGACCTCTTCTTACAGGATGTAGCAGTGCTGAGGCCATACTCATTTGTAGCCAATCTTGATGTGTGGAGTTATTATTTGGAGAACCCAATATCACAGTTCACTCCGTATGACCCTGAGTTCATATCTCATCGTCCACTCACCCTCTCCGACATCCACCACAAATTCTTCAATGGCCCGAAGACTGTGGAGTCCACCATTCCAGTGGGGTCCCCCTTCACACCCCTAATCCATCTTGTTAATCAGTGTATTGAGGTGACCAATGAGATTCATATCATCAAGAGCTTACCTAAGGTCAGCTGGTTGGAGCTCCTAAATCACTTTGAGATGACAATACAGAATGGCACCACCTCTGAGGTATAGTACATCATGTTAGTAAACACTTTGACAGATTACTAGAGTCCTGCATACCAACATTTAACTATCCTTGTATTGGAGGTAAATGTTGCTATTCCCTATTGTGTACAGTTGCAATAGTGCAATGGTGGTAGTCACGTTACAACAAGTTGGACTGTTTGGCCACTTCTAATCTGGTTATTCCAATATTCTTAGTATCAATTGTACAAGGAGCAGAAAATATTGCACATTATTTTTGTATATAAGCGTACAGCAAAATTCAACTTGGTGTGTAAATTCTAATACTTTTTCTCTCAATATTCTTCAACCATTTCACTGTGTTATTCTCCACACTACAGGATCTTATTGATGGTCCCTCAGGTGTGTACCTACCAGTGTCACTACCACTGGCCCACAACAGGAGCCCCATGACTAAGAGACATAATAAAGTGCTCCATAGTAAAACGTCAATGGCAGTCCTCATCAAGGTCTGTATGTGTGTAGTGTGTAGTAGTAGTATAGTGTATAGTAGTATAGTGTGTAGTAGTATAGTGTGTAGTAGTATAGTGTGTAGTAGTGTAGTGTGTAGTAGTATAGTGCGTAGTAGTATAGTGTGTAGTAGTATAGTGTGTAGTAGTGTAGTGTGTAGTAGTGTAGTGTGTAGTAGTATAGTGTGTAGTAGTATAGTGTATAGTAGTAGTATAGTTTGTAGTAGTATAGTGTGTAGTAGTATAGTGTGTAGTAGTATAGTGCGTAGTAGTATAGTGTGTAGTAGTGTAGTGTGTAGTAGTGTAGTGTGTAGTAGTATAGTGTGTAGTAGTGTAGTGTGTAGTAGTGTAGTGTGTAGTAGTGTAGTGTGTAGTAGTGTAGTGTGTAGTAGTGTAGTGTGTAGTAGTATAGTGTGTAGTAGTGTAGTGTGTAGTAGTGTAGTGTGTAGTAGTATAGTGTGTAGTAGTGTAGTGTGTAGTAGTGTAGTGTGTAGTAGTACAGTGTGTAGTAGTACAGTGTGTAGTGTGTAGTAGTGTAGTGTGTAGTAGTGTAGTGTGTAGTAGTGTAGTGTGTAGTAGTATAGTGTGTAGTAGTGTAGTGTGTAGTAGTGTAGTGTGTAGTAGTACAGTGTGTAGTAGTACAGTGTGTAGTAGTGTAGTGTGTAGTAGTGTAGTGTGTAGTAGTGTAGTGTGTAGTAGTGTGGTGTGTAGTAGTATAGTGTGTAGTAGTATAGTGTGTAGTAGTGTAGTGTGTAGTAGTACAGTGTGTAGTAGTATAGTGTGTAGTAGTATAGTGTGTAGTAGTGTAGTGTGTAGTAGTATAGTGTGTAGTAGTGTAGTGTGTAGTAGTGTAGTGTGTAGTAGTGTAGTGTGTAGTAGTGTAGTAGTGTAGTGTGTAGTAGTGTAGTGTGTAGTAGTGTAGTGTGTAGTAGTATAGTGTGTAGTAGTGTAGTGTGTAGTAGTGTAGTGTGTAGTAGTATAGTGTGTAGTAGTATAGTGTGTAGTAGTGTAGTGTGTAGTAGTATAGTGTGTAGTAGTGTAGTGTGTAGTAGTGTAGTGTGTAGTAGTGTAGTGTGTAGTAGTATAGTGTGTAGTAGTACAGTGTGTAGTAGTACAGTGTGTAGTAGTATAGTGTGTAGTAGTGTAGTGTGTAGTAGTGTAGTGTGTAGTAGTGTGGTGTGTAGTAGTATAGTGTGTAGTAGTGTAGTAGTGTAGTGTGTAGTAGTGTAGTGTGTAGTAGTATAGTGTGTAGTAGTGTAGTGTGTAGTAGTATAGTGTGTAGTAGTATAGTGTGTAGTAGTGTAGTGTGTAGTAGTGTAGTGTGTAGTAGTATAGTGTGTAGTAGTGTAGTAGTGTAGTGTGTAGTAGTATAGTGTGTAGTAGTGTAGTGTGTAGTAGTGTAGTGTGTAGTGTGTAGTAGTGTAGTGTGTAGTAGTACAGTGTGTAGTAGTACAGTGTGTAGTAGTGTAGTGTGTAGTAGTGTAGTGTGTAGTAGTGTAGTGTGTAGTAGTGTAGTGTGTAGTAGTATAGTGTGTAGTAGTGTAGTGTGTAGTAGTACAGTGTGTAGTAGTGTAGTGTGTAGTAGTGTAGTGTGTAGTAGTGTGGTGTGTAGTAGTATAGTGTGTAGTAGTGTAGTAGTGTAGTAGTGTAGTGTGTAGTAGTATAGTGTGTAGTAGTGTAGTGTGTAGTAGTGTAGTGTGTAGTAGTGTAGTGTGTAGTAGTATAGTGTGTAGTAGTGTAGTGTGTAGTAGTGTAGTGTGTAGTAGTATAGTGTGTAGTAGTATAGTGTGTAGTAGTGTAGTAGTGTAGTGTGTAGTAGTGTAGTAGTGTAGTGTGTAGTAGTGTAGTAGTGTAGTGTGTAGTAGTGTAGTAGTGTAGTGTGTAGTGTGTAGTAGTATAGTGTGTAGTGTCAAGGGAACATAATATATAGTACAGAGTACATAATATCATGTACTTTTGGTAATATCTACTGTATGTGTAGTGTCTTGTGTGTAGTGTAGTGTCTTATTCACACAGTACTGTTGATATATAGGGTCGCTTATCAGTGGAGACAGAACGTAACTTCATTCATCCTCACTGCTTTGTCCCAGTTGAGGTCACTAAGAAGAAGGAATGTCATTTCTGTAAACATCGACTACAGCACAAAGCAGGTACATATGTAGTGTATACTGGACCCCACATTGTAGTGTACTGAATAGTGTGTACAACCTATATGAAGTGGATGTGTGTAGTTTACTTGTACATGTCTTATGTGTTTGTGTAGCATTCCGATGTACAGCCTGTGAGGCATGGTGTCATAACTACTGTCGTAATCTGGTCCCTTACAATTGTGGAGTGAAGGACTTTATGGAGAGCCTTGTAGAGGTATGTGTCTTCGTGTACAGTGTACTAGTGTGTGTCTGCCCTGTTTGATCTGTCGACATGTGTGTCACATTTCTCCCAGTAAAATGTAATGTTTCTAGCTCAACTATATCTGTTATATGCACCTTTTAGCAATTGCTACCAGTTTCTTTAGTTATACTAGTTATAGGTACAGTGTTTTTGTAGTACAGTGAAGTGGTAAACCTCCTTTACACAGATAAGCTGTTGTTATGCTCTGTCCTTTACACATTAGGATTTTTCACAAAACTTTTTTCTCAGTGATTTGACCCTTTTTCCTTATGATATACTATACCCCCTCCCTGTACACTACACACACACACACACACACACACACACACACACACTACACACACACACTACACACACACACACACACACTACACACTACACACACACACACTACACACATAACACGCACATGCACAAACATACACACTGTGTTACTTGTAGGATGAGAAGCCGGAGGAGGTATATCGCAGGAGGACTGGCAGCTCCATGTTTTATGTCGACCGTCGCAGCAACAAGATATGTGAGGGCTACCTCTACAAGAAGGGCAAGATGGTGAAGAACTGGAAACTGAGGTGGTTTATCTTAGATTTGGAGACTAAAGAGGTTAGTTTTGCTGTAGTAGGTGCAGACAGAATAACACAAGTACCACATTATCTATGATTTGGCTTTATTAGTCCCGGCAAGGTCCTGGGCATTCATTCTTAGTATACACCAGGTATCATGGTAGTACACCAGGTATCATGGTAGTACACCAGGTATCATGGTAGTACACCAGGTCTGTTGTTAAAATGAGAAAACTTACAGTTTGGAATATTCATTTGCAACAAGAAGATGCTTGTACGTGTGTATACCAAACCACGTTTGGATACTAGCGTAACATATAGCATTGTTGAATTTAAATAGAATCAGTCTTGTGCTCTATTGGAATGAGGTGCACCACTAAGCAACTATTTTGGTCCATCTGTATGTTTGAATTAGTGTAGTAGTGGCAGTAGTAACATACAATTCTTGGTAGCAATGTCACTTTTGTACTTTTTAAAACCTATCTAGAAGTTCATGTAGTGTGTAGAGCACTGCATGTTCACTTTTTCATGGACTCTAGTTTGTCATTTTTTTGTGGCAGTAGATCGAATCCATTGAACAAAAAAATACATGTACTGTATTTAGTAGGCAAAATACTCTAATTATGAACAATTGGAGTTAGAAATATACTGAATAATCCATTTTTGCTCATTCCTTAAACCAGGAGCTTATAAGCTACTTAAACTACAGTATGTGGTTTAATTACACATTTTATAAACCAGGTGTTTATGCCACAGCTGGCCACCAGTAGTGTGTGCACACCTGGTTTCTGAAATTGTTTTTAAGCAGCGTGTGTGTATGTTTGTTTGTTTCTATGTGTGTCTACACCCACACTTGTGTAGCAAAGAAGCTTTATTTTAATTAAAAGTAGCCATGTGAGCTTTTTTATAGCTCCTGTAGTAAACTTGCAGGATAGTTATTTAGTCTGTGCCAGCTCAAGATATAAATGAAACTGGTTTCTGAACAGCTTTCCTAGTTGGTGTTGTAATGACCAAAATGACAGTGTGGGCTTTGTAGACTGCAGAGGCGGATCCAGGGGGGTTCAAAGGGTTCCATGGAACCCCCCTTTTATAAAGTCTGGATCTGCTACCTGAAATTGTGTATCGCTTTGGGTTGGGCATGTTCCTCTACATATAAAATGAAGACCATACTTGAGACCTATTGCTTTAATATTGTCTCCCTCTTTTCTTTTCCTTAGTTGAGTTACTATGACAACCAAGAGGACAGCAAGTCTAAGGGTACCATTGACATGACGGAGGTCATCACTATACAAGCACAAATGACACCAGGTAGTGTAGCTGTAGTTAGCATGGTGCCAATTGTTTGTTGTGCACACGCACATGCACATATAGCATTTTTGTTATTGCATGGGTCATATGGGTCACATGGGTCACAGACCAGTGGCTAGTACTGCTACTTCTGTAAATACAAAATTGGAGGGTGTGTGACATTGTATGGCTTGAAGTGGTGTGTTGATTATTAAACACTAATTAACTTACTTGTACATAATGTGATGGAGTGGCTTGTATCCACTACACTTTGTGACCCAGTCTGGGAAAACCGGTCCTACTGCCTATTTAAAAGAAACGAGAAATGCTGGTTTTAAATATTAAGTATGTTGTAGCTCACCAATGGCTGAAGCTACATGTACCAAATTTTACATGTTTACACCAAATTCCTTTCCTTCCAGTACATCCACTGTACAAGTAGCCAGCAGCTAAGTTTCCTGCCATTTTAGATAGCTTTTAACTTTGTCAGGTGAGCTTCAAAAGGGGTGGGTGGCAGGAACTGGAAAGTGAGAAACAGGCTGTTTACAAAACTAAAGAGCAAGGCATGGAGAATTAGGCCAAGTTATGGGCTATTCAGGTCGCCAAACTGGAAAGTAAATTTACAGCACAGATCTTTATTCAACACCGTGGAGCTGTACAGCCACTTAAAGGACTTGCGTGGAAAAGACAAAACAAATAAGAGTGCTATAATTTCCATACAGCACTGAAAGGAATTACAACACTGTTGATCATGTGAGTAACATTTCAGAAGTGGCCAAAACGATTTTATCTGTTTGTTTTATGACCAAATTTGTACCAAGAGTACATATAAAAAGTACTCTACCACGACGATTGTGCAATATGAAAAAAATAGCATTCTGGCGTGGTCTTGCCGAATACAGTACTTAGCTTCACCTCATATTTTATTAGTCTCTCTTGCCCACACCCTCATGATATATTGCACTCATAGCAGTGTTTAGTATATACAGCCATCCCCAGGCTGGCCAGAGCTCCATTTGGGACGTACAGATCATGGGAAAAGCAGCCAGCAAAAGCAGAACACTCAAGCACAGCTGATTTGATTATGAAATATGACATGTACTGCTCAAATGCAATGCCGTCTCGTGAGAATGTGAATGATTAAAAAAACTTGCTAATTAAAGGACATGGCACCTGCTTCACTCACAAGTATTCATCCCGTTTCTTTTGGGATGAATACTCATGAGCAAAATGGGTGCCACACCCTTTATTAATCAACAACACAGTGCAGTACACAAAATTGGCCAGTTTTCCCAGACCCAGTAACATCTATGCTATTATACATATACTGTTAGCAGCTGTGTATGTTATGACTGATATAGTGATATCACATTGTTCCACATTAGGATTCCCTGTTCCAGTACTGAAGGCTGATGAGAAGGGATTCTTCTTTCAAGTGAGTCATCCTCTGCTGGTATTGTAAAACATGTACAGTATAGGTGTATGGCTTATACAGGGTGTTATAATTTATTAAAGAATTCTTTTCCAGCTTACACTACTGTATGTACAGTATAGCTTGTGTCAGTTACGCTGTTATAATTTCAAGCATAATAGGCTAGCAAAATCATCAACCGTAAAAAGAAACTACACGCTTGTTTGATATCTGAGGATACTAAATCCAATAGAAACCTGTAGCAGGGTTACTAAATAGTTAGTATCCTGTGTGGTGGTTGTTTACTGCAAAGTAGCAAAGCCAAAAGCAAAATGTCCTTGCCACATCATCTGAGGGGCTCTAAATAGTGTAGAAACCTTGTCGGACATTCTAACTGATACATAACCATGTTTTTTGTCATATTTTTGTTGCATGGATGTACTTCCACCTCAGCAATTCAACAATCTGACATAGAATTTGCGTATAAAGACATGATAGACAAACTATAAAACAGTTAAGAAGTTACAACATAATTGATGAATTACCAAATAATTGGTGAATTACAAAATGTTTAATTTTAATGTACTGCATGTATTGTTACAAAACAAGGCAAGAAACAAAGTTATAGCATGCTGTGTGTTTTTAAAGACTTGATTAATTCAAGGCTAGTATTTACTGGGCACGTGGTTTTATTTACTGGGCACGCACAGTACCAACTTGTTTTTCACTGCGTTACACTTTACATAAATACTCTGATAGAGCAGCCACTTATTAAACAGTCAGAAATCTGATTTTGAAAGTACAGTGTATACCGTATAGCCGGAAAGTTTGGCGGGAGGAAATTTTGGCGAATTTGCACTGCTTGAAGTATCTTAGTTTACTACAGTGGTATATCCCCAGTATATGGAACAGTTAATTGTTTGTTATTTTAGTAGTTTTTCAGTAAACCCGCATTCACTGATGTTTTACTGAGAGTTTAAAACTTAGTAAAATAATTATGTTCCATATACTTAAGTTTACTGACACTTTACTCTCAGTATAACTACAGTAAGGCATCTTAACAAATTAGTAAACTAAGAACCTTCAAGCAGTGTTGCCACGATAGGATTTTGGCGAGAACAAAGTTTGGTGAATTTGTTGAGTTAATACAGACATAGATATACAGACTAGTACCTGGGATTAGAATTATCTCACATGAGCCCATTCACTTTAATACAAACACGTTCGCTGGATCATTGTTACCCCCTTCGAAAAGGGTGGGATAGTGAAAACGCCATTCACAATACGTTTCTGTAAAATGTCAATACGTGAGAGTGTTTGTTTAGTTGTTGGTAAGCCTTCCTTGTGAAAGGGGGATGATAGCGGTAGGGTTAGTTTGTAGGTGTGTCTCTCGATGCAGCTGGCTGTTACATAGCCACCATTATTGAAAGAACCAGACTTTTAGCACATGGTAACTAACTATTAATGTTTTAGGAAGTAGGCACAAGAGTAGAACTAGTCTTTGTGTGATAAATTTGAAGATATTGCTACTTCCGGTAACAATGATCCAGCACGAAAAACCAGATGATTCCAATCCCGGGTACTTGTCTGTATATCTATGATACAGATTTGCATTGGACAAACGATTTGGCGGATTTTAGTTTGGCGAGACATCATTCACCCACCAAATTTTTCTCCCGCCAAACATTCATGTTTGGCTATACGGTACTCAAAAACAGAGAGTGAAACCATTACAATCCAATGCTCATTGGTTTTAACATAATTGTGTCAGTTTAGTGAGAATTTATTACATAGAAAAGGCATTATTATTAGACCAGCAAACAGTAGTCGGATTACAGAGCTATTTTAATCCAATCACCAAAATTGAAGCACTTAAGATAAGCAAGACAACTACAGGTGTGTGCATACAAAAAATACAGCACTCTAGGCTAATGCAGTACTCAGGTTTGCCCTGAAGCCATCCTGTATTATCTACTATATTTTCTGTATACACGCTAAGCAGTGCAATATGACATACTGTACACACAATGCTTTGGTTAAAAGTGTAGTTATATTATCACAGTATCAAACAAGTGCAACTGTACATGTGTAAAATATTGTCAATATAACTGAAATACACCCCCCCCCCCCCCCCTCCCCCCATTACAGCTGATTACACAGAAGAGAACATTCCAATTCATGTCAGTGGGAGAAGCAGCAAGACACGAGTGGATGTCCAAACTAAAGCAGTGTGCTGGCCTCTAGTCTCTACTATAGTAGTGGGATTTTTTTATTATAGAAACATTTTCAAATTTTTTTTTTTTAATTTAAAATAAATCTAGACTATTCGTTTATACATAATTTATATTTATAATTATCCTTAAGAACTATTTGTAGAACAGATTATACGTACACATCTATTTGTTGATTTTGTTGTAATCACATTACTTTATCTATCACTATTGATGACATCAATACTAGCATTGCTCAAGGAGCCATAGTCTACATTGTCAGAGTCAAATGGTACTAGTCTTCTCTTCTCTTGTTGGTAATGGTTGACTGATCGATCACTGTAATTCTTCCTCCATTCCTTGAAGCGTTTATAAGGTGACTTGGGAAATGAGGGTCTCTTGCAGGTGATCACATATTGTGTCACTAGACCACCAACCAATAGGATGGGCCAGAAACATGTCAGGATGATCTCTGAGGAACAGACAAGAAGGAGATTACTAACAGTGTAGTATACATCAGTATATTAAGACAATGGTGTGTACCAATAATGTCAACACAATAGACACACTAGGAGTAAAATACCACCAAAGTATGTCTGTAACGTGTACCTCATATTACTATTTCAGTGATGGCAATGGCTACACCCTCATATTTGTTATTGGTAACAACACTGATTCAGTTGCATAATAATAACATAACTGCCTGCGATAATGTGTCAACATTTTCAGCACTACTAGTCTCGCCCTTGCCTCCTCTTTTTCTTTGTGACATCATTGGTTGGTGAGATAGGGTCTGGTGAATTAGTGTTGACTAAGTTGTGTTCGCAGGAAAATAGTTACCATAGTTTCTTGCTGGGGAAATGCTACGTAGCAACAGTATCAGTCCTGTTCAAAATTTTGCAGTAAAATTTATGTTCTGCCATGCCAACATACATGTATGTATGTACAGCTAGCCAATGAAATCAAATCCACCAAATTTTGGTGGAAATTCATAACTTAGTCAACGCTAATTCACCAGACCCTATCTCGCCAACCAATGACATCACAAAGAAAAAGAGAAGGCAAGATAGCGGTCTGGCCACGTGAGACTACAGCGCTACTACTGTTAGGTCTTTTTCACATTCTCCCTCATTAGCAAGTGTGTTGTGTGGAACAAATACAACTCATAACTATGGAGAAAGTGATGGATGGAATAGGTTCCTCCCATTTGTTAACTTCTAGACTTGACAGCACAACTTACAGACAAGTATCACATGTCTCATTTATACTTAAAGGAAGATCAAAGTCTGAAATACATGACAAATAAGGAAATGCATGCCAAATAAGGAAATACATGGCAAAGATGTTTCTGTGATTTTTAATTGAAGCCCTTGCAATTGTACATTTTGTTATGTAACACTTGAGGTTATTACAAAAAATTAACAGACCTACCGGTGAACTGGTAAGGATGAGAGTTGATGGAGTTACTGTAGCCTGGTAGTGTAGCATGTAGTAACATGTCTGTAATGATGTCTGTCAAACTGTTCTGTAGGAAGCTACCTATACCTGTTAATACCAGTGAAGTATTGTGAGAGGTGTAATATACAAAATAGTGTTCCACTAATAATGACAACATTTGGTGTTTTACAGTTCCACTTTATAGATTGGATTACTTGTGTTGTGGATCATTAGCTTGTGTGGAAGTGTATTGACCTAGTCCTGCAGTTTCTTTGTGAGCCATGCCCACTGTGTTTCTGTCTGTATACATGTAACTTTGCCATTTATCAATGGGTGTGCATGTGTGACACTGTCTGCAAGTTTACGTAGAGCCACGCCCACTAATCAAGTACAAAATCTAACCTAGTCTTACAGCAGGCAGCTGTTGTCATGAGCCACACCCACTTGCATGCATGGAGTCACTATTCACAATTGGCTTACAGTAACTGCTATCAAAAGCTTGAACACAAAAAGTATGAAAATAATAGACAAATTATAAAAAAGTAGTTTGATGACTATTACCAAAATTTGTTGTTATATGGTGTACTGAGGAGAGTATCCTACTTCTCGTAGAAGGAACATCATGAAGCTATGACATAATAACAAGGTGTTGCGGTTTGTGATGTACAAACAGCCGTAAAAGTGCAAGAAATGTTTTAGCACTGTGACACTCAGGAATGCTATATTCACGAATGATGACAAGAAAAGCCTACGCAGTTTTATAAACCCATGAAGGCATGTTTGTAAGAGCTTGAGTTAGTTCAGTTGCTAGCAACGATACATTGAACATTAACGACACCATTATACAAAGAGAAACGGGAAAGCTCAGAAATGATATGTCATAACTCCCTTCTACAGGGGTATATGAGAGTAGGATACTCTCCTCATGTATATATATTATGAACTCTTGGTATAAGATTGGTATTACTATTTTGTTGTATCAGTGGAACACTAAACACAAATTATGTGTACATGTGATGTGTACACAACACTACAAATATACTAGAGTATACTAACTATCACTACACTGTACTATGTGTAACACACTCACACAATATCACTCCAAAGCTACCAATCACAGCACACAGAGTAATGTTCAGCTAAAGGACAATTAATATAATACCACAATCAAACATGTTAACACTTACCACTTTAGCAAACAACACAAACGGTAACATGAAGATGATAGTACAACAACCCAGTGCCAGGCCGTACACGTAATTGTAATTGAAATAGCTCAAATTCCCTACAGAAATAAGATAAAATACAATAGTCACAGGACATGATGGTGCTCACCAATTGGAGTATACATCAGGGTACATCCTAGTAGAAATGACATGAAGAAGCCAAACAAGATCACAAAGGGATAATAATAGCCACTGAAGCACCAAATAAGGATAAATGGGATAGACACTGTCATACCAATTGCTATGCTGGTTGACACTCGAACTAGAACAATAACAACACAAACAATATAATGTGTGACTTAATATATTGCTTCACCAGATAACTACTCTACTGGAGTTATTTTTTGAGAAGGAACTCTACTGGAGTTATTTTTTGAGAAGGAATTTAATGAGTTTTGCAAATGACATTTCATTTTACTTGTGAATTGAGCAGTACACTATTACAAGCTGTGGGTAGCAAATTGTTTTACTTCAAAAATATCTTACCATACAGTAGAACATATTATTAGACAATAGATGGTTCAGTGATACAAACATGAGGGTAGGTAGTGTGTGAGGAAAAATAATTGTTGGTGTAACTACTCATTCCAAGGTCACAAATGAAGTGCACCAATTACTCCAATTCTGGAGAATTGTGGCTGTGTTTGTCAAATAAGATCCCGGTAATATATTTTGCTTATGGTCTCACATGACCATTATGGTCTCACATGACCATTATGGTCTCACATGACCTAGGTTTTTCAGTCTATATCATAAAGTCTGGTTGTCAGGTGCATACGCTTAATAAAACTTTCATGTATTTGTTCCACAGTCACCAATATGTGGAGCCCAGTTCCTGTGCAAATTTTTTAGAATGGAGCACAATTTCCATGCTGCAGAAGATCGTTTCCTTGATAAACATAATGAAATCCACATTATTATTGTCCATGCACCAAGTAAAAGTTTGAGCCTAACAGACCTCATTTCTTATACTTCATCATGGTTGATAATCACATGAGGATGAACACAAAGCTAGGAGCTAGGTACATCTGTACAAGAGAAGAAATGCTAACCGTTAAACCCACAGAGAACTTTTGGGGAATGCATGTTTACACAATATGGGCACACATGGCAACACTAGGTGAGTTACTTAATATAACTACAACAACTACACATCGATTAAAAGTCTGTTCACTGAGCTACTTGGAGAGGTAAAATGAACACTGTGACTACTTGATATGAAGCGATGAACAACAGAAAGTCGTGATATTGTGTTCCTAAATTCTAGCCACGTGTTTAATTTCGATTGTGGGTTTACTCACTTGAGTCATATATGGAAATATATCAGCAAATCCAACAGAACTTGTTGCAAGGCAATAGGAGCAACTACCATTGAGTTATTGATCATTTCATAAAGGTATGCAATGGTTTGTGTGCTTCCTTACAGCATTAGATATCATTTTAAATAATAGCTATACCGGCACAATGTGGAGTCCATGAAATTTACAAACCCAAAGGCCCGGGCTGTAGCACACAGGCAAAGCGAGGGCGCCACTAAGGGCCCGAGGATTTGTAAATTTCATTGACTCCACATTGTGCCTGTATAACTGCTTTAGACTCTATTTTACACCACTTACCTCGTCCACGGCTGTTTCTGCTGTAGGGTCAGCAAAAGTGGCTGGTTTTCTTGTGATAATACTAGCGTCATAGCAACTATGCATGCTAAAATAAGCAAACTCATTACATCACAGCACATGAAAAACGTGTACTGATTAGATTTTGAGCATATGTTATATTATGCCTGAAGGAGTGGAGTATATTAGAAAACAAGGTGGAGTATATGAGATCTATTACCCACACAAAACAGTCTAACCCTTGACAGTGCTTCGAAAGTTACAGTGTTTTATGAAAGGCATGCACATTTATTAAGTGTTTATTTCCAGTTTTCTGGATTATGAGGGTTTATGGGTTAGCAAATAATATGTGCGTGTGCTTAATATATACGTACACTTAACAACCAGACCCTATGGTATTCACAAGCTGTAAATGTTCAAAACTAAACGATTCCACCAGTGGTCTGATTTTGGAAGAGTCCATGAAACACATTGTCAAGGATAAAAGCAGTACTCAATAAGAACACAAGAACTGAACTGTAAATAACTACATCTGTGATGATTGGTCCTTCACTTCCACTTGAGTCATCTGGTTGTCAACTATAGTATGTTCACGTTGAGCTGAATCCTGAAAAACAGCTAAAATTAAAAGTAGATTTTTTTCTCAACAGAGTTAACATTTCAGTCAACCAGATGATTATTGGTAACAGCAAAGGTGTCAACAACAGACATGGCTCCATTACAATTTCGGGAAAGGGCTGTAATGGACACTGTAGTTATAAGGCTTCCCCATAGGAAATGTATTGTGAAAATTTTGATTGGCTGTAAATATTATGTAAAACATTTGAACAAAAAGATTTTGAAATCTTTTTAGCAGGTCAAGCAGTACTACAAATGAGCCAAATTTCAAGATCGTGTGTAATTGCGTCATTAAATGTTTTTGAGGATTCAGCTCAACGTGAACATACTATATTACAAGTACACAAAAAATTGGAATTTTCAACTAGAGTAGAAACCACTATAGCACATTGATAAAAAGTACTGAAACAAACTGGAGTAGTGCATGATATAGTAAAACAATAAGAAGTGTTATATCCCTACTGTGCTCAAGATACCACACTGAAAATGCGCAGAAGAGATATAACACTTCTTATTGTGCACTACTCCAGCTTGTTTCAGTAATTTTTATCAATGTGCTATGGTCCCTACTCTACAGGTAGTTGAAAATTCCAAATTTTTCTGTGTACTTGTTTGTTAACTTTTTTGTAAAATAAACTTATTATGACTGGCGAACCCATGCATACTGCATTAAAGAAAGAAATGACACCGCACACCCCAGCTATCAATTATTGTCTGAACAGTGAAGTATCCATTATACTTCGTTGTCAGCTACGTTCAATCCGTTACACAGCATCACGAATTCGAAAAGCGCCTCTGCAATCAAAGTAGCCACTATGAAAAACAAGGACAATTTCCATTACAAAAGGAAGCCATTGCATGCTACTGCTAAATCAACACCTTTCACTGTCAGCAAAGATGACTTGAGTCACAAAGGAGGACACTGGTAAGTTCATGAAGAATGCAATGCACGCACTGCAGTATGCACGTGTCTGGCTGGGGCAACGTTGAACAGTGAAAAAATCAAGCACATAGCCTTAGCCGTTATCAAGTTATGCTTGTCTGAAGGCATCAGTCAGTCAGTCAGTCAGTCACTAGAAAATTTCAAAAAAAATAAAAACCCATAGCAACTTGTTGAAAGTGCTTCGGGTCAACCTGAAGGCTTGTTTGGGTTTAGTTTTACTTGCCTCATCATCATAAGGGAAAAGTGAGGCTGGTTTTTGGGTGATGTTTTTATGGGCCACAACCAAACCTTTGTGGTCCCTACTATACAGTACTATTGTACTGTATGATACATGTACTAAATATTAGAAATACTTACGTGTGCTTAAGTCAGAAAGCCACCACTTTGATAAGATGTTTTTTAGCAAGTTCTAACAAAAGCCAACCCAAGTCCAGTAACCAACATTACAAAGTAGCAGGATAGTAGTAACAGAGTATTAGAGTAGTTACTCACCATTGTGGGACCAGTCAGTAGTACGTGTAATAATGATGAAGAGTAGTAATGAGAAGATGACAATCAGAAGCACCACCAACTCTACAGGAGGAACAACTGATCATATTTTGATACAAGTGTTTTATTTGTGTAGACAAATTATAATATTAGCTCCACACAACTAGCTCCTTACCAACATCAAATAATCGGTGACCAAACAGACACAGAAATAGTCCCAGTAGTCCAACTAGTGACCCAACCACCTTGTTGATAACTGAGCCTGTATGGAGTATGAAACATGAAGTATGTGATGTGCAATATGTGACCCGCTGAGTGATAACCCGACCTGCTTGCATAATTCTGTTTTTGAGAAATACATTGGGTGAAAACTGCAAGCTTCAAAAAAAATTTATGCACGTTTTAATTGCTCCAATACACCATGATGGAAGACACAAATTGAGGTCTCTAATACACTACTGGACTTGCCTCTTCATGGAGACTAAGAATATCATTGTTAATCTCTACCACAAAACAAACGTGAGGTATGTGTGTTTGTTTATGTTGTAGTAAAACGTGACTTTACTGTTGCTGCTTCTCAACTTGAACAGCCTTTCTTGATTAATGGCATAGTGTATTAAGCCAAAAACTATACCTTGATGAATGCCCCAGTTCATAGTGCATAGAATGACACAAGTCTCTGGTTTTTCCCTCTAGACAACAAAAAAGTCATAAAATGAAGTTCAAGAAAACTGCAAAAAAGTTGGCTTTTCATTCAGGGGGGTCACATTAGTCCACCTACAAACAGGTAAAATAACTGGTTTTAAGGTGGCGGTTGCCTCACAATTTCCAGTTTGAAGGATCTTTTTAAAATTCAGTTATAAACAGATTTGGATAACTATGCTAAAGTGAACACAACCAGATTGTAGACCAGCACTTCCTTTATCTACATGTTGGTCTGTATAGCAATTGGAGATTGAACAGTGACACTAGCAAAAATACTTTCGGCGTCAGTTTACGCAAAGCTCGTTGCACATTACGGCAAGGTAGATCGTGGAATCTATTCTTTAGCAGCATAAGCAGGGCGTGATCAACAAAGTTCCAGCCTATGCCAGGCTGAAACATGGCAATGGATACATTAGACTAGTGAATTACATAATATGTCACTTAAGTTGACTTTTTCCTACAGGTATGTACCAACTAAGACAGATTCCACATAGGAACAGAATATACACAGTACATCATGTGATCCACTCACCGGGACTGTCACACCTTCCAATTTTGGCATAAAAGTCACATGAGTATGTTACCATGGGAACATAGGCACTAGTGGCTCCAGTTGTGAGGTCACGTACCACAACATTATACACCACCCCTTGTCCTGCGGTAGTGCCATATGTAACCTTCTTTGGGTCTTGGAACAACAAGTGTTTTGACTATAATGGGACACAGATGAGGTGAAGTAATTGTGTTAGTGTGTACACCACACAGAGTAGTGATGAGCAATGTGACAACACTTTAGTTAAACCATGATATATGTTTCTGATACCATCCAACTTTCTTTTACTACTGTGATATCGTGGATTATAACACACAATTCTTTTGATTGTTGAAATATCATACTTGTGTGAAGAAGTGTATTTACAGTAGATATGAGTGGATATATACTATAGTAAATATATTGCAATAGGCTTTCCAACACAATTCTGTTGCTGTGTCTAAATTTAAAACTTCAACAAACCAATAAATAACAATTTAATTATACTGCAATATCAAGACACTGTATCAATACTGCTCAACACTACAACAAAGTTACCATATATAGCCAAAGGAAGTGTAACATGGTTTTGCTGATTTTGAGGTTTTGTGTTTACCAGTAAATATATTTAGCCCTCCATATTATATTACAAACAACATTGAAAATATTCCTCCTCGAAATATTGAGATAGTGAACAACACAAGTGTAGCAGTAGCATCACAAATATCACAACATTGAACATTTGACCATGTAAAAGTCTGAGCCTTCATCAAGCCACATTACAAAGTTGATATCATTAAATACGACACATCCACTCCAGTCAGCCACAGATTACACTACACACCTTTTTACTGTGAGAGGTCACTCCATCTGAAGACAACATCTTCTCAATACCACTAAACATCTCAGACTGAGAATAGCTCCTCTCTGGCAAGAAGTAGGCATAAGCAAAGTACTCCAGATTCCTGACCGGTGGGTACCTGCTCTCATTTGCATCATCACAGGTGGGAGGGGCTGAATGATAGGAGGAGGAGCTGAAGCCTTGATCAGCATCAGAGAAGTTCCAAGTACTAGTGTACCGGGTGTAGGTGAGGTAGAGGTTGGGATCATACTCTAACTGAGATACTGTAGCACACCCTCCTGGTATTGGTACTACAAGTGTGTAAATGAGTTAGTAGTTTACTGGTAGACACTACACTACACTACACTACACTACACACACACACACGCACACACAAAGCAAAGCATAGCAAAGCCTTTGGCTGCCACTAGCGGTCATGCACCAGCACTGGGACACCTGTGTGCTACTCAGTCAGTGCCAGCAAATCCACCTGGGGCAGGACTATTAACACTCAGGAGGCTGTACCATGTCTCATAGGTGAAGGTGTGGGGACCTGAGGTCCCACCTGGGACTTCACCCATATGTAAGACACAGGACAGTTGGCATTTGCTTCCCCAGGTACTCATTGATGTTACAACTGGGTGGGCTGCTTCCCTAGTTACACCAGATCCCCATTTATACAGTGGCGTAACCGGGAATCGAACCTGGGATTCAACAATCAGCAGGCCAATGCCCTAACCACTTGGCTATGCTGCCCCCCCCCCCCCCAACCCACACACACACACACAAACACTACACACACACCTTCATTCCTCAACAGTTGAGTTACAATCATCACTGGTGTATCACTCTCATTGTTACTATGACGATAACTCATCACCTGATACTGCAGGGTGACCACACCTACTCTCAAGAGCTCCAACAACCCGACATGTGATCCATTGACCACACCCCCATTGTGACTAGCCAACCACAACACGTTCTTCTGTGTATGTACCTGTACAATGATTACTGAGTAGTATAGTGTAGTGGTTGAGTGTAGAGTAATGTTGATGGGATAAGGGAGTCCTGGCTTGATTGATACATGTGTTGTAGTACTAGCATTAATAACTGTAGGAAGGATGGAACAACAATGAACTGTGTGTATGGAAGCACTACAATTATGACTACACTATTACACTGTGTAACATATAGATGATGTAACATATTGATGATGTAATCTAATGTAGCTAAGTGTGTCTGTAAATAAATTATCAATCACTCTCGTAAGTCATTACATGGTGTCAGAAGTGGCTCGCTTTCCTTGAGCGTAATGAACATTTGTAAGCCGCCTGATCAATTGTCTTTCACCGGCAATGTGGCAAAAAAACTAGCGAGATTTTAAGGAACAATTACAATGGTTTCTTGCTGGCACAGAGTCTACTGAGAAAAGTGATGTTGTGAAAATTGGAATAATGTTGTCGCACGCTGGACAAGAAGCGTGAGAAGTATATAAGACCCTTCCTTGGGCGACTTCTGAAGACAAGTGCAAATTCGACAAAGTTTTACAAGCATTTGAGAGATTCTGTTCACCACAGACGAACGTTCTGGATGAACAATATGGACTCTGGACTTTGCGCCAGGAAGATGACGAGTCTATTGATGCATACTTAACAAGATTAAAACTGAAGATAGACTTGTGTGAATATGATAAATAAGGATGGATACCTGCAGTTAAGAATGAGTTGACACGCGACCAATTTATATTCGGTCTACATGATGATGCCTTGAAGGAGCGACTTCTCCATGAGACTGAGTTAACCTTACCACGAGCTGTATCAATAGCACAGCGAAGCGAAGCCTCTAGAAAACATATTAAAGAAATGGCCAGCAACAAGCAGTCTCTGGAATGTGATGAATTTCATCGCGCACGCCACAAATCACAAGCTGTCTTTTCATGTGGGCAATGTGGTAGACAACACAGGCCAAGGGAGTGTCCTGCATATGGACAACAGTGTGCCATCCGTCACAAGTACAATCACTTTGCTAAAGTATGCAGGAGCAAACCAGGCACAATGTACTCACCAAAACACAAATACCAAGCTCTTCAAAGAAAAGAGTAGATGAAGTTAAAGATAATGATCCAGATTCTAACTCATTTGACAGTGAGGGTGTGTTTTCAATTGATCCATTGCAAATTGATGGTTTAGCAGAACGCTCAGCCTGATTTTCAACAATTTCAACTGAAAAGGGAGATACAACTTTCAAGCTTGACACGGATGCAGAAGCAAGTGTCTTACCAGCTAAAGTTTATTACAAGATGAAAGTAAAACCTGTTTAAAGTCAACAAATGTCAGGCTAACTGGTGCCTCAATTACTCCTATTGGAACCTGCCAGCTTCTATGCACTGGAAAAGGTCAGAAGTGTAATATAAAGTTTTACATTGTCCCTGTTGATGCAAGCCCAATTCTTGGGTTGTCTGCATGTACTAGATTAGGTCTCATTCAACGTATTGAGGCCATTCAGATCTTACAAGGACTCACCAAATCAGCTATTAAAGAACAATACCAACGTGTTTTCACAGGTCTTTGCTGTCTTGGAAAGTACCACATCACCTTGAATGAAATATACAACCCAATGGTCAATCCACCTCGACCGTATGCCTCACTCTCTCAAAGATAAACTAAAACACACTATAGACAAACATGTGCAATCAGGTGTTCTAGTGAAGGAAGATGAACTGACAGACTGGGTCCATAACTTGGACATTGTTGAGAAATCCAATGGCTCCCTGCGTTTGTGTCTTGATCCAAGAGAGCTTAACCCAGCCGTCAAACGAGAGCATTACAGAATTCCAACCATTCAGGAAATATCAAGTGAAAAAGAGTCTTTTCAACTCTAGATTTAAATGACGGCTATTGGCAAATAGGACTTGATGAGCAGACTTCTGCTTTGTGCACATTCAACACTCCATTTGGGAGGTATTGTTTTACAAGAATGCCATTTGGTCTCAAATCTGCAGGTGAAGTGTTCCAAAAACAAAACGAGGCAGTATTTCATAGTATTGATGGCATCCACATCGTGGCAGATGATATCATAATAGCAGCCGTAACTGTTGAAGAACATGACAAAATACTACAACAAGTACTAGATAGAGCTATCGAGAGAAATGTAAATTCAATTTAGAGAAGTTTCAGCTCAGAGTCAGTGAAGTAAAATATCTCAGAACTATCATTACTCATCAAGGCATGAAACCAGATCCAACAAAGGTTCAAGCAATTGCACAAATGCCTACTCCACATGATAAATCAGCTGTCCGTCGTTTACTCGGAATGATAAATTTTCTTGGTTCTCATGTTCCAAACTTAGCTTCTATTACAGCACCCTTAAGAAATCTCATGAAAACTGATGTTCACTTCCAATGGAGTTTTGAAGCAAAAAAAGCCTGGAATGAAATCAAAAGCATTTTAGCAACTGAACCAATTCTTCAATTTTTGATCCAGCCATGAAAAGTACAATTCAGGCTGATGCAAGCGAACATGGATTGGGCACGTGCCTCATGCAAAAGGGGAGACCTGTTGCATATGCATCACGAAGTTTGTTTCAAGCAGATACTTTGAGACTGTGTTATATACAGTGTCCTTATTTCTAAGGTCTATACAATGGATCCATGGACAAGTGTCCTGATTATCAAGGTGTCATTATTAGTGAGGTGAAATCAGGACATGTTCACTTACCATTCTATTAGTGTGCACACTTTTAGACCCCTATACCAGGACAGGATGTCCTTCTTAAAGAAGAGGTTAGAACAACTCTCAGCAACCAGTAGTACTACACTACATGTAGTACCTTTGATGCATGTTAATGTCAGTTTTATTCCTGTCCTTTCATGAACATCTTAGTGTGTAGTGTAGCATAAAACAGTTTACACATTAGTACACACATCAGTTGGGAGACATTACAAGTGACATTAAATATCTTAGGGTACACAATTATAACATCATCCTTCCTTGTTGTTCACCATGGTCAATCCTTACTGTGTGAGACCTAATGTTGTGTTAATATCTTACTAGGGAATTATGAAATGACTAGCCAGTGAATGCTGCAGGTAATCTGAATATTTGTGATAAAATAAAGGGGAAGTCCCAGGCCATTGGTGACCTGATTGCTGTACAAGAACACACTGATAGTTATAGTGTATTATGTAGTAAATATTTCCTTATAAGGCTAAAGTATGCAGCACACTTTTTGGCTTCTTGTATGGCTTTACTGGAGTGCCTTAAATTAATCGCGAAAGTCTGTTTTCCATAGGCTCCAATGTATTTTGACATCACTTTTGATTAGCTGTTGATCTCGTATACTTTGGTGTAGCAATAGAGGATATGCATACCGAAACATTCTAACTATCACGGGTAATTTTGTTCAAAAACTTTGAAAATTTTAACCTAACCAGGCAGCCCAAGCTCATATTTTTGATTTTCAAAGATTTATAGAAAAATCATACCCTTGGCTAATTGCATAACAAAAATCATAAGAATCCATACAGGCAGAGTGGCAATTGATTTTTTAGCAGCTGTTCGGTTGAAATATAAAGAAAATATTCACGAATTAAATTTAATACATAAACTTTTAAAAATACACTTTCTCCCAAAGGGTATGAACTTCCTACTTGATTTATAAGCTGCAGATGAGTGGTACTTTAGTCTCCATACTTCTAAAGAGGATTGGTAGCCTGTGGAAAGCTCTGCTTGCTTGTTATTTGAAGTGTCTGGAATTAACTGAATTTTTTATTCAGAAGGTTGTTATTGATGTGCAACCAGTGGCGTAGCTAAGGTGGGTACTGGTAGGGCACAGGCCCAACCGATCAGTTCCAGTGCCCTACCAACTCAGGTACTCACCGTACATAGCTAGCTATAGCTAAATGTGATACGAGGTGCAATATGAAGCCTCCTACAGCTATACGTAACTAATAATAATTATTATGCAGACAAAACGTACGTACAGCTAGTGTCCTACTAGAGATGACAAATTTTAGCTGTAAAATGCCACCAAATTGAATCTCAGCATGTAATTTTCAAATTTTTTTTCTGGGGGCATGCCCCCCAGACCCCCTAGCTGCAGCATGCTTCACACATCATGGTCACTGCAGTTTATATGCATACAATGGTGCCCAACCAATCCTTCTGGGCTAGCTACGCCACTGTGTGCAACGTGGAAATGCTGCTTCTGTAATGGCAACAATTCCTTCATCAGAAGATTGGGCAGAGTTTGCCTCTTTGCCCACTGTTTGAGCAATTTATATTATCTTTTCAAAAAAAAGCCACATGTTGCATTTTTACACGCTGTTAAATTTCAGCTCATAACTCCTCAGCAGTTGATTGTATCAAAACGAAATTTGTACTGCAAATGCACCATAAAATAGGTTTTAAAAGGATTCCTAGAGTTTGTCTTAACTCGTTGGGGATGCAATTTTAGAGCGAGTGTCCGGAAATACCCTCATTTACCTTAGTGTTTGTTTCGTCAGAGTCCGCGAAGCGATCTGATTGACATTCCGGCAGTGGTCATGGATTGTGTTTACAGTGACCAGATTTATTTGCTGCCCCACACACAAACGTCTGGCACGCGAGACTACACTCGAAGGTGAATAATTTTGTCCACAGAGAGAGAAAGAGAGAATAAACATCTTAATGATTAAGACAAAATATACATTACAAGCATACAGGGGCCTAGACACATGTGCTGATGGATCAGTACAGGAGCCCTGGTAAGACTTACATTAACTAAAGGTAAATTAAATTACAATACACAAAAAAACAACTATATCTACATATATGTAATACTTAAGTTTACCTAAGGTGGTCAAAAGATCCCAGCCCGGGGAGGCTCTAGGTTTTTTATTCTAATTGGCGCTCAGCACTTTAACCTTATTCACATGTACTCCACTTACATAGTGAACATATAACAAACTCACATATTGTTGATTGTTGTTGAGCGTTATGACAATGTATAGTAACTGAAGCGAGTAATAGTAATACTGTTAGAGTAACCATCACCACCACGCCCCTTTGAATCACGTGTCAACAACACTTTTCGAAGGGCGGGCGGCGCCAGACTACTATTATGCTTAGCTTCCACACTAATGAATAGCTTGCTACTTTGTATCGCAATTATTGTTTACTTATTCCAAAAATTTTTGGCTATAACCCTTCAGCAGGGGTCACCAGCTAGCTATAAGATAGTCCAGACTGGGAAAAATGTCTAGCTACATTCCATCAAGCCATCGTAATATTATTGCAGATTAATATAGCTATGTGATTAATGCTTCTATGTGCTCTAAACTTGAGGAGCATGATCTCAGGATTGTGTGGCAGTAAATTAACTTAGCTAGCTATAACATGAGACTGTAGAATCAGACCTCAGCCTGCAGATTACTAAAGTTGCATCCATTAGGTTGGACATCACATGATGCTCTCTATAGCTATACATGTGCTAAACTCTGATGGCAGTAACAACTGTACATTGGGTTACTCAGTATAGTGCTGATATGAGTGTATACTTAGTACGTTACACATTTATAGTACAGAGCACAACTATGCTGATGGATTATTGGTGCATGTATATAGATTTAACGGAAGAAATGTGGTGTGTCTGTAGCATCTTCCCGTTCTTATTCTCAGCACATCATGATCCTAATATGGATATAGTATATGGTTTTTCTAGTTGACCTCATCAGATTAGTTGCAATTCATGATCAGTCATGATCTTGACCACTTTTAAATACAATTATACTTTCCACATAGCTACTGCATCATGATGAGCTTGGTAGTTATAGCTGTATACATTATTATGGATAACTGAAAAACTTGTACGTACCTCTTAGTGGAATAATAACAATCTTTTAAACATTTACAAATAGTCTAGTTGAACATTCAGTAGAGCAATCTAGATACTATACTAATATCATGAGATTGGGAGTTCTGTTTAGCACACTGGCATTCCTGGAAGTTATTAATTTGACTGTTACATCATATCATTAGTTGTATTAGTCTGGTCCCCTCACATAAGAAGAGACATTGATAGGCTTGAACGAGTACAGAGGCAATCTGCCAGATTCATTATGGCTGACTTCTCGCGTTTCAGCAGCGTAACTAACATGCTCATTGACCTTAACATTCCCAGCTTAGAACACCGCAGACAAGTATCTAGTATCACCCTCCTCTACAAAATTTTTCATAATCTCATTGATATATCCCCAGTTGATTTAATCCCTGTCACTTCTAACACCAGAGGACATGATCAAAGATTTCATCATATCTATGCAAGGACCAATCAGTACAGTAATTCATTCTTCCCTAGATCAATTAGACTGTGGAATTCACTCCCACCTGACCTAATCCAACAACAATCATTACAAATTTTTAAGTACCAACTGAAATTATTATTACTTTCCCCTACCAATCAGTAATCCCATAATCAATCATATTGTAAAACATTTTGTATGCATGTTTCATATGTGCGTTAATCCTCAAACTGAGGCTGCACATTTTTGGAAAATAAAAAATAATAATAATTACTATACTCTGTTATCACAATATGGTATTGGAATGTATTCCAGGAGCTGTAAGTTTGTCCTCACGATATCAAGATTTGTAATTCCCACTCTAGAATCACTTAGCTTTAACATAATTACAGCAGATGTCAGGAGGGCACTTAAGAAATACCGGTAACAGGTACACAAACTAAATGACCACACACCTGATTATTACTAGAATAGTTCTGAAGATGTTGAAATGTACCAACGCATGGTACAAACCATTTGAAATTGTCTCAAATTTAACACAACACTACTTTTACTGCTATGTCTTCAAAGACATGGCAAGGCATACAATATGGTTTCTTTGTGTAACATTGTACTGTGAGACAACTGGGATGATAATACTAGCTTATATTTCATCCTATACACTTGCACAACTCTTAGGCGTTTAAAATAACCTTCTGTATCCTTTCACCAACAGAAAAGCAATCTGCATACTACGACAAGTGCATAATCAGGATGTACACATTATATTGAGTCCATGAACGGAGTTTCCAATCCTGTGTTATTAGTATAGTATCTATGATTTAATAGTTCAGATAACACTGTATTATTAGTGTATGATGAGTGATGACATCATAACTTGTTGTGGATCAGGTGATCTGGTAGGTTGTGATCTAGATGATTCCCAATCGTTTAATGTCTTGCTGTGTCTCCTACATTATGATAAAATGATCAGTTAATACTCTAATAGAACAGTCAGATGAATGCACAATAGTGTAACACATTTATGTACCATGAAGCCACCTAACTTCAAAGGCAATTTCAGAGTACATATCTTATAAACCCTTGCTGGTCATGGTACATTTAATGGCTGGATATAAAACATTTTAAATGTACCATTAGCCAAAATCAATTGTGGGAATTGGTCACATGATGAAAGCCATGAAACTGATTTTGCATACTACAGCACTTAGATGGAGGAGATTTGAAACCATTGCCATCCTATGAGTTGGTTTAAGGTAAGAACTAGTGCTATAGCATATTCAAGACTATTTTGAGTAACAATGCTTACCCTATATAGATGTTTAGTAAATGTTGTAAACAGTCTGTAAAACAATGCAGCAACTTTAAATACTTGTAAAATTGCTTAATCATGATACCGGTCCCTCAGGACTTGCTAACAAACGTAGTCACAACATTAGTTGCTGCTGACCCATAATCAAAATTTACAAGTTGGTCTATATAATAAATTCAGTGATTGGTCTCATATGGCTTCAGTGATTTATCGTCCACGAGCTATTAGCCTGCAATTGGCATGGTACATATCAGCACGCCCTCAAACCTAAATCCTTCAAACTTGGGTGTACATATCAGGCAAATCACTCGGGCCCATGATACAACCACTACATCATCTTGAGGTACCACATATACCTTTTTATATTAGTGACTGCATTTTACTGTTACTATTTTCTTCTTTGGGAGATAACTCTTTTATGTACACTGTCAATGTACACTTGACAGTGTACATCATTTCTTATAAAAACTGTTAGAAAAGCTACAGTAGATCCTTGGTTATCCAAATCCCAGTGTGCCTCAGGCAATGGTAATAGTGTTCAGGTAAGTGAATTGTTCGGATAACTGAAACACTTATATACAGAGCTCCATTGAAATACTCTAATAGAACATACACTTGTACTCAAAATACTCTAATAGAACAATCTTTTCCAATTTTAGGTAAACGAGGGTACAGATAAATGAGGGTAGGGTCTACTGTACTAAGTTTAGTGAATGAGATATTATTACAGTTTGTTGCGTGGACTACAGTCAAACTTGATCAAAACACTCTAATAGAGCAGTCGCCTTAACAATTCAGTTACTGATCAGTGGAGTGAGTTATTTATACAACACCAGTTTGTGTATTGTGATCACAAAATACTCTAATAGAACAGTCAGTATTATTGATGAACATGTACTGAACAGGGGTGTAGCTAGCCAGAACATGATGGAGGGGCAGGCATGCCCCCACGAAATGCTCAAAATTATTCATGATTGCAAAAAGGGCTAATGACCCAATGGTGGGCTAGCCAACATACGGTGTTGTATTATTACAGCTTACACAACTAGCTACGTAACTATCTCAGTATTGATTGCTTATCACGTATCAATGATTCAATGGAGGTATAATTCGTCGAGCATCATCGCACGTGCCACAACTGTACTCCAACAAATTCATCCACAGCCCGGTAGAGCTATATTGTTAATATTTTAGTGTTAATACAAATTACTTTACGTTAGCCACAGCTTTTGCTGCAGTCCTAGCACACTGCTGACAGGATGACATGTTCACTCACTGCACTCGGCGAAATCAAATGCCACGTATTGCATGAAACTGATCCCACCTGTCTTTCTTGCTAGCAGAACTTGTAAGCTTGTGACTGATCCGCCTGACTGACTGATAAAGTAAAAAAATAGACTACACTGCCGTACAAAGATCGATCTAGTGTGATCAACTCGAGAAAATAAACTTGGTACATTTAACACTTTATCACCTCGTAGGCAGTAGGTTCGTAGCGTCATCTGGTCTCCTTTGTCACTTGTGAGTTGCGACTCCTGCCGCGGCGAGGTCCTTAGAGCGGGTCACTCTTCAGATTCGAAAATGTTCTATCACGTGAGTAATCTAGAAGTGTGTCTCTAATATTTTCGTTCGGTGGATTCACGAGTGAGTTGAATGTTGTGTGTGCGCGTTCACTAGCAACCTCTGGTGATACCGCGTAGTAGCGCACATAATTTAGTCATTTGCGTGTCAGTTTAATACTGGTAAGCTTGTGACGGAGGTTAAAAAAACAAACCACTACAGTGATGGGGGGCAGATGCCTCCCCTTGGCTACGCCTCTGGTACTGACAAGAAAGCTTGTAGGTCCTTACTATAAAGACCTCATACAAAATGACATGATAAGTTATAATAGAACTAACAAGTAATCACAACAAAACTAAAACTAAAGGACTTGTCCATCTCATGACTTCTAGACAGTATTCGAACTATTGGTCCTAATACTGAGTTATGGATTTTTCTGTTTGTTTACCAACAACAAAATTATGTACCAATACTGGCCTATTGTGATAGTGTAAATAAAGTATAAACACTGTTTCATTGTATGTTGAGGTGTGAATTGAACCACACTCCACCAACTGATATAATCACATAACTAGATGATTTGTAATAATGGTGGTCCTTGTTAACAATGTAGTGTATTATAATATTGTAATTGTACGCATGCGTAATTCGTGATTGGCCGCCATGTTGTAATTGATTGTTTTAAGTTGTATCAATGATTTAATCCTTCTAAAGCCATGCGTTCACAACAAAACTGGCGACAAGGATGGCGCAGAGTAATGTATTCAAAGAGTTTGTTCCGGAAGATGAGCCTATCTCTGCATACCTGGAAAGAATTGAACTGTTTTTTCAAGCACACGAGGTGGCACCCGAGAAACAAGTTGCAACTTTGCTTAGTACCATCGGCTCAAAACCATATGGGTATTTAAGAAGTTTGGCTGCTCCTAAAGCCCCAAAGGATTTGAAATACCCTGAAGTTGTGACGATGTTGAAGAGCCATTACGAACCACCACTGATAGTGATTACCGAGTGTTACTGCTTTCATCTACGGATCCAAGAAGTGGGGGAGACCATCAGTGACTATGCTGCAGAACTTCGACAGCTAGCTACAAAGTGTAAATTTGAAGACACAACAGATTTCCTTGAAGAATCACTTCGTGATCACTTCATGATAGGGTTACATGCAGAAAGCACTTGGAAGCGGTTGCTCACAGAATCAAAACTGACATTTTCGAAAGCCATAGAGATAGCAGAGCGTGGAAACAGCGACAAAGGATGCCCAGCAACAATCAGAAGCTTCAATTCACAGTGCCCCAGCCAGCAAAGAGGGTTGTTATCGTTGTGGACAGACTAACCACAAAGCAGACAACTGTATGTTCAAGCACTCCGTTTTTCATGGCTGTGGTAGGAAGGGTCACATAAGGAAAGTTTGTAAAAGCTCCAGACAACCCTATAAGAGTCTCAAGCCACACCAGCAGAGCAAGGAGGGACATTATGTGGATCTTGACCAGGAAGAGGAACACTGGGTTGATGTGGATCAGAGAGAGGAGGTAGTGGACAATGACCTAAACATTTTTACTGTTGGAAGAACCGCAACAACACCGATTTCAGTGAAGTTATGTATAGATACTAAACCACTGGAAATGGAAATAGACACTGGTGTGGTAGTATCAATTGTATCTGAAGAGCAACTCTGCAAGAGGTTACCACACAGGTTAGACCCAGTACTATTGTGTTGCGTACTTACATGGCTGAGGAAATACCACTACTTGGGGAGGCACAATTATGTGTTGAATACAAGGGACAGAGGCACACACTCACTGCATACATTACCGAGGGGGCATGGCCATGCCTGTTGGGACATGATTGGTTACGGGAAATATACCAGGACTGGAAAGTAATTTCTGGGACTTCTGAGCAGTCAATTAGCACAGCTCAAGCTGAGTTAGATGCCCTCCTCAAGGAACACCAAGAGGTGTTTATAGAAGGTCTAGGTACAATGTCATCTGTCCGTGCTGATTGAAATTAAAGGAAGATGCCTCACCTAAATTTTTTCGACCTCGCCCTATTCCATTTGCCTTACGGGAACCTGTAGAGCAAGAGTTAAACAGACTAGAACAAGAGGGTATCCTGAAGAAGGTTGTGCACAGCAATTGGGCAGCTCCAATTGTTCCTGTTCCCAAAAAGGATGGTAAGATTGGAATCTGTGGGGATTATAAGGTAACCATTAATCAGGCTATTGATGTTGACCAGTACCCTTTGCCCTGGCCCGTTGATTTGTTTGCTACTCTGGCAAAGGGAAAGAGCTTCTCCAAGTTGGACCTTTCACAGGTATACCAACAGATGAGGCTTGATGAAAAATTAGCTCAATACCTAACCATTAACACTCACATGGGGATGTACCAATATACCCGTCTTCCATTTGGGGTGGCATCAGTACCAGCTATCTTCCAAAGGGCCATGGATGAAATCCTTCAAGGGGTAGAAGGCACGGTTTGCTAAATTGATGACATTCTGGTGACTGGTAGCACTGACAAAGAACACCTCCAAAGGTTACAGGAAGTTTTGAGGCACCTAATTAAAAGACAGTGGACTGCGTTTGAAACCAGAGAAATGTGCTTTCTTTCAGCCATCAGTGGAGTACATAGTAGATGTAGTGGGGATACACCCTTTACCAAGCAAACTTGAGGCTATAGTTAAGGCACCCCCACCAGCGAATGTGCAGCAACTTAGGTCATTTCTTGGCCAACTGAACTATTATTCAAAGTTTGTCCGTAACCTAGCCTATGTGATTCACCCACTAAATCAGTTGCTGCAGCATAACATAAGGTGGAAGTGGAGTACTGAGTGCTCAAATACTTTTGAGTTAGCCAAGAAAGAACTGGTTTTGTCCAAACTGCTGGCTCATTATGACCCTGAACTGCCAATGAAGATGGCAGCTGATGCATCAGCGTATGGGGTTGGTGCTGTTATTTCGCACGTGTATCCTAATGGTAATGAGAAACCCATAGCCTTTGCTTCTGGGACACTGTCAAAAAGCAAGAGAAATTATGCCCAATTAGAAAAGGAGGCATTGGCCCTAATATTTGGCGTTAAGCAATTCCACCAGTACCTTTATGGTAGGCAATTTACCCTTGTGACTGATCACCGGCCCCTGACCACCATTCTAAATCCACAAAAGGCTATCCCTTCACTGGCTGCTGCTAGGCTGCAGCGTTGGGCAATCATACTTTCAGCTTACCAGTATGATATCTCATTCAAGTCCACCCAGCAGCACGGCAATGCTGATTGCCTTTCTAGATTGCCATTACCTTCTGATGTAGTGTTGGAAGCTTTTGGTGTAGATGTATTTAATGTTGCACAAGTAGACTCTTTACCAGTCACTGCTGAGCAGCTAGGACGAGCTACACGGCAGGACCCATTGCTAAGTAAGGTGTTACGTTTCACTCAATCTGGGTGGCCCCAGAAGGTGCCAGAGCACCTGAAACCCTTTTGGACCAGACGAGATGAACTTACTATTGAATGTAACTGTGTCATGTGGGGAATTAGGGTAATTGTTCCCAAGAAGTACCAGAATCAGGTTTTGCACGAGTTACATCAAGAACATCAGGGAATTGCTAGAATGAAGGCCAGAAGTCATGTGTGGTGGCCCAAGCTTGACCAATGTCTAGAGCAGGTAGCGAAGAACTGTATATCATGTCAGCAAGTAAAGAATGCTCCTTCACCTGCTCCACTCCATCCTTGGGTATGGCCATCTAAGCCTTGGCAACGGATACACATGGACTTTGCTGGTCCTATAAAGGGAAAGATGTATCTAATAGTAGTGGATGCACACTCCAAATGGCCGGAAGTAGCAGAAACGTCCAGCACATCAGCAGCAAACACTATCCAGCACCTCCGGTCCTTGTTTGCCAGGTTTGGTCTACCCGAGCAATGTGTTTCAGACAATGGACCACCTTTTAACTCCCAAGACTTTGCTACTTTCATGAAAGGTAATGGAATCAAGCATATTCATAGCTCACCATACCAGCCAGCAACTAATGGTTCGGCTGAGAGGTTTGTGCAAACCTTCAAGAGAGCACTTATTACCAGTGAAGGAAGTGGTAGACCAGTTCATCATCGCCTTGCTAGCTTCCTACTTAGCTATCATAATGCCCCCCATGCAACCACAAACCGCTGTCCATGTGAACTCTTTCTTAAAAGAGCATTGTGTACAAGAATGGATTTATTGAGACTGGATGGTGCAGTAAAGGTTGGCGAAAAGCAAGCCATGCAGAAGCAGCACCATGACAGTCGGGCATCCCAGCAAGAAAAGTGCTACAAGGTTGGAGATTCTATGATGGCCTGTAACTATCGCCATGGGCCAAAGTGGTTACCAGGCACCATTGCAGAAGTCATGGGGCTTTTGTCATATGTCATTCAGCTGAATTCAGGTCTGCTATGGAGGAGGCATGTCAACCAACTGCGTGATGGAATCCAGAAACAAACTCCCACAGGGACTCCTGTTAGTGCACTAGTGTTGTTTTAGTTAACTATAACTAAAACTAAAAGTACTTTTAGTAAGACAAATATGTATTAGCTAACTAAAACTAAAAGCAAATTCACATTATAACTAAAACTAAATCTATAACTAAAAAACAACACAAAAATTTACTAAAACTAAATCTAAAACTAAAAAGAATTAAGAAAGTTAACTAAAACTATATAACTAAAACCAAAAGATTTTCTTATGCACAACTAAAACTATAACTAAAACAACAAATGCAATATAACCATAACTAAATCTATAACTAAAAGGATTACTATAACTAAAAACTAAAATTATTGAAGAACAATATAACTAAAACTAAAACTCTTTACTAAAACAACACTATAGTGCACACACACCACTAGATCACACCACTAGATGACACTGTAGATGTAGCCACCCCAAGTGATAACACTAGTGAGCCAGTGGTAACTCCTCAGCCGTTGAGTAATGCAACTGAGAATGTAAATCCCCAAACTCTGTCGACATTCGTCGCTATCCACAAAGAACTCATCATGCTCCTGATAAATATATAGAAAATTTCTGACTGTCATGATGTGGTTGTAATTGCACGCATGACTGATTTACTCACCTGTGTTGTATGTTGTGTTAAATAAGTGGGGAGGAATGTAGTGTATTATAATATTGTAATTGTACGCATGCGTAGTTCGTGATTGGCCGCCATGTTGTAATTGATTGATTTAAGTTGTATCAATGATTTAATCCTTCTAAAGCCACGCGTTCACTACAAACAATACTTCAGTACTAGACTAGATCAGAGGTAGATGTTCTGATACTACCCATCAGTGGTAGAAACAAGCTTGTTAGCTCAGGTCACAATTGTGTGTCAAATATTATAACACAATAACATGATCCTGTACATGTACATGTACGAGTAGAAATCAAATTATTGTAAAATCCTTGACTGGGCTATATGTTTCAAATATTGTCTATAGGGCTGCACTGATTCCACTTTTTACCGATACTTCAAATACCAAGTACTCAGCTGGGAAGTATCTGCAAGTACAAGTATCGATACCAAGTACCTTAAAGTAGTTACTTCATAGTGCACACATTTATTATATAGTGCATTTCACGGTATTCTTGTACACGTTTTCAGTATGGTTCATATTTATAATGAAGTAGCCAATCAAGATTTGCAAAGAAGGAAGTCACTGAAATGCAAACCAGTGGATATTCCAGTATTCTTCTGGAGAAGTGTAGATAATATCATAATGGTGCTTACAAAAACAAAATATTTTAATACTGAAACAGTCACTTCTACCTGATTGCTATATTAGAGTTATTGACTGTTCTATTAGAGTATATCGATCATTTTCTCAGTAAAGCGTATTCACACTTAGGTTTCAGCACAGATCAGTAATTTTTCTGGTAGTTGTTAGTGCTACACTTGATGCTTTTAGGATTCCACTGTGGTAGTAAAACAAGCAAGTACATGTACAAACGAAAGTTATTTTATTCCCACACATGATAGGAATCGGTATCTGCAACAATATAATGGCCGATTCCGATACTTCATGAAAACAACAGTATCGGCCCGATACCGATACTAGAATTAGTGCAGCCCTAATTGTCTAGCTATGTACTATCTACACTACTAAATAGTTAGTAAAATATATATGAAACCTTATAACCAAGACACAGTTTGATTGTGGGTTTTGGATAATATGTAATTGTTACAATATTACATATCATTTTGTTGTTATTCATTTATTTACACAATACAGTACTAACATTAGAAACATGTTGTCTGTTCGTGTGTAATTGTACCTGATCATACTGTGTGGGGTCCATCCCAACTGTGTTGATGAAGTAGTCCACTGGTCCAGATTTGTTCTCACTCACAGCATTTTCTAATGGAGTCCTCCCATCCTATAGTGATACAATACACACAATGATGTGATACAGTAAACACTTGGGTGGGTCAGTACACATAGCCACTACATTATTGTGTCATGTTAATATCAAATGTTCTACACAATTTACAAAATCACTAAATTATTAACTTATTCAAAAGTTTCCCACCACACAGTAGCTAGTATATGAAGTGAGAAGATGTCCTTATTAGGTAGTGTCCCTATTAATAGGTGTCCTCACCAGAGAGGTTAACATACACATGCAGTGATATTATTGGTTACATGTCCTCATTATAGTAATAGAAGCCATACAAGCCAATTCTACAAAGCCATATAATTCATTTATCATCACATTGTATTCACACTAGCTCACCTTATCCTTCATATTCACATCTGCTCCTTTCCCTACCAGTAGGGTCACTACATTAGTGTGACCCATACTGGCAGCATAGTGTAGTGGTGTCCACTTGATCACCTGTATAATACAAGTGATATTATATGGCTTCACCAGTACATACACAAACAACACATAACCCCTATTATTGGTGGGATTGTGATTTGGTATAACAACACAATATAACACTTCAACCACAACTATTACACCAACCACAACAACAGGACCAGTAGTAATAGTCCACCAGTAATACTGGCTATACAGTACATCCTCTCCAATATGAACACCTTGGGACCAGAGGGTGTGTCCAGATTAGTGATTTTGTATGGATTAAGAATTAGTCAATTATCATGATAATTAGTGATCACTTTAAACTACATATGGCTTATTAGGATACAACGATAGTGTAAATGTTACTAAATGATGAACATGATAGACAACTAGTCTGAATTAAAGAGCATTACATCACTACCTACTGGACACCATTATCAACTGATAGGTAACAAGGTGAACTTGTTAACTTGACATTATGATTGATGTTCTCATCATCACTAAACACTACACCACTACTCATTAAATATCTTGTGTGTCTGTACATCTGTAGTAACCATAGCAACATAAAATTTCAGGAATGCAATTTCACTTTACAATTAATTGCCCATCACAGGAAGCCATACACACTACATGATGAACATAACACAGCACCTCCATTGGAAAATTCTGTAAATTTAGCTTTCTGAAATAAAATTTGGCAATAATTCTGAACCTTATTGAATAAGCTTTGTGAGCCATTTTAACTAAGTGAAATTTTCTAGTAGTGGTAACTAGCTTCAATTTCATATAAAGGGCACAACACAAATGCTACAGTATGGTTTGTATTCAAGTTAAGTTAAGAGGTCGGAGTTGTTCTATAGTTCAAAGAATTTTCTTTTTTAATGATAAATGTTCTATCAGCTTTTTAGCAGTTTTACAACTGATATAAACTTGATTTCCTTTTGTTGATTAGTAGAAGAGATTAGCTCTATTCTTTTCACTATTTCCATGTTTTTATTGTCCATGTATATGCTTTAGAGACAACTACTGTAGCTTCTACTATCTTTCTAGTTATATAGCATAGCTATAAGGAAAATTTTGGAGGGGCCTCCATCCACCCCCCTAAATTCACCCTTGTATTGACTCACATAGGAAGCCATACACGCATATTGACTCACACAAACAACATCCACTTCACATCCCCAATCAAGTAGGGATGAGGCCACATTGTAGTGGCCAAAAAATGCTGCAAAGTGGAGACCGGTCCAGTTGGCCTATAGGAAGACACAACTACACTAACATCTATTACATACTGACATTGCTCACTCAACAACACTTTCATTCAGAACATTTTAGTGATGGACATTAATAACAATATATTGTGTGTCATCTCTGGGGATGTCCCTGTATACTATAGTAAAACTCTGTATACTTAACCAGGGTACCACCACTATACTAGTAATGATGAGTAGACATTATGAAAGTTAATATCTCAAAACTGTAACTACACCAAATTGTGTTTGGTAATATTATTACCCAAACATGATGTGTGAAATGATTAGTTGTCTAAACTAGAATAGGGAATTCCCCACTATAGCTATAGTGTTAGTGATGTCATAGATTCTCTCGATAATCTATGGTGATGTGTTACTGACAGAGACAAATTGTACATCACTAAACCTCATCAACTATACTACACACATACTCACATCATTAACAACACCAGTAACATCAACTCCTTCTTTATGGAGCAGCTGTAATGTATTCAGGTCACCATCACAAGCTGCTGTATTTATCTTCTTCTTCTCCTCCTACAGTAACATCACATCACATAGTTACAAAATGTCCAACACAATATCAACATGTTCCCAATCAAGTCATGATAATGATTTCATCACTCACTATCACTTTCCTCTGTTACTATACTACCTTGTCACTTTCCTCATCAACAGAAATTTAGTGTGGACACAAAAGTTATTACAAGGTACTGGAGATGATGAAGTCTCTTATAATGGAGGATGAATATTCAGATAAACTATACTTGTCTGATAATGTTCGTTTAGTGTAGTCACAAAGAGGATATTTCCCTACTGGTTTTGTAGTGTGGAAACATAGATACTAGAATACATAATGGATTGGAAACGCAATACATTTTATGGTTACGGGCTCGATACGGTCACGTGATTTAAGGCAACGTTAGGCCATACCTATTTGTAAAGTTGTTGTTCGGACCTGACCGACCCAATTTTGCTTAAAGAAAAGAAGAAGAAAAAGATCACGTGACACCTTAAAAATTGCTGCAAAAGATTGAGATACTCTAATAGGACAGTCAGTTGGTACAATTTTGATCTCAAATATAATACTAGCTATCTGTAAACGTAAAACCAGCATATTCCTCACCTCTGGCAAAGAAATCTATGATAGCATCAGTGCAGTGAGCATTGAACTACTAGCTATGTTTATCCATTTTTAATAGTTATGTATTAGAAGGGATTTGATAGGTCTGCATGTAGCTTTAATGTGACTTACTGATCCATTATAGGGCTTGTAACCAGAAATCATAAGTATGTACATATCTAAAATGATAGCTAGCTGTTTTTTTGTTTTTGTTTTTTTAAAAATTTTTTTTTGCCTACCGACCAACCCATTTTGTTGTAAAATAAATCCGAGCAACAACTTTTCAAATAGGTATGGCCTTACCAAGTGTACAAACTGCATAGGTTTTATAAAGCGTTGAATTATTGCTAAAGGATTCAACTATTTATTGGTTTGTGACTGAAGGTTAGTCCGAGGGTTAGTCGTTTCGTACAACCGAAGGTGTGAAAGAAGGAACACGAAATTTGTGTTCAAAAACCACTGTGGGGGTTTTAGTGCATAGGGTGCATTACATACGAAGTTTTAGAAGTGCTGAACAGTTTCGCTACATAGTAATGAGTGCAAGTAATTATTTTTATCGCTGTACAGCAGTTACTTTCCGTAAGCGAAGCGAAAGAATGGCTACATGACAGTAGTGGCTGTGGGGGTTTTCCTGGCTTTGTATTAAAAAACGAGTCTAGCGATACATGCTATACTAAAGAAAAGTTCATACATTCGAGAGTGCTAAAAAGTATGAACGAATTGAACAAGACACCTCTTTTTGAGAAAACTCTGGGCGAATTCGACAATATTGAAAATGCTGCTGTGCCCCGTAAATGTCATTACATGATTGTATCGAGCCCGTAACCGTAAAAGGGATGCAATTTATTCACATCATCTGATGCCCCGTATACGGAAACTCGTGTATTTATCGTGCTATAGCACCTGCGATTTTATTTCTCGTTGTGGTTTTGCACCTGGTTTCTGGGCTGCCCGCTGTTTTGATATGGAGTTGTCAGTTGAAACAGAGAAACCACCCTGGGCTAGGCAATTGAAAAGACGCGGTTTTTATTTTGAAGGACTAGTGGACAGTGATGATGTGGAGACCCTACTTGAAGGACACAGAAGAGACACTGTGACCTCGTACGGGACAAGAACAAGCAGCAAGGTGACAGCTGATGATGGGACTGGTGATAAACAAGTAGCCCAAAACCTGAAGGTACTATTATATTAGTCACTTATCTGTGGCCTAAGTTATAGGGAAAAGTTGTAAAGTTGTTTTGGAGTCACACTGTTGGTCATTACACTGTTAATTTGGACAGTACACCATTTAGCATAGGTAAAAAGCGCTTGCTGCACTGTCAGTATGGAAAGCAGTACTTTAAGCCTCACCAGCCAACAACTGATCGCATTAAGCTGCAGAGCACAAGAAAGATAGGGTGCAGTGCCAGTTTACATATTAGAAAGTTTATCTTTTATCCAGAATACAGTGTGCACTCTGAACTGTCTTCTAAAAGCTTAACTAAGAAACAGGAGCGAAAAGTCAAGGAAGCTGCCCTCCAACAGTTGAAAGATAAGCTAACTAACTCAGCTTCAGAAGTGCGTACAATTGACAAATACTTTGTTAGTTTACCTGCAAGTGAAGCCCACCATGACACACACCCCACAGGTGCATCTGTTGCATTTTCTCAGAAAGTTAATCCTTTGTTGATTCAGAAGATTCATGAACTTGTGTTGGCTGGTGTCTCAGAGCCAATTGAAATGAAGCGCCACTTAAAGCATCATGTTTTACACTACTTGAGCAAAAGTGGAACCCCAGATCCCAATGACCGTGCGTATTACCCTACTCTTGATGACATAAGGAATCATATGAATCAAGCGCAAAAGACCCTGAAACTGTCTTTAGTTGATCAAGAAAATGTTTCCATGAAAACTGCCGAGTACCATAAATTATCACCTGAAACGAAAATACATTTTCAACCATTCACCAAACCTATCGACAATGAGAATTCAAATGGGACTGAACTACTGTGGGTTCACCAAGAACCGTGGCAACAGGACTTATTGATAAAGTATGGCAATACAGTTAGCACGATCGATGCCACATACAAGTCTACCAAATATGATTTACCTTTGTTCTTTATAACAGTGCGTACAAACACTGGCTACTGTGTTGTAGCAGAGTTTATTGTCCAAGGTGAAACAAAAGAAAGCATACAGAATGCTCTTTCTATCATCAAATCCTGGAATCCTCGGTGGGCTCCAAAGTACTTCATGACAGATTACAGTGAAGCTGAAATTTCCGCCTTAGAAGCTGCATTTCCACATACTGTTGTGTATCTATGTGATTTTCATAGGGAGCAAGCCTGGGAAAGATGGGTCAAAGCCAGTAAGCATGGACTAAGCAATTCTGAAGCAGACATCCTATTGGACCATCTCAGGGCAATAGCTTGGGCACCTTCTGCTAACCCTGAAGAATTTGAAGAAGGGAACAATTTCTCAAGGTATCATCACTATGACTCAGCCGTAGCAGTTTTAAAAGCTACAAATTTGTGGAATCGCAATAGCAATGTCCGTCAGTGGTTGACTACGACATGGCTGAATATCTCTGAGGTATGTCACATATATGTAGTCACCATTTCCGTTTCATATAGCTGCATGACTTTCACATCTATATAGTCACAATATGCTGACGTATTGTTAAGTATGTTTCGTGATTTTTAGAAATGGGCACGAGCGTACAGAGATGACACCTATCATGTTGCTGTTAACACAAATAATGGAGCAGAGGTAATGAATAAGTTGCTGAAATACAAGTTTCTTCCAAGACAGAAAACCCTGACTTTGTCGTTCTTGGTCATTAAGCTAATTGAGGAGTTTATACCTGCACTGCATTACAAATATGTGTTTCAGAACTTTAAGCAAACAACTTTGTACAGAGCATATAATCCGGCTGTAGTTCCACCATACCTTCAATCCAAGCCAAAGTCAACCATCTTGCACTGCCTCCATCGCAAATCAAAGAGTCTGAAGTGCAGTGATTCTGATGTAAAGGAAGTTGATATGGTTAGAGGAATATTTGAAGTAAAGGGAAAGAACACAGATCACACAATAGACTTTTCAGTACCATCATGTACGTGCAAAGATTGGATAGCTTACCATATTCCTTGCAAACATTTCTTTGCTATATTCAATGTGAAAGAAAGCTGGAACTGGGACAGGTTGCCTCAATCATATCTGGAATCTGCATACTTGAAGATTGATACCAATGCTATAGCTTCACATCTAAACTCCACAGGCACCACACCCTTGGATTCTGAAATACCACCACAAGAACCAGATGAATCAGATTTAGTTGGATACACAGATGGTGGGGCTGATGACTCTATACCTAATACTACCACTACTGAAGCGTTTGAAGCATTGACCTCTGCATATGATTGGGAGAAAAGTGCTTGGGTTTAGTCAAAATGTATAAGAAAAACTTGCATGGCTTACTAAAGCCATGAAAGTTTTCAAGTCGGGCTTTGTCATTTACAGAATATACTCATTACCATTTTAGTGTTCTTTTGTATTAAGTTATTTGGTAGTGTTTGTCTCTAATAATGGTATTTTTATTTTCGACAGAAAAGTAGGCATTTGAAACAAATGGTTACAAACATGAGAGTTACCCTGGAATGCTTTAAAACTGTAACCTACAATATCGATAGCAATGTTAGCTTTGACGTCCTGGAAGGTATCCAACATAAGTTATCCAGTCTATTGCAAGAGTTTCAAGAACAACTACCACAATCCCATGGACTGTTAATAAGACCACAAATAAGGAAGCAGATGAAAAAATCCTTTAGGAGAAAGGTTTCATTGAAGAGACTAACCCAGCTGCCTAAGTGTACTACAAAAAGGAAAAAGAATGATTCAAGGTTTCGTGGCAGAGTTGGCAGGAAAGCAAGCATGTTAAGAAAGGTATGTGTGTGTGACATTTGTATAATTGTATTAGATACGTACATTTAACAGGCTTTTAATCAAGATAAAGATCATCATACTGCTACTAGGACAGCTCAAAACAAGAACGCCTCAGGTATCGCGCATGCTATCTTGCACGTATGTAGTAAAGGATTTACATGATTCTCTATATAGACAAGAGAAAGAGAAAACAACACTGTGGAACATGTGGTGCGTGCTCTAAAGATGACTGTGCGGAGTGTGTCAACTGCAAAGACATGGTAAAGTTTGGTGGTACTGGTAAAAAGAAGAAGTGTTGTGTGCAACGACAGTGTAAAAACATACAGACAAAGGGAGAAAAATCCAGGCCTCAGGTGCTTCATGTTTCTGATGTTGGATGTGTGGTAACAGTGTTCACAATTGTAGATCTTACCCAGTAGTGATACCACAGTTGCTCAATGTCAGACAGTGACGTCAGTAGATGAGATGCAGCAGGTAATTTTGCACATCAGCAAATTTGCCTTCATGTGGTGTATCTGTGACAGGGGCTTCAGCAGATGTGTCCCAAGTACTTGGCACCACCTGGAGTTTCTATTCCTGCTGAGTATGTTCAAGTATTTCCAGAGTATCAGCAAATGGCTGTGACAGTCAATCAGTACAATCGTACAATACATCGTGTTGCCCCAGACGGTAATTGTTTGTTTAGAGCATTGGCTCATCAGGTTTTTGGTGATCAGATCTACCATGCTCAAATGCGTAAGGCACTGCATGGTCACGCTGATCAGTGACAATTTGGAGATATACAAGCCCCTGTATATGGGAAGAAGAAATGAATTTGAGGAGCATGTTGACAGGATGTCTAAGGATGGAATATGGGGTACACAGTTGGAAATACAAGCGGCGTCTGATTGTCTAGGTGTACCCGTGTATGAGTTAATGTACTGCTCTGCCACAAGTAGCCACAAATGGATCACCTTTAAGCCGTGTCATGTGTTGATTACCCATGACGTGATACCACAGCCACATTTTCCATTTACAGTACATCACATTGAACTGCTTCATAATGGATATCACTATGACAGTATCACATCCAGTAATCATTGCAAGTTACAAGCACCCCATCTGAGTCATGTAGAGGATCAACAAATAATATGCATTTAGGTGTACTTGTTTTATTGTGGTGTTACCCACAAGCTGCCATTCAGGATTGTTGTGTGGTTAATTACAGTGGTCATAGCAATGTGAAGTGGTTTGAACTTTGAATGCTGTATTATTAATGAAGTGGGTGGGAGGCTTTTTGGAGGACTACACTAATAATAAGTTAATCCATATTTGCAAAAGTTCAAGTGGTAGCTATGGGCAAGTAATGTATTTAATGTGTGCTCTAATTGGACTTTTGGTTCTATTAGTAACATCAAGAGTTCATAATATATACAAGGAACTCTTCCTTATATATATTATGAACTCTTGGTAACATGTGCACGGTTCATATGACTCGGAAGCTTTAGTGATGGGTAACATTTGGAACGAACGACTGATTATTGTTAATCCTTTCCTTTTGCTTTACTTTGTGGATATGTCATGTAGTGTGGAAGGATTTGTGGGGAACCCTCAGCTCGTGATGCTGTCGTTATTGAAGAAATCTGATCTGGTTCAATTAGTAAACCATTATAAATTAGAAATTGCCACCGACGCTCGAAAGGCAGATATTAAACCATAGACACTCCACAAAACCATAGATCTTATGTATATAATATCTATGACAAAACCAACGAGAAATAAAATCGCAGGCGCTATAGCACGATAAATACCCGAGTTTCCGTATACGGGGCATCAGATGATGTGAATAAATGTATTGCGTTTCCAATCCATTATGTTTTCTAGTATCTATGATGGAAACTAGTTAGTTACGCGGCGAGCGCGTAAACAATGGGTCAACAACGACTAACTACCCTCATTATGTTTTAGTGTTACAACACAATATAGTGTATATCTTACCTTAGTACTAGGTTTCCTCTCACCAGCAGCTGGGGGTCCCGCCGCCATTGTGGGTGTGCCTCGTGATCACTATACGGATATTTACGTATATTATACTATTCATAACTGGACCATGCAATAAACAAGTCACGTGATCACCACCCAACACTAGTTCACTAGTAGAAAATATTACCCATAATATCAATAAATTATGTACAATAACAATCACACTAATAAAACACCTATCACTTCACTATAATATCCTATCTATTAGATACATATTCTTCTGTTCTCCTCAATAACATCTTACTATTATTACTACTACTAATTGGATCAGTACCAGCAGCAGCAGCTAATGGTGTGGATGAGCCTGAATCAAATGAGTCTGTAGTTATTACATCATCAATGTCCTCCTCTAAGTCATTACTACTTTCTGCTAGCCTGTTACTGCTGTTGATGTTAGCAGCTGTGAATAATGAGGGAGCATTGTTATCCCCTGGGAGGTGAGGTGACACTAATGGTGACACAGCTGGGGTGGTGGTGACAGGCATGCATTCATCATTGTCATTAATGAACGACGGAGTACTTTTAAACTGTGGCTCATCACCACTACCATATAAGGTATTAAACACTTGATGACGATGACTGTCACTGTTACTGGAGTGGGGTGACAAAGACAATGACTTTGGAGAAGACAATGTTGTGTCATCTTGTAGTTCTGATGTAGTATCGGTAGTAGCAGCTGAACTTACCACCACAGAGTTGTGTAGTAGTGATGATCCTACACTAGCTTCACTGGCAATGGACAACAGTTCTCTGAGACTTTTGTTCTCAAATTCCAGTTGAGATAGTCGTCGCTGAGTACAGTAACTGTATTCCCTGTCACAGTCTAATGCCTTCTGAATAGTCTGGGCCACACAATGGAGCTGTAGTTTACGTCTCTCCAACTCCTAACACAATAACAAACATTTAGTGAATCCAAACACACACACGGTGACATGCATGCACAACATACTTGCACACATGTATGCACGTACTACACACACCAATCCACATGCTTGTACATACTACATACATTGTATCATAATCAACAGGTATGAATAAGAAATAAGACAAGAACTAAAAATGTATGTTACTCACAAGCCAATTATGGCTTCCTACAAGATGTTATGCTATTGTTAGTAACAGCCAATCACAAAGGTTAGCTTTCTTACAAGTTGTTTTCATTGTGTTTACTTCAACAATGGTGTGGCCTGTGAGTTCCTTATTTGTTGTACTAATTTGTTAGTGGTCTCACATGTAGTAGGAACAATTAAACTGTCCGACTTGAACGGTAACATGACCCACCATGAAAATACTCCGTATTAGAAAATTTAAGTAGTGAGTGAGATTTACTTTTCGAATTGATAGTGTCAAAAGTTAGCGCCAATCACTGATATCTGTCTTGTCCAGGAAGTAAGTAAACAGTAAGGCTTATTTCATTTTTGGCTTTAGATATGATGAATGTAGTAAAAGCCGTGAGTAGATTTCTAGTAACCACAAGTCTTCAGACATCAAATACCAGTTTGCCACTTCCTTTCGCTCATTATTTACAGGCTTCGAAGTAGCCCTTAGATTATGTATGTTTTCAGGTGTCATTGGTGCTGATACACTAATGACAAGAGATGCTTGACCCTAGCTTCCCACGCACTTGATCACATGAACATTGTCTGGTGACTTTCTTGGCCCTAGTGGAATATTGCTACAAACTTTCATGCATACATTAGTAAAATTTCCAGCACCACCACTGTGTCTGGGGCTCCAACTTGGGAACTTGCTTTCAATTTTAGAGTGAGACTTGTAGTGCCTGCTGATGATGATGATGGAGATGGCAGATAGTACGTGAAGTTGGCAATTCAAATTTCTACTACAAACAATTGTTTTGAAAGAAAACAACTGAACATAACTTAAAAACATCAATTAATGCAAGTTTAACTGCAGGTCAAGTTAAACAGGGTTAACTAGCAGGGCAGGTCTGGAATGCCAACACAGTCTCAAAACCAGTTTGACTAGCTATCTCCGTAAGGCCTTAGTACCATTCCTAACATTTATGCGCTCACTTCAAAGCAACCCCAAAGGATTGCAAGCTTCTGTCCATTAACTTCAGGTTATTGTGACATGGGTGGTTCTCACTATTGCATTTCTTCCTTCCAAAGTGCGGTTGGGTTATCCCCAAAATATCTCTGGAACTCTCAGTAGTTTTCAGGAACTATTTGAGATTGAAATCACACACTTAAGGAGTGTTACTTAATGGAAGAATCTCAATACACCGAAGGTAGTATTACATAGAAAAAGTCTTTTTGGTATATGAAACAATGTCTGGATTACAGAGGTGTCAGATTAGAGAGGTTTCTCAATAATCTGACTGACATCCTTGCTAATCCGACACTATCCCAATGAGCGTCGGATTATAGAGGTTTCACTGTACTAGCAACCACAGTCCTTTACCAACTTAGCTCATGGAAATTTTCATAATGAGCTGAAACTGGTTTTTACTCTATTTAGAGTCTCTCGGAAGATGTAGGCTTGACTACCCACATCATTCTCTAAATAGTGTAGAAACTTTGTTGGCTTGTTCTAACTATAACTTGAACCTGAACCACAACAACTAATAATTACATCATGACAGAAAACAGCTAAGAAAATTGTTGTTTATGTTGAGTTTCCAATGATTATCTAATTGTGTAATTATTAAAGGAGGTATACCATGCAAAGCAAATGTTCACTATTTACATAAAATAACAGAAGGAAAAACTGGCTGGCTGGCAGGTGGTTGATATGATCAATTGTAATAAGTACAGATTGAATATTAGGAGGCGTGTCATGGTGCTTGATCATTATATGTGCTGCTAGATCATAAAGGGGTGTGCTATCCCGCAGCTACAGGGAGAGTGTCTACTAGTTAGTAATATCTCTTACAGTAGCATGAGCACTTACTTTAAATAAATTTGTGGTGTCTAATACAGAAAGCGTTGATGCGGAAAGTGACGCTTCGATATGGTTAGGAGATGACAACCAGCTGACTGTGGTCAGGTAAGCTGGCAAGCAGGCAAGCAGATTGAAGAGTGCAGCCTTCAAATTTTAGGAGAGTTGACAAGATGTAATATCAAAGGGTGGCAGCTAAGAAATTCAGTGTGTAAAGCACACTGCAGCTAGAGGGGCCTGTATACATGTTTTGTGTGCTCTCCCACAAAAAATTGTTTTCTTCAAAATTTGCTACAATGTTTTGTGAAATCTAGAAACAATTTTAATAGAACATTTATCTACAAGAGTTATAATACAAGTACTTTTCATTTACTTATATCATAAACTCTTGGTGGATTTAAGGTAATTGCAGTGGAGAATTTTCTTAAAGGTTCACTGAAATGGTAAAATACACTTTGGCTGTTATCAATCCTTGCTGCTAGTGGGGTGGGTTGGTGCGTGTGATTTAGTCAGATTTTGTTTATATAATACATTTTAGTGTATTGTGGTTTGTCAATTACACTACATCATAATGCATCAGACAAAGAAACTGTAGTACCCATGAGGTGCCATTAAAGCGGCGCTTGGTATTACCACCTGCACGTTAGACTTTCACCGTTTATCTACCTTCCCCATTGCAAAGTGCAATAACAATACTTCACAACATGACGTAACTAGACTTTGTGGCTAAATATCTCAGCACAGAACATCAGTGTTTTTGCACATTGCATGATACAAACAACCTACTTATTCAATAAAATGGTAAGTGAAATTTCCATTTCAGTACAATTTTCACAACATTAGATTTGGAAGAAATTTTATACCTACTGTTAATTTTATGTTTTAGATGCCCCACCCACATTACTAAGTCTCACCACCTAAATTTGGTCATTGTTATGAGTTTTCACGATTATTTCATGATCTCAATGTTTAATGATTGTAAAGAAGTTCTAAATAAACTTGCTAACATAGCTAGGCATAGAGAAAGGAAGGTTAGTTGGGCTGAAGACCAACCCCGATGCCAGGAGAAGATACTTTAACTAACACAATTTCACTTCTCAAGATAATGGTTAATAAACAATCAAGATATTCTAATAGAGCATTCAGCAAACTCTAATAAAACAGTCAAGTGTATGTAAGATTGATGTGAGCAAATGGTTACTGTACAAAATATCGATAAAGAGGTCAACAAGGTTTGATAGATATTTGAGTTCTACCATGCTTGTACTTTACAAAGGTGTGATTTTTGTGAAGAAATACAAAGCCGTTACGAAGAAATCAGCGTTCCAAAATGACAACACATGGTGATCCCCAATTCACCACTAACGGTCTCCGCATTTATCAAACAACCACAAACAACCATCTGTGTTGAATATATCCCTATAGAGAGGTAGAAGAATCCGTTTCTTTTAAATATATTTTAGTAGCACTAAGGGCCTTACATAATTCCATTACAAATTGATGTGGGCTTGTCCTCCCCCCCCCCCCCCCCCCTGCCATGTAATTACCCATGAGCAAGCTTTGTGGGTAGGGACTTGTTCTAACACTTTGGTGCATACTTTGTCAGTTTGTTGTGGATTTAATTATTTGTACGTTATTTTGTGAAAAACAAACATGCTATTTCCTGAAATGGTCCATTACATTGTTACGGACGTACATTCACAGTTTGTATACATCATTGTATCATAACAGGATGTTGCAAAAAGTTTGTACAAGTTTCAACTGGTCAAGAAAGGGTCAGTATTTAGTGTAATAGATGTACACGGAAATCTCAAAGGCAAGTTGGGAGGCAGATTACTCAGGTTATAAGGGCTCATTCCCTTTATCACTTTTCAGAGCACTGGCTGAATAGGAATTCCAATGAGTGTCCTAATGCATGTTGTACAGCTGTTAATAGCCTAAATTCTCAAAGCAAGTCATGATCAGATACTGAGAGATACACCCTGTACATATAATGATTGCAGTCTCTGCCAAACAGCATAGACACATCTACTACTACAATAATAAAGGTTTCCATTTGCCATTAAAAGAGTGTGGTAAGAGGCTGCTATCAACTGATTCTAGTGGATCTGAAAGAATTTTATGGACTTTCCAGTATAATTTGCCTTTGAATTCTGTGACCACATGTTAAAGAGAGCTGAACTCAGTTATGTACTTTATAGTTGTCATGGAAGAAACAAAATTTATCATAAAGCTGTTGTATAATATTCAGAAGCAGTATACTAGTACGTTACAGAGGTACAAACAAGTTTATTTATAATAGAAAGTGGTACAAAATAATGTATCCGTCGCTGCTAAAATTTTAGTGTGTATATTTGTTATTAGGGCTGGGATGAAACTTCGGATGTTTCGTGGGTTCGAAGGTTAAGTAAATTTTGAATTATAAAAGTATTCTTCGAAGCTTCGTAATGCACTCATAATCTACAAAAGAATTACAAATAAACGTCGTTATCTTTATTGCAGCTGCTTATTCCTCTTGCGTAATCAATGATCATCTCTTCGTGATTGATTTTTGTGTGCCATGCCCACTTTTAAATCATTGCAGTTGACAGTTCAGCTTGCTACCATAGTTGTAGCCTTAAAACACCTTATAACGTGCATGGAAAACGTCCTTTTAGCCACTTGGTGTTTACCTATGCATGATTGCAGTATAGCGGACACACCCATTTGCAATCGATCGATCGCGTCATTCAGTACTGCTGCTATACACTTTCCAAAGGCTTACAAACTTATTAAATAGATTTAGAAAATTAAAACTTAAGAAAAATGTGTATAAATACAAGAAACTTTCAAGCTAACACCGAAGCTTTGAATGTTCAAACATTTTATTAGCGAACGTTTGAAGGTAACTTCAATATTCGTCCTAGCCATGTTTGTCAAGAGAGAAAACATTTCAGCCAACCAGATGATTAATGGTGACAGCAAAGGTGTCAACAACAGACGTTCGGGAAAGTGGTAAGCAACCCAGCTACACTGTTCTAGTGCAGAAGTACAGCAGACTTCCATATTAAATTTGATAATTTTTCACGGTACCAGTTATATAACAAACTAGAAGCTATACTGCTAAATTGCACAAAAGCAAACCTTCACTTTGCAATCAAAATATTGATATGCGAGCATGATATTGGTATCACGATACCGCCAGAGTATCACAATATTCTGATTCTATATCACACAAAACTATATCACACAAAACTAATCATCATTGGTTGCTTCTAGAACTTTATGAATAAACAAGTTGAGGTACCCAGTAAATACTATCCCTTGAATTTATTAACTCTTAATGAATTAAAAAACACATAACATGCTATTATATTAGTATTACTATTATTGCAGCTTTGTTTCTCACCTTGTTTGTAATAATACATACAGCATTTTATAGTTGTAACATGGGCACAAGTGATTTGCCTGATACGCATGCCCAAAGCTCGAGGGCATAGCCCAAGGGCTGCAGGCATACATATATGGCAAATCACAAGCGCCCATGTTACAGCTAATATGTAACACTTCCATTTCAGGCTGATAGCCTTGATGCCAATACGAGTGTGATACTGGATTCGTTTTATATGCATGCCTGAAAGATTCCATTATGATTAAGCAGCAAGTAATGTTGTAGCTACGATTGTTATAAATGGATGAGTCCTACAGATATCACAGAATAGTCGAGTAGGAAAAATTTCAGGGAATTTACAGTGTTTTTATGCTTTCACGTAGCTTACAGACTAATTACAATGTATACTTAAGACCTAAAGGGGCAAGCTTCATTATAGAGTGGTTAATTAACTTGTGTCGTCCATAATGTGGGTGTGTCCGCATTCAAAAACATGCCAAAACACTTGTGAAATCTCACCCACACCAAGGCCATGCTTGCTTTGATGAAAGTGGCTTGCACTTTTAGAAGTGCAACCACTTTCCTGCGATACAATTCAATGTACACTGGTGTACATTTAGTTGTCTCCCTGGAGAATGTATCCTCTGGAATTTCTTTGATCTGAGGTGTGAAAGTGTTACATTTTATAATTATTTTATTAATCATGTTGCTATGCATTGCTATGGAAAGACCAAAACCACTTTAAACCACAAATTGTGTACTTCTCAACTGTTTTATACTTTATCTATTGTGTATTCATACGCAAATTCTCAACACAAAGCCTCATGGCTGCTTTTACCCAGGCTTCAAGTAAACACGACGAAAATGAAAACAGAAAGTTAAGTTTTAATACAGTACATAAACAGCCTTTATTGAAGGTTTATTATCTGTAGCTCAAAGCCTCTTTGCTCAAGTAGGTATTGGACAGACATACCAACACTTAGACACACAGTTTTCCCCAAACCAATTTCAGGAAACCAGAAATTCACTTTTAAACATTAAGCAATTTCAAGTTTCATCCCTTGAAGTTTGTAATGGTGTAATGGAGCAACAAACAAGTTGAAATAACAGACTTTTTTGGATCTATCTTAGACTTGTCGTAAACACACAATCTCTGACTCTAAGAAGCATAACACACACCCACAGGAATATCAAGGTTTCGCACAGAGAATATTATTGATGGATATCAACAAAAATAATATATCGAAAATTCACAATTTAACCACTGGCTTTTTATACCAGTAGCACAACCTATTATCCTTCAATAACTTTCAATATTGTAAGCATTAAATCATCAGTGTTTGGCATACTTCATTTGCTCACATCCCAGCCACACCCATAATCAATAATAGTACATTTAGTAAAGAACAAATACAAATAGATGGATCAACTGTACCTCTTCTAGTACACTTTCCTCATTCATCCTGTCACAGTTTCTGGCCACTAATAATGCTTGTATCTGTAGTGGATTAGATAACTAATAATTACTATTAAGTGTATTCTATTATGTTTAAGGGAATATCTCACAAATTTCATAAGCACCTGTGTACACACACAACATTATATAAAATACAGTCCCACATACAACATGTACTGTAAGTATTTACATATACGAACACACAAAGCCAAAAAAGCGAAGCATTAGTAACTGTGACCGTCTCAATAAAAAACAGTTGAGAAGACTTAAGAATGTTCAATAAAACTGCTTGATAGTCAGAGAAATTATCAATGTGATTTTACTATTTAATTGACAATTCATGTGTTTAGTATTTCTCATTACAAGAGTTGAGTGGACAATAATCGCGACAATTGTGATATTTGATCATGACAATAATTGTATAGCAAAATTAGTGTTGCACCAATAATCGGTTGAATAATCGTAACAGCCGATATAAGGTGATTTTGCAAGTATCAGTATTGGCTATGAAGACAAAATTATTTGCCGATAACCTCAGTCATTAATGACAGTAATAAACATGTGACAGTATTAAAAGAAAGCAGTAAAAGCAGAGGTAAGCGGTAAACATTTATTTGCTGTACCTGTTTATAACTATTTAAGCTTGTTTATCTGTAAATAGTGTGGCTGCAAGGCTGTAGTAAGTTGTTCAGCTTAGGTGTTTTATAACTACTTGGCTTCAATTTCCATGAAAGGGGTTAGTGGCACACTGGAAGCAAATATTGTAGAATCAGTCGCCCACGCAAGTAATTAAATTATTGCAGTTAATGTTATATACACATAAACTTTAGATGATTTTTGCTCCTCCTCCCCTGACCTATACAATTCAGTAAACATCGGCATATCGGCTACAGGAATGAGTGAAAAATTGGTATTTGTAAATGCATATCGGTGCAACACTAAGCAAAATATCAATATCAGCCATCACTAAACTAAATTACATGTACAGTAGCAGACATGAAATAAAGATGAAGCCATTGAAATATATGCAATCAATATATAACAATAAATGGAAAGACAGTGGACAAAGAAAAATATTAGTTACCTTATTTATTATACAATATTTTGGCGAGATTAAATTTGGTGATATAGAATTTAACAGATAATATATGTGACCATCTCAGCGAAAACCAGTCTAGTTTACACAACTTCCAAATTTCTTTTTATTTTCTCAGCATTATCCGCATTGTTCAAGGAATGGTTCACCAAAGTTTCAGACAATTATGAAGAGTAGTTTTGGAATTACAGCGCTAGACAGTAGGAAGAGCAAGGAAATCAATTTGTACAGTGACTATACTAAAAATAAACTACAGGCGTTTACATTTGCAGTCATAACTTCCATTTGGATTAGTCTACAGAGTTGGGATTTGGCTTATAATGTTCACCATGGATTGGCGGATCAACCAAGGTTTAGTTTGCACCCAGCAGTTACTTGCACATTGGCTTATGAAGGCGGTTTTATTTTCACAAAAGTCTAGAAAATGGATTTTGTAAGGTAATAGCTATGTGTATAAACCTGAAACATTTCACAATTATATTTTCACAAAGCTATTATTACTCGCGAAAGTTTCATACCTTAAAATTTCCAGCTATATGGTACTAATCTATACTCATGACTGAATTAGTAGATCTTCAGGTGTAGGTGATTCCCCTTGTTTCACTACTTTTTATTTCTTTGATGAACTTAAAATTTCTAATTTTTACTTGTACTTGTTTATGTTTTTGTAACATCATGACTGAATACCACAATAGCAGAAAGAATGACACCAGGCTTATTGTTTCTTTGGAGCGCATGGCCCAACCACCAATTACTAGAATTACAAAGTGGCCATCATGCTTCGTTTTCAGCTTTGTTCAGCCTGTTATACAGTGTTACAAACAAAGAATACTATAGGAGAAGGACCTCTGCAATCAATCCAGTCACAGCAGAAAATCTGGACTATTTCTGCTACAAATGTATAGGGAAGCCATCACACCACACTACAACCAATTGACACTTTGCACTGTCAGCAAAGATAAATGGGAGGTACATGCATTGTATGCACTGTGGTATGTCAAAAGGTACCTGTCAGGTTGAAGCAACATTAAACAGCGAAAGATCAACTGAGTTATGCTTGTCTGAAGCAGGCAGCCAGTCAGTAGAAAATTCCACTAAAATAATTTCACTGAAACTATCCTCACAATACCTTCATGGCACCTTGGCAGTATTATTTATATAGGTGGTAAAATCAGTACAGCCTGAAATATACAGTACTATCATACTGTATGATAAGAACCAATTAATTTTGTAATTAGGGTTGTAGTCATCATCTTGACTAGGCCCCTTATCATTTTGTCTGAAAACTATAATTTAGTTAATTTCATTCACCATAAAAGGTAAAGTGCTATCAACTACACACATACGTACTTGGTTAGTGGTACAAAACTACACTTGACATAGTGCTTCATGTAACAACAAGCTTTTACAAGAGAACCATCTAACAAACTCCTCACATTTCTAGTGACTACTGAGGATCATGGAACGTTACAAACAAAACTATTCCAGTAGTGTTTAAAGTTTCTGCCCTCATCTGGCTCTAATACCGAGAAAAATATTACACAATTTTCTAATGCCAAACATTTTTTAAATTTTGAATCTCAATATGCGTAACTCAGGTTTCAACAGATTTTAAGCACATGCATGGGCGAAGGTCGTGCTATTATTTCCATACAGCACTGAAAGGAAAACACAGCATTGTTGATCATGTGAGTAACATTTTAAATCACTAGAAGTGGCCAAGATAATGCTATTTGTTTGTTTTATGACCAAATTTGTACTATAAATACTAGTTAAAGCACCACTGTGTGTACAATAAGCACAAGGGCATGGACAAGAGACTACTATTGCATCAGATGGAGTCAAGTACTATAAATCCCGAATACTTTTAGTTTCATATTGTACAAGCGTAGTAATGTTTTAACTAGTTTAAAGTACTTTCTGGTTGTCTTTGTTTGGAGCGTCCATTTTGTAGACTTGAACTGCATCAGTTTTCACCCATCAGACAATTGGCAAGTGTCTGTACATTACAAGTTTGGTCTTAAAAACAAATGGATAGTATCCTTTTGGCTACTCCTGATACTTTAAAATGTTACGCACGTGATCAGCTGTGCTGTATTTTCCGTACACAGTGCTATATTTCTGTTCAGTGCTTTATGGAAATAATAGTACTCTTATTTGTTTGATCTTTTGCCCATGCAAGTGCTTTAGAGACCCTTATTGATTGTCTGATGGCTGAAAACTCTACGCAGTTCAAGTCTACAGAATGAACACTCCAAACAAAGACAAACAGGAAGTACTTTAAACTAGCTAAAGCACCACCACACTTGTACAATATGGAAAAATAGTATTATGGTATGGTAGTCTATCGCCCACACTCTAATGCTATTTTTTCCATATTGTTGTGCTTTAACTAGTGTATACTGCACTTAGCATGGGAGGAGGAAAGTGCTGACAAGCACAGTATTTCCATGCAGTACCAATTAGCTAATACAATACAGAATTGGGTACAGTCATGTAGAACATTTATGTAAAGAATGTCACGAAAACAACCTCTCTGAGACAGCACAATCGATCACATCCATGACATTGTAAATCACTAAAAATAGCCAGACTGATCCTACCATGACTAGAAATAGATTACATGGATACTGATCACTGAAAATTGAAGTGGTTCAGTCATGCAAGTTGAACACTCTGAGCAAGAATACCAAGAAGCACACTATAACACTTAACACTTATATGAAAAATACAGCACTTGGAAGGTGTCTCAAGACAAAATCTAATGCTCGGCACCATATTAGCCTCTCAACACACCTCCTTGTGCAGTATTTTCTGTACACACATGTGGTGGTACTTTAACCATAACAAAATCACTAAGACAAGAGTAGGGATAAAAAAAAAAAGATTCCATTTGTTTTCTAAGAGTCCAGGTTCCATCAAGAATTCAAAGCAAGACATATAGCATGGACATATCGGGTACATACCAGTGGATACAAGGCCTAACACTCAATACAGTTACCAAGGGATTATCATAAACATTAACACAAATGTGTGATATTGAACATACAATTGTAAGGACCAGACGAGGGTGGAAATGGTTTAAGCACAATTATGCAAAACCCTCGATATTAGAGGAGCTAAAATGTGTGGATTGTGTAACAAAGTTTGAAATCACTGTTATGTTAAGAATATACATACTTGTCTAGTGCTAGAATCACTACTATACACATAACTGTTTCATAACTTTTTACCTAGAAAACTAAGCACTTTCATAAAACAAAGTACACCTGAATCCCCACACGGAAAGAGCTAGCGATCCCTAGTGATCCCCAACATTTGCTGGTTATGTATTGTGACTATTGGGGTTTACGTGGTATTTCACACAAAACTATGCAATTTATTTCAAGCAGTGCCTAAAAAACTTCCGTGTTAAGACAATATCGCACACAACACACTGACCTACCTGTGACCGATACTTGCTCATTATCAATTCCAATGCTGACTGGTGCTCTTCTAATAGAACCTTCAGTTCACTATTCTCTACCTGTAACTGCTGCACATAAGCCCCCTCAATCTCCACCAGCTGGCGCCTGTTGCTACTGCCTTGTCCTAGCGCCTGTATGGATCCTTGGTACTAAAATGAGGTCGGATTATACACACCCCCACACCACAGATACACTACACTCACTTCTTGTGTACTGCGTAAAGATTGCTGTAGTGTCTCACACTGTGTCATTAAACCGCTGGCCGCCCTTTCGTTGTTCTGTACCTTGTCGAATAAGGAACGGGTCGCCGACACTAATTGATCCATCTTGGCCCTGCTGATTTCCATGTTAGCATAAGCAGTGTCTCCTAACTACCAGAGTGAAGGTTATCAAGTAACGATATGTTGCGTTTCTATGATCCCACGTAAGCCGCCATTTTTCAATATCACGTGATTGGGTGTGATAGTGAATCCCCTTATTAAACGTTCACGTTATTTTCACGTGACAGAAGCCAGTAGGCGGAGCTATTTGGTCTGGGATGGACGACGTAAAAAATCCTAAAGATGTGCGTGCATTTTGGGAAAGGAAAGCCAATTCAGTAGAGAGCCCTCATTCACCATTAGGAAGACACGGATTCAGTACTGTTGTAAGGCACGGTGAAGATCCAGCGGGAGAAGCGAAGCGTCGCACCAATGAAGAATTAAATGAAGTACTAAAACAAAGGCGTCATTCTTCAGCCTCACCAGAACCACATGTGGTCACATATAGAAAGCCGGTGACCAGGTCCACCAATAGGGACTCAACTCGTAGTGCAGATGGACGTAGTCATCGTGACAGTTGGAAAAAGACTGCTGTTGCTGCAGCAGCTGTTGTAGCTGAGCGTACCACATATACTAATACAAGGAGCATCTCACCCCAGCCATTTTATATACACAATGATTCCACCAAGGCTAAGATGGCAGAAAGAACTAGCATTTTCAAAAGAGCTTCCTCTACCAAGCCTCATCCATTAAAGCCAACGAACAGTAGCAAATATAAATCACTACCTCCTCCTCCACCATCATCTAAGAGGAGACCATTTTCAACATCAGCAATAGAAGGCAGCATAGCTGTGGCTTCTTCACAGAGTACAGATAGCAGACATCAATCACTACAGCCTATATACCAGGTAATGTGATGTGTGTTTACTATAAGGTTTTTTGCTTATGTGCTTGTGTGTGTTTTTGACACTGGTGTATGCACTGACGTGCATGTTGCAGCATGTTGAGTTACCTAGATGCAATGCACCTACGTACACATCAGTGTCACACCCGACCTAATATTGATCAGTAATAATCACTTTTTCTTTTCCCTACCCAAATACAAAAGGGAAAATTGCAGTGTGAGCGTAAGACTAGGTCGGGCATAGGTGGGTACTAGTAGAGATCTGCAAACACTATACTTTAGAAGCCATGGCGAAGCCAAGTTTTTTAAGCAGTACAAATCTCTACTAACCCACTTAGATAATTGGGGGGATTTTACAAAACAAACTGAATATGTTTAGTCGAAAAGCTGGAGAAATTGAAGCTCGCACCTTATTGCAGGATTTCTTGATCAATTGGATTGCAGTGATAGTGCACAATGTCAAGGAAATTAACTAGTTGTCAGTGCCATATATGGTGTTACAGGAACAGGTGTATATAAAACAATTTAAAGACTCAGCTTGAGTTGATTATGAGTTGTCGCTTATGGCCAGTACTCTTATGGTGCCACAACAGTATGAAGACTAGGTAGGATGTTGAGTACAGGCCATACCCACATTACAGATGAATAGCCATTCTACTAGGAAGATTACCTAGGTCCTTGGTAAAGTCCTCGTATAGTAGAGATGAAAGAGGCTTAAAACACTCCAGAAAACAGATAGGATTTTCTGTGATGTCTCTGGACTTGTCCATTCATCATAACAAACATAGCTGTAATATTGTCACTATTGTGCTCTAGTAGTAACTCTAAATTGAATTCTTTTCAGTGTGCTTATAAAATGAATGGAGTGGAGTGACTGGTTGCCCTACTGCTGGCTATTTGCCTGCAATATGCTGCATTATTAGCTAGCTACCAAATCCATTTTGTAGGTGTTTGCCTGAGTAAGATACTGAATACATTATGTATAACGGAGGTCTTACCATAAATCCATTTCAACTTTTTGTTTTCATCACTAATAAATCCATCACTTTGCAAGTTGCCCAGCCCACCAAAAGATTTTGCTATTTACAATCACAAGGCATGATGCGGGTAGGTAAAAACAGTGAACCCGGGGACCCACGGAAATCTAACTCTTCTTGGAACTTTTTACACTTCACAGTATTCTATACTTGTACTAGGTACCTCTGCAAGCAGTCTTGCATGGCCAATCCACTTTTCCCCCCTCACGGCGTCTCGCACGATGTTTACACCAATTAGAAACTATAAGCGCCTCTGAAAAAGTGTCTGAAGCTGACTGGATTAATTACAGTCACTCGCTATTTTCCATATTGTTTGCACAATGTTTCTAAACTTTAGTAGCTAGGTGACATAATAGACTAGCATGCTAATTGTGCAGAAGGCGAACAATTATCAGCTACGCCAAGCTAAGCAAGTTCCAGCAGCTCTTCATACGTCATGGTGCATTTGCACAATGTTCCTGAACTACTCTAGTAGCTAGGTGGCATAATAGACTAGTATCATATAGTGCTTACTGTGCAGCAGGCAGTGGTCTATAAATGCAGTCAGCTTCAGTCACTTTTTAGAGGCACTTATAATTTCTAATTGGTGTAAACATCGTGCGAGATGCCGCGAGGGGAGAAAAAGTGGATTGACTATGCAAGACTACTTGCAAAGGTACTTAGTACAAGTATAGAATATTGTGAAGTGTATAAAATTCCAAGCAGAGTTGGATTTCTGCAGGTCCCCGGGTCCACTGTTTTTACCTACCTGCATGATGCTGGATCAACACTATTTTGTGCATGCAATGTGTAAAACAATGTGTGGCCAATAAGAGGTGTGGGATTGTAACCACAAAGGTTTCCTCAGAGTATGGGTTCATATTACATAACATGTGGCTTCCTCTAGCACAAAATCAACTACCCGAAATTAATTGCCTAATAGACACTCGATCTTTTCTTCAGAGCTGGTGAATCTGCTTTCTGCAACTTGCAGTTGATTTTTTTAATTTGTTCTCACTGAAAAATTGGCAGTGCACTGTTGCATGCAAGGCTGTACGTGGTGTAAGCTGATATACGCACGAACCGCACATGCTGTACAATTTTTTTGTGCTGAAATGAATATTATCTTTTGGATTCAGTTACTGCATGCTCGCTTTCATGATTGAAACTGGGCCAGGTCATCCGGGTCTGACCCGCCTTATAGAATATCCAAGTCCTGTTGCAGCCCAGTTTTCATGAGCCATGCACACGCCCACTTATCAGGATCATGTGTTTCTGTCTGTTGGCATACGTAAAAGCCCACCCATTGTGCATGAAACCATGACTGTTGCTGTGTGCAAGCTTACTGGAGCCACACCAACTAATCGAGTATGAGTTCTAGTCTAGTCTTACAGCAGGCAAATGTTGACCCATTTGCATGTGTGGAGCCATGCTAATAGTGAGGTGTGAGTAATGCAGTAAAACCTCAGACCCACAATAAGTGCCCCTATTAGGGAGGTGGTCTTGCTAATGAAAACCTCATTATTTGGCCATAAACAAAGTGACCTTACATTATCAAGATTTTCAACAAATCAACACCTGGCTATAGTTGCTGTAACAGCTATATACATATACTACAGGTTTCATCATAATGCACTGATAGGATTATTCATTACTTGAGGCATAATGGCTGCTAAAAGCATGAAGCACATTGCTAAGACTATTGGCATAGCTTTTGGCAGCTACTCAGGAGCAGCAACTTTTACAGTGATACGTTGACTGTCTGTTCAGCTGGCCCCTTTATTAAGTGAATTTTGTGTTAGTTTTACCAGTTTGATTCTGCAGTATGTGACTACAGGCCTTAGTAATGAGGTGGCCCTATTAACAAAAATTAAATCAATGGAAATACATCTGGACTTTCTAGACCTGGCAGCCACTATAACAAGGTGACCTTATTAATGAGGTGGCCACTAAGTGAGGTTTCATTGTACCCACAAAGCCACACTTGGTTTGTGAAGCCTACCTCAGCAACTGTTACCAAACACTTGGGCACAAGGCAGAGCAGGTTGGACATGATACCAGTGCTTCTGAAATTTATTACTGTTAATTGCATATTTCTAATATGTGACGAGGAGTAAGTGATAGAAGAAATATTTAGCAATATCTACACCACGTTACCTTGTGCTTCTTAAGATGAACAGCAAATTCTTATTGCAAGGCGGGTGTGCGACTTTATAATTCTCTTTTCAATTCCCTATGAGGCCAAACTAGCGGCGTCCACTCTTCTTTTTCAATACCCCGAGAGGCTTTGTTAGCATGCACATTGCTTTCTTCGACAATTATTATGCTTAAACACACGTACATAGGGCGTCCCTATAGTATTACACATGGATTTCACCTAGCAAACGCTTACACACGTGATCCCCGTAGATTTCAAGAGCGATTTATGTGCCTGGAGTAGTGGGGTTGACTGGCTGAATAGACTAAACTTGAAGTGCACTCTCGAATGGAATTTTTGAAAACTTTCATGAACGTTTGGTTAAACTTTCAATACAAAATGTATGCGCTCATGTGTGCGTGTCCAACCTCCCCTGAGCATAAGGTATGAAAATGATATTAAATTTAGCAATTTGACGATGAATTGCCAGATTTAGCTGGAAGCTTGGTAGAATATGATCTGGAAATATTATATTTATCAGCTGATCCAAAATACTGACTATATAACAAAGAGTATAGCTTGTCACTGGTGAACCAGGCCAGGCTTAACTGGTACAGGTCTAGTAGCCATCTTAACGGACCAACTAGTCCCACAACACATTGAATTATCTATATGTGAACCTGTAGGGCTATTTAATTGTGACATGGATGAGAGCTCCTTGATCAATGAGACCTAGTCATCTAATTATGTTTTGACCTTTGTCATTTGAACTTTGGCATACCATTTTATAACACCTTGCACACATTGTTATCACAGTACTGTATAGTAGGGACCACAAAGGAGTAAGTGTGGCCCATGAAAAAACATCACTCAAAAACCAGCCTTGCTTTTCCCAGATGACGATGAGGCAGTATATGTTAGGTACTATCTATGGTAGACTTCAGTGTACTAACCCATAGTATGTAATTGTACTTTTACTAATTCATAGCCTGATACCTTCATCACATACTGTACTTGTAGGACTTGCTCCTAAACTATTTCACTTGTTTGCTCTACCAGTCACACATTCCTAATGATATAACCCAGTCACCACTGATACTATTAATGGACTGCACTTGTCAGTGTTAATTATCATCATGCTGTATTCCTTACTTTATATGGAGTACTACATGATACACCCATCAAGTAACTGGGGCTTCCCCATATTATGTACACACTTGGCTTGATAAAGTTATTGTAGTCTGTGTATATAGAGAAGGGAATTTGTGTAGCCATTTTAGTTGTAGTGTATAGTAACTAGTGTTAGTAGTAGTGTTAGTAGCTAGTATTAGTAATGATATTCATACAGGATGATATTGATGGTCCCTGTAATGAACAACATCTAATGGAGAGGGACAGTGTCCCTGATAATGTGAAGTTGTTTAGAACTCTACTAGATGGGTGAGTAGTAAGAATTTGTGTAACTCTTTTATCCTCATGTGGCAGTGTTTAACATGAGATTAGTGGTACATGTGTTACCCGGTGTATAATTATACTAACAGTTATCTCAAGGTGATAGCCTAACTCTAGCAGGTAACTATATCTAGTAAATGTGATGAGCTAAGATTAGAGATATTCAAGACATTTTTTTCTTCACATTAAGTTTATCGTAATTTGTTTTTATCAGTAATTTCAATTCTCCTTATACGTAGTTTTCTGCACACAGTGTGTATGTAGACCCAGATAGTATTTTAGCAGACACGACAAAATATATTCTTCACTATTTAAACCACATGTACCATACATATGTCACCAAATTTTGGGAGTCTTAATGTCACATTTAAATATTTTTGATCAAAAAAAATTAGGAACGTCTAGCTTCCAAACAACTTGGAATCAACAGTGCTATGAATTATAGACTCTCTAACAGGAACATAGCTTCCTTATTGTGGTAACACCAGAAGATGTCGGTCATGTGTCATAGCTCCATTGCCACATGTTAATACTGTTAAACCAAATGTGGCATTTTAAAATGGTAGTGTTATTGACATTCACAAGTAGTATGATTTAGTGTTTGTTTATTAGCTAAAGAAGCCACACAAAGTGTTGGGTCGTTAAAAGAAGGGTGCTGGGTACCACAATTTTATCGATGTTAATCTGTGCATTAGAATATAGTTTATTGATACTAAGGTGTCCGGGTTGAACGGGTTGAACTTCTTTTGAGATCACATGAGATGTTTGATGATTCATTATCAACCTCAGCCTGTACAGTAAATGGTAAACTCTCATTGTTTCACTGATTTAAAATCTGGCACATATAAGTTCACTTCTCTAAAACACATGATCACTCCCTGTCATCTTCACACCAGAATAACGAAAGAAAGAAGGTCGTGTTACTTGAAATCTCCCGTTATATCACAACACTTAACAGCTACTAGTCGTGGTCGTATGGATAGCATCCTCTGTAAGGAAGATTACCTTGTCACCATGGTTACTGTTGTTGTGGAGATTAGTGAGCACAAAGAACCAATCACATTGTCTATGAGAGGTGACTACACCCACTAACAATGACTGTGTAAATGATAATTTTATTAGTGGGCGTGACTGTGTCTCATGTGATTGAAGCTATTTTAGATGTACTCCCCAAGTTACACCCCCTCAGATCACATGACCTGTTGCTTAAAGTGTGTGGACGTGATGAGTACCTGGATAAGTAAGTGAGGGGTGTGTCTGAGTCATGTGATCCCATCTGTCTTACTGTAGTGACATGTTGTTAAGTGACTATGAGTATACCCATCAATGTCTTAAGTTTGGTCTTGATGTTCATATTGCCATGGTAACATTAGCATCTGCAAATCAGACATTTTCTAGTCGGGTAAAGATGTGTCTCTATGGTCATGTGATGCTATCATCATGTTCCACAGCCGAGCTCACCTAAACAAGAGGATTACTTCTTGTGTTTTAATAACAGTGCCATCCCATTTTCTAGGTGAGTTCATGACACAATGGTAATGTTTAAAATTTATTCTGTGGAATATAACTACTGCAATATAAAAGATATTCAGTAGGGATCATAGCGATAAAAGCAATTAACCTATGGGATTCAATTCCACCAAATATTCTATTAGAAGTCACACAAATAAATGGCAGACTGTTTTACAGAACATACAAAGATATATTATGATTCTATAATAACTGTGTATATAGCTATGTGTTGTACTTTTCTACAGCGAGGTTTACAAAACGTAAAAAAAACAAAAACAAAGGAGGTTGTCTACACCTGTAACTACTTAATTCCTTACAACCCGTCAATAGTCATAACTAAAGTAGGGATAAATGTCTACTAGTATGGCTGCAGACATTAATTCTTCTCAAATGTAATTTTTTCTATATTTTCCTTACACTTTTTGTTTGTATTATTACTAGAGAACTAGTTATAGCATGCACCACATCAAAGGAAGGACGGCACTGTGCAGACATGTGATAAAAGCAATTATTAATGGAATGCTCACCCCAACTATCATTTACTGAGAAGCGAAGTGGCCATCATGCTTCATGTTTACCCAGCTCTTATACAATGAACAATATGAGAAGCACTTCTGAAATTATGGATAGTTCTGTGTCACTGAAGCCATGCATGATACCCTACCTGCAAATCAACACCTATGAGGTGGTGGAAGGAGGAAGTCCATGATTCAAGCATTATAAATAGCTGTTGTGGTTAGTGAAAAGACATGTATCGGACCTATAAGTGATTTTGAGAAGAAATCCGGCCCATAGTTGTAATAGTTGAGTCATAGACATCGTTGTGGTAGTTGGCTAGTCAGTCAGTATATTGAAAATGTTTTTTCTAGTTCCATAGAAAATTGTTGGAAGGTTTAAGGTCACTCTGAAGGCAATTTTCGTATGCCTAACCAATGCAGTCAATACCTCAGGAAAAGTGAGGCTGGTTTTTGGGTGATATTTCTGGGCATGAAGCCCAAACCCCTACTATACAGTACTGTATAATGTGGTGTTTACATTTGTATTCTTAGGGAACCACTCAATAGACTACTCTGCTTATTTTTCAACAAAGTTGAGCAGTATCGTAGTACCATTCAGTCCAGCTGTAGTAAAATGGTAAGACCATTTCTTTATTAGTTGTGTATTTGTAAATGAAATAGGATACATCTGGTATACCATCATGTCTTCTTGTTTCACTATTTTAGTGCATGTTCAGTTTTGATATTAATACACTACTAGCTTGATAACTTTTGTTGTGGCTACAGCCTGTATATAGGCTATGGTGACAATTTGACTGTTAGTGCGCCATATCATTCGCACCTTATTGACTATTAATCACCTTAGTGGAGTTGCTGGAGCAAGTGTTGTTTTGAGATGAATGTCTCATATAGTTCAGGAGTTGTAGCCCACAAACTACATTATGTAATGTACATGAAACACTTAATAATGCATAGGGCACCATGCAAGTGCTGGAGGTGTTTACAACAGTCAACATGTATACTATGAACATGTGTGACTTGTAGTGTGTCATTCACACATGTTATGTCACCTGTACAGCTCATCAGTATGGCAGAAGGGTTGATACACTCCACGCAGCTAATATGTCAGTTATTATCCACCATTGAGCCACTAACAGTTTGTGAAGCCATCCACTACATCAAACAGACCACCGTGTTGTTGTTGAATGTGTTACGAGATGACAAGCAGCAAGATGTTGTCTCCCCCTTCACCCCTTCTGATAGTGAGGTAGGTGTGTGTTGTGTACAACAACTGTGCTGTGTGAGGAAGTGACTAATTTACAGTGTTGGGCAAGTTACTTTGTAAAAGTAACTAGTTACATATTACATATTACTTGCAACTGAACTATTTAGTTACAGTTACATATTACCCATAAAATAAAGTAACTATAATAATATTACATATTATATTACTTTGTGACCACAGCCTTAAGCTGTCACGTGTGAAACTACCACCTTATCAGGTGATATGATTGCGTTGTTGGACAATGTGCAAATCTAGGTTATAAGTAAGAAGCTGGTGAATAAGCTTCATTCAGTAGGCTTCATTACTTTGTTGTGGCTAGGCGTTACTCAGAGGATAACTTACGAGATTAGTAACTTCGTTACTTGTAGTAATAATATTATGTAATATTAGACTCGTTACAGTAACTATATTACTTAGGTAACGCGTTACATTTGTAAGCAAAGTAACTTGAGTTATATTGCTCGTTTTTATAGCGTATTTCATTATATTACTTAGTTACCACAAAAGTAATAATATTATGTAACGCGTTACTCCCAACACTGCTAATTTATAACATGAGCCCATCATGAAGTTGTCATTGTATCATTTAATAGTATCTGTCACTGTAAAAAAAATTATTTTGTATACACCAAACATACATCTCAAACCTCTTATGATGAACTCTGGTATAACAGATGTGTTGCTTCTCCTACTGTTGCTAGCCTTACACCACATTTGAGGGATGGAATTTAATAGAACTACCTAATTCTCCTGTGGGAAGTTTAGAGGCTCTACAACAGAAAGCCCTCTCCACAACAGACACACTTAAAGATGCTGTGATGGAATTTGTAGCTGATTATTGTACATCATTTAATTTGCCATTTATGCCAGTATGGACTGGATCACGTGATATAGCACAAGATCACATAAGCACAGTTAATATATCTAGTTTAAATGAACCAATCAGAATCAAGGTTTGCTGTGTACATCGAGTGGGCACATTAAGGTTAGTAGTTGTTTAGAGGATTATTTGTTTACTATTGTTGCTTAGTTACCACATGTATCAAGTGGAGGCATGTCTCTATTATGGTGGGTGTCAAATAGGGAAAACGAGGTTCAGTCATCGGTCTAGAGGAAAGAAGAGCTTCTTTAATAGCATCACATGGGATGAATGGTAGGGGATTACCCTATGATAACCTAGTAATCACATGTCTACAGGTTTAACTTTTCACTGATGTCATCCGAGTTGCCATTGGAAACAAGAATATGTTTTACCATATATGGTTGTGAATCATTGCAAAGAAAACCAATTGGTTGGGTTGCCATGCCACTATTTAATATTAACAAGTATGATAATATGTTTGTTACTAAGTACGTGCACTTTTCATAACTTTTCACATAAATAGTATACTCCTCTTGACATGTATTTATAGTGCTATCATAGATTTGACCTTTGGTTGCCACCATATATGGTAAGTTTTGCACAGAAATTTGTCTTTAATACCCTGAGGCAGTACTTAACTGCTAAAACATGGTACTGAGGTAAAGAATAAGAACTCAATTTGATTTCATTCCAAAGTTACGATCCTTCATGTTACCCATTGATTTGCCTGCCCACAGGTAGTTTACACCACAAGGGCTGCAGCTTGGAATGAAATTACTTCAAATAAACCAAGATGTTTCTTTTCAGCAAGACCCTTATTTTTTAATAAGTTAATTAATTCCTCAGGAAGATAAAGACAGAAATGGTCAAATATTTCTGTACAAAATGGCCATAAAGGTCACCAAAGGTCAGTATATCTAATAACGATTGTCAAGTAGTGTACCAATTTTTAGTTAAACCATGGTATCTTTTTGATATCATCTAATTTTGTAACACTGCAATACCGTGTGAAGTGAAAGGATATGGACTGTTGTACTTGCCAGCACTTTGAGTATAATTGTTTGGAAGCTGTACTTTTGTATTTGGCATCTGACTAAGGCACACTGATAATACAGTTATACCATAATATCAAGTTAACAATGTCGTATGAAATATCAAAACCACTCAGCTTTAATGTCACGAGGAGCTACAATGTATGTATATAATTATGTGGAAGGTTTCATGGTTGTACACTATGTGATCATCTCCCCATCCCTCAGGCATTTACAAACAGGAGAACATTACCTGTGTGTATGGCCGACAACAGAGGGGGCTAACCCGATTGGTACATGTGATGGTAACCATAGTGATGATGACTCCATGATCTTACAAGTGGCATTTGATCGTCGTAGCAATGCTGTAGTGTATGACGATGTTGTTAACACTAAAAGGTGAGACCTTTTGACGTTTGAGGGTTCTATAGCAGACCAGCTCTTTGTTTGTTACACTCTATCTGTAAGCTTTGTGTGTGCTATTTTGTATGTAAAAAGAATCAACGCTAGAGTTAACACTGACTGATAATGCAAGGTGATAATTCTTAATCAAGTGACTCTACAATGTACAACAATAAAAATGGTACACTTCCCCTTACAGAGCTTATACTTAAAACATGTCACACTTTAGTCGACCAATCAGTAACTAGCAATCCACTGGATGTATCTCTTGATCACTTCTGGTAGTCCTATCAACTTTGTATTTTGCAAAATTGCTTTGACCTTTGTTGAATGAAGTGTTTTATATATTAATGTCATGTGTGTACTGCATGTGTAGTCATATCATACTGTTTCCCCTCCTTAGTGTGTCACACGGTTACCCCAGTTTACCAACGGAGCATGCTCTCAGAGCAGCTGCCCAGAAAGATCACTTCAACACTCTGACTGAAGAGGAACAACAGTTATTATGGAATAACAGAAAAGCACTTCCACGTGTGCTACACAGCTGTCCCAGGGGACTACCCCTATTGCTGTTATCAGTACCCAAACACGACCACACCCATCTCAAAGAGGTACATGCTATTGTAGACCAGTGGAAGCTGCCACACCCCATTGATTCTCTGGAACTACTAAATGTACAGTAAGTGTAGCCACACCCTCTGAACCACACCCTCAAACCTGTCTTACAGATTTGCTGATGTGTATGTACGAGCTAAGGCATTGTCATGGTTGCAAGAGCTGTCCAGCGATGACCTGTTTGACCTGTTGCCCCAGTTAGTACAGGTCATAAAATATGATTGGTATGGCTTCTTTGGTACAACAAAGTTTCTCCTACAACAAGCAGTGAAGTCACCTCGTATAGCTCACATGTTGTTCTGGTGAGGAAGCCATTGCAGTATTTCACTGGGTGGCATTAATATGGAACAGGTTGACACACCCCTTACTGAATGACCCATCATTTGGTCTGCAGTATATGATGTTGTGGGTGGGGCTCAAGATCGTCTGCAATGGACCAATAGGAGAAGCCCTTGACCAGCAGGTATGTATGGATTTGTGACCAAGAGCTCATCAGTTCCTGAAGTCCTTTAAGTGATATGAGCTCCTGACATAACGTGTGTGTGTGTGTGTGAGTACAGTGGATATGTATGTCTAGTGTCAATAACATTCACAGTGTGTAACAGGAAATTTCAAACATCTCGTGATTTGAAGCAAATATCAACCTATTGTAATATACTGTAAACATTTTGTGTTCTGGAAACTGTTGGACTACCCCTTTAACACCTCCACCACATCAACACCAAAAAATCCTCACAAACAATTTTTATAACCACCAAAGGCTTCCACTATCCCAGTGCATACATCCTCTCAACGTGTGTTGTAATATGTGTAGTGATCAAGCTACTACCATAAACTGTTAATTCTCACTTAGCTGACGATGGTACAATCTCTCAATGATATTGCCACAGCAGTCAAGACAGCTAAGGACTCCAGTAGACATGTAAGTGTCTTGTGTTGATGTCACAACCATTAGCAACCTTACAGTAACCACTAGTGGTTAATGTGACGTGTAACACTAACCAAGTGTTAACTGATATACTACCATATAAGTGTATTATTGGTCTTGACAATGAGGTGTGATGAACAATTAGTGGCTTTGTGTAGTGACCACTGAAATATTATTATGTTGTATGAATTATTTGAACAATACTTGTGAATTTCAATATGTAATTGTGTTGCTATGCTATTCCATTGCTATATTAATGGTACAACCTACTGTACATCTAAAGTATAATAATTGATGTTCATATATGAGTCTAACTGTATTAAGCATTTGACAAGTCACTTTTCTCTACCGATGACCACACTTGTTCCATCCACAGGCTACTCTCCTACAACACCTCAAAAGACATTCTACTCAATTGAGCTGTACTCAACATCGACTACCACTATCCTTGTCCATGCTGGTATCAGGAATGGACATAGACAATTGCTCATTTTTCAATTCCAATACCGTACCACTAAAACTGACATTTGTTAATCAAAACCCCAGGGGTGATAAGATCCCCATTATTTTCAAGGTATGTACTCCTGAGGGTCATGTGTTGTACACTAGCGTGTCACCATTACTCTCCCCAGGTGGGGGATGATCTGCGTCAAGACATGCTCACTCTACAACTCATCAAGCTAATGGAGAAGTTATGGCTAAGAGCTGGACTGGACCTCAAGCTAATAACCTACCTGTGTTTATCGACTGGACCCAACCAAGGTGTGTTGTGTAGTGTGTAATACGAGCATTAAATCCCCACCCCCACTCCTCAGGGATGTTGGAGATGGTGACAGAGGCAGAGACATTGAGGTCCATACAGACATCACATGGGCTAACTGGAGCATTCAATGACAAGCGACTATCACAATGGCTAATGAAACACAACACTACTGATGTGTCTTATAAGAAGGTACTACAACCTCTGACTAATTAGTGAACAATATTCCAATTAAGCTGGGCTCAAATGAAAGCTGAAGGCCTCAGGGCACCACATCTTATCTAAATGATTTCAACAGCAGCTTCTACAAGAAGCAACTGGTTTTTATCATAAGAAAACTAGATGGGTTAATGTGCATTAAGACTGATGAATGTTCTATTAGAGAGTTTTAGTACTTATATATATATTATAATGACAGTGTAGTAGAAGGCTATTACATGTTGTGGTTTCCTAGGCAACAGAGTGTTTCATCAGATCATGTGCTGGATATTGTGTGGCGACATATGTGTTGGGAATATGTGATCGTCATAATGACAACATCATGGTGAAGGAGTCTGGTCACATGTTCCATATTGATTTTGGTCGTATCTTTGGTAATGCTCAGATGTTTGGTAATATTAAACGGTACGTGTTAGGTAGGGATAATATAACTTTAGTAATGTACACAAGTATTTGGATTTAAAGTTAATTGTAGTAAAAGTCTGTTTACAGCCATTAGGAAATAATTATATGTACATAGTAAAGCAATAAGGTGGATGATGTTTTCTAGTTAGCTAACAATGCTCCTTCCTTGACAACTATTGATAGCTGTACTTGTGTAATCACAGTAACTCAGTACTTTGAAACTGAATTGCACTGTATACTAGTTACCTGACTGCTGTATTAGAGTATTTGTTTAAAATAAAGTGTTGTTAATAGGTTAGCTTGCTATTATTGCAGTATTATAGGGTTGAAACACACCTATAATATAGCTAGTTAGCTAGAAGGGTTCATCTTAAACCACAGAAATTCTCCACATCTACAATACTGCTAATGTACTACACATCCCTTCCTACAGGGATAGAGCTCCATTTGTGCTAACACCTGATATGGCTTATGTCATCAATGGAGGAGACACGCCCACTACTAGTTTCCAAAAGTTTACTGACCTCTGTTGTACTGCCTATAACGAGTTACGCAGGAACTGTAACTTGTTTATCAACTTGTTGGAACTGGTACGTATGTATGTGTGTATGAGAACATGAGAGCATGTGTACTGTATACTGATGGGGAACAAATCTTCAACTGTCTTCTTGTCTTGGTGTGATTAGTAATTAGTAAATTACTTCCACCTTTATGAGTCACTATAGTATATACGAGACTCACATGTGAATGTATAAGAGTATGGATAGGTGCAGCACTAAAAGTTATAGTAAATTTATTAATTGTTTAATTGTTACTTCCATAGATGCTCACTAGTGGCATGCCAGAGTTATCATCCAGTGAAGATGTTCAGTATGTGCGTGATGCACTGTTGCCGGGAGTAACTGACACTGAGGCAACTATTGCCTTCACCAGGTTAGTATAGATGTAGTCACACTGTAATCATCATGATAACGTGGCTATACAGGTGTATAGAGGCCAGTCTAGGCTCAAAGGCGACACAGATCAACTTTTTCATTCACAATCTAGCACAAATGAAATTTGGCTCAGTTGCTAATCTCACTGATGGTGTGCTGTCATTTTGTCCCACCTCTTACTCGTAAGTTGCAAATTTTTTAATATTCTTATTAATGATCACCATGTATAGATCATCTAAAGAAGAAAGAATACTATCAGCTCAGGTCACTAAATGTTTAAAACGGTACTACCCACAAAGATACTATGTAAGTTCATATTCCTCTTTAACTAATGCTCACTGTGGTCCTAAGGTTTACCTAATTGAGGTCACTCGTCCTCATAACAAGGAGCTGGTGTTCAGACGGTACAGTGAATTCCATGAGATGCACACCAAGATGGTGGCCAATTTTCCTGACCACACCTTCCCAGCACTGCCTGGGAAGATCTATGTTGGTAGATCACAAGTGCGACATGTAAGTGAACCTAAGCATTGAAAATCATTGTCTGTTTGTATGGTGTATGTTCTATTATTAGAGTGTGACAGTAAAATATCAACACTTCTGGTCTACAAAACTGTCCCTTTCTTTAAATTTATTTACAATGCAATGGTTTGTGTGGATTTGGTATGCCTACAACTCCAAATGTTTAACGACAGTAATAGCATGTGTTCTGGGTGTGAAACGTTCTCTGTTTGTTAAAAGTATTACCTTATTTGTACCACACACATGTTCAGGTATCAGAGAAGAGAAGAATACAACTAAATGAGTACCTTCAATCATTGCTCAAGATGGATAGTATTGTGGCAGAGGTGAGTATTTTATTGTACTATGTAACTGTTGTTTATGTCTTCCCCACCCCGGGGGGCCTCAGAGTGACATACTTTGTACATTCCTACATCGAATGATCCGAGATGAGGTAGACAGTTCTAAGATGGATGAAGACAGTGAGTACTAGCTAGTGATTATGTGGTGTAACCTCTGAAACACTTTGGGAGAAAAGAAGGTTTTGCCGTCTTCAGAGGTAAAGAATGTATGACACAGGACCAAAATCTCTCAATATAGTATGCACACGTTGAACTGGATCCTCAAAAATGTTTAATAACTCATGGATGATGCAATTACATACAATCTTGAAATTTTACTCATCTGTGGTACTGCTTGACCCGCTGAAAATATTTGACAATCTTTTCATTCATTTGCCTGACACAATATTTACGGCTAATCAAAATTTCCCAACAGGAGAGTGGAAGCCATAAAGTGTAGTGTCCCTTACGGCCTTTTTCCAAACTTGTATGGGAGCCACATCATGCATGTGTCACCTTTGCCATCACCACGGTTGACTGAAATGTTGACTCTCTTGAGAAAAAATCCACTTTTACTTTTTGCTCAACTTGTACATACTTATAGTGGAGGTGTTATATATTTGACCTTAATTTGAAAAGTTTGCTAAAAGAGGTTCCACTGTATTTGTGTGTATCATTTGATGTGAGCCCCACCCCTCCTATAGTGTCAGATTCAAGTTACAGTGGCAGTGTGTCACTATCAGCAGTCAACTATCCCAAGGTGAAGTTGTGTATATCATATGACTCATCTGATCAAGAGCTAGTAGTGATGGTGAGACATGCGAGGAACCTGGTGAGTTGTATCAAGTGCTGTTTATTAGATATTGTATTGCCACCTCTGTTTTGGTGACTGTTTTATTAGAGTGTTTTATGTACATTCTCAGTTTTAACTCCAAGTTGACTGCTCTATTAGAGTGTTTTGTACTACAGGTTCCTGTACATGGTACAAACACAGCCAACCCTTATGTGAAGGTCTACCTGTTACCAGATCCTTACAAGACTACTAAGAAGAAAACAAAAGTGGCCAAGAAAACACTACACCCTACCTATAATGAAACAGTAAGTAACATCATCACCAGCTTGTAGTGTCTGACTGCCAGAAGTGTAGCTTGTACAAACACAATGCATTAATTTTATGTTGAAAATGTACTTAACTGTTGATCAGTGTTAAAGTAGCTTCTACATTTTATGGCATAATGTCTTAGTATCTAATTAATGTTGTATTTCTTTCCTACAGTTGAAGTACTATATTCCTCAAGCTGAATTGTTGTCACGGACACTATACTTGTGTGTATGGGATCAAGCTGTCTTGCCGAAACAATGTCTCGGAGCCATCACCATTGATGTGGCTTCACTTACTGACTTAACATCGGGTATAGAGGACTGGTACAATCTGGAGAAGCCACACAATTCTTCTCTTAGTTATGCTCCATTATAAATTATAATTACACAGGCTATAAGCCTATAAACCTTACAAGTGTGGTATTTTTATGTATTATAGAATTGTATATAATATATTTTTAATTCATGTTTGTCAGTGTTATATAATCTTGACTCTATATTCAATTTCCTGGCAATTTTATATGTAACAAATTATTTTATCAGTGTACATTAACAACTGTCATTAATAGTTCTGCTCTTCATAAGTTACATGCATGTTATAAAGGGAGATTCATGTGTACTTTTTACTTCATAAAATTATGCACTATTGAAAGTGTCCCAATTGTTTGTTGTATAACAATTACTCTGTTGGTGCAAACCCCAGAACTCTGAAGTGTGCAGAATACAACACTCGCTACTCTAATAGAACAGTCTTCAGACAACTTTAAAATTATTTTAATTATGAACACACACATTAAGGATTACTAACATTGTGGTCAACAGTAAGAGCTCACGTGATGCCTGTAACTATTTTGTTAGATTTCAAATGAAAATAAACATTGATATAATTCTTGTATGTCCATGGTCACTCAAAACTGAAGTTGAAATATGACGTGATTTTACTTCATGTCTTGACAGCTATGGCTAAATTTCAAAATATATAACTACATGGCTATTCAATCAACCACCTCCACCGTATCAATTACATGTTATCCAGTAGGAGAGAAAATATTGATTCAAAAAATTCGTACAAATCAATTACAAAATATCATTTTACAGCACTAACAAGAGATGTAGCAAAACACACAACACAAGCTTGTTCTGGCAGACATTGTTGATGGTAACTATGCCCTGGAGGGATATAATAACAAGATGTGACCTCATCAACAGTACACACTCACTCACCACACACAAAGGTACACAACCCCACTGAGGATGGTAAGTTAGCAGTTAATGATAGTGAACACACTGGACAATTTGTCTCTGACCTAATAAGGAAAAGGAAATAAGAGTATGTAGTGCTTTTGTTGCTAGGAGGTGTGTACCTGGCAACACGGACACCATAGTGACACTCAGAGTCCTCTAGTGTGATGATGTCATGAAGTGACTCCTCCCCCTGTTGGATCATGTGATCCCCACTGACCTCAGGTGACCTTGTAGCCAACAGCATCTGAAAATAGTTGTTAAAGTCTGTATAGCAGGCCAGCATTGACAATAAAACGTTGAACACACAAGAAATTCCAGTGATACATTTTAGCAACTGGTAACAGAAATATGCTAAGGGCATTGTTGTGGACTTATAGCTAGGTTACTTCTATATATACCATAAGCCTGATCTATTTCAATATGCTTTAAAATAGCTTAATTATGGTGGACAAAATATTCAAGGATAAATACAGAGTAACATTAAAGACATTCAACCAAGTCATCCCATAAAACAGATACACTGCTACTCACAGCATGAGGTCCCAGTGGGTTACGCCGAGGGTTCCACAGATAGGTATCCACCTTACCCAACATCTCGTAGGCTAAGTGTTCCTGTTGTAGCTGTAGTCTTGTCATGGCAACCAATATACGATTGAGGTGACACTGGAATGACCCTAAATCTACTGAAGCCATATTAATGTTATTAAGTAAAAGTGTCACTTGCAGTGGCCCATGTGATACCAGCAACTGCATGAGAACACTCTCCCACGTGATCATGTGATCTGGATGTTCTGGGTTACGGACTGAGGATGTGTCTGCCTCCACCATACACTCCAGAAACAGTTGCCACTCTTCCAAGTTGCTAGGTAACTGACCCCACCTAAGGGGATGATTTAACAATGTTGCATCATTCTCTTTAAGGATTTCAGTGAATGCCTCCTTCAGTCGCCGTAGTGACAGGCAAAGTTGAATGTATCCAATGGAATACCTGCAGGGATCACATGACAAGTACATACACAATATCACAAATATTAGTACACAGGTTCTAATAGTTCCTGCGCGTCGACAAATTTAAAGTGGAAGTCACGTGTGGTAATTATAGTTTGAAGTTCAAAATTAAATCGATTTGATTAGTCAAAATCCTATGCACGTGATTTCGCTTGTTTTTGTTGTCGCGCAAGAACTATTAGAAGCTGTGTAACAAAATCATTGCAACCGCCAGAAAATTTCTCCCAGTACAGTATATTGTCACTATTATAGTGACTGCTCTATTAGAGTATTTTGTTGTTCTTCATGGGACTGTGTGGAATAAATCATTTGAACGACTTCACTTGCCCAAACACTTTTCTCTAAATTGTAAGAACAAAGGTGTTAAAACTGTTGGAAAGCCATATAACTACACAGTAATAATTACACATCAATGATGATCAACCATTGCAACCACAACATTTACTACAATTACAAGTTAATGACTTTCTCTGTACACTCACTTCTTGTCCTGACACAGTTGGATCACATGATCCCGGTCATCAACACTAATGTGGTTGATGGTCAGGTTGATCAGTTGATCCAGTATCAACTGGGAGGGGTGTGGCTGTAATGACTGCATTTGATTGGACGAACTGAAATGAAATTGTATCAACATTGCCTCACACATACACCATTAACACCTGGACTCTGTTGTCATGATATCATCACAGTCAAGTAAACACTCTAACCATAGCAACACAAGATAGAGGTTGTCATGGAAACAAGCCCACTCAATCATTTCAGTTTTGTAAAGTTGATTGATATAGTTAGTGTAGTGGGTGTAACCAGCTTTCTCTGTTTCACTGGATTTGTCACTATCCATTGGATAATAAGTGGGGATCACATGATATAGTCTAGCCACCTCCCACATCTCCAAATAAGGGTAATTCTTGACACATGCCTCCACACTGGCCTCAGGGAAATTGGTTATCAACCTATAGTGGCATATTCGTGCACATGAGCACACACCATATGTTTTTTGGAGATAAAACAGTTTTAACAGAAACAGTGAAACTAAGTTCTTTTTAAACCAGGCGCACGCCCACAGCCGGCTGTGGGCGTGCGCCTGGTTTACTAAAATTGTTTTTGTAAAAGTGTGTGTGTGTACCTATCTACCTATCTATATATGTTTGCCTGTACGCACCCACGTGAGCAAAATCGTTTAATAACGGTAAAAGTAGCTTTTACGTAAGAAGTAAAAGTGAAATGAAGTCTGTATTAAACTTCTGCACAGGTGAACTTTGCTCTGAGGTGGTTTCTTTTCGGCGGACTAAAATACGGGTGTGGTGACTTTCCTCAGACTACCTTCCCCTTGAGGTTTTCAGGCATTTAGCAACTGAAAAACAACGGTGCAGGCCTCATACACTACCAGGAATAGCCTATCGCTTCGAGTTGAAAGGGGGCGTATCCCTTATGCACCTATCAATGTATTGCCCCACCACCCCCTCCTCGGGCGTAAGTGGGGCTTTACAGGGGGAATTGACACGAAACTGCTGCCCCACTATGGGGCATTTGACGATCGTTCAGTAAGCACCCAAATATTTTTTGTTGTAACTTCCTTCGCTATGTCAAATCCCGCGTTGCAACTGAGGCCAATGGTGGGGATTTGACACGATAGGTTTGTTCTACTATGGGGCATTTGACATTCGGCTGTGTCAAATCCCCACTATAGCCCCATGTATGCCCGAGGGGGGGTAGTGGGGCAATACATTGATAGGTGCATTACGTACGCGAACGAAAATGTAGAGCAGCTTTGAGGCTTTGTCGAGAGAATTTGTGGGAAAAAACACGTTAGTCACACTATAAAATAGTTTAGAAGATAGTTTTGTGCGTAATATTATGTTGGTAAAAGCAGTTTGTTTACAAACGCTTCCTTAGCAGTGCATAGCAACGTAATTGAACAAATTACGAATATTTCATGAAATACGAAATACGAGAATTAGCTAATAATATTATTGCACAACCCAACTACCCTATTGTAAAGTAGTAATACATAGTTGGTTAATTCATAGTTGTATATACTGGCTATAGTTAATTCCAGATGAGTTAGCTAGCTGCATGGTGCCTGGTTTTTATAAGTAGCACAACATCAACTTGTTTAATTAGTGGATACTGAAGGATTTTAGGTGAAGCATGGGTTCTCCTTTTTCAGAGGTGTGCAATCTGTTGGGATCAAAACCATTGTCTTATTATGAGGTTTTCTAGACTTGGGGAGTCTTTTAGAGTTCCACTGTATGTATGCCAAGGTGCCAAAGTAAATGCAATCCATTTAAAATTTGGAAATATTACTATAGACAAATTTAGGTTGCTAGGGGCAACTTTTGTTATTATGAAATTCATCCATTCAGTCTTCTAGTACCAAATTTCACATAACACCCTCTCACATATAACCCATAATGTCACACATACCTACTCATATACATTGGTAACCATGGTGACACCTTTCCTTCCTCCAAACTAGTAGACAATGATTGAAAAGCATCGTCATAGTTACCAGCAGACAACATCGTCATGACAACATCATCATCAACACACTTCTCCATACTGGAGATCATGTGATCCCAACAGGTAGTCATGACAACTGGATCACATGAGCCTAACTTTATCCTCAACTGACATATGTCCAACATTTGGCAATACCTGGATAACGATTTATATAAATAGTTAACGCAGCTAACAATTCTTGCAGTACTCTTCACAACCACAATACCTGTAAAGTGGTTGTGTTACACAACAAAGTTGAAAGCAGCAGTGGCATATATCACCATATATACAGTATTACGCACTACCATGTGTGGCTTGAGGTGATACACTATACATTAGTGGACTGCATATTGAGCATAGAGTGATATTGTAGAGAATTAACTTTGCTGGGCATTCATTGAATTTTTGTCAACCAAGCCGTGTAAAGTATATGTATTGAACTTCTCTAGTACTCTCTAAATATTAAGGATACATTAAAAACTTTGAACAAATACTAGTCCCAACACATCAGCAATACTCATGAAAGAGGGAACTCTTTAGGTATATCAGTTATGTGTCTACTGTCATTTCATGTAGTGAGCTGCTATTTGTATACACATGACACACCTTGTTATAAACTGACTGAGTCCCTCCCACAGGGGAAGTCCCTTGTTGGGAAAGTCTGGAAAATCTTTGTCACTTTCTATTGGCTCCGTTTGTTCTTGACTGTCCTTGACGGTGTTGTTATGGCTGCCAAAGAACACTTCAGCATGTAGACATGCCCCTAGCAATTCCTTGATGTCATCTTGAACAGTGTTGCTTAGCAACTGGTAACTGTAAAACAAAACCCAGGGCAGACTGGTCCCACATCTCATAATACAAATAATACAAATACACACAAAAAATATTTCAAATACTTCACTTTCTCTTAGTCACTAACTGTGGCTACATTTCAGTACAAAAGGTTTCCACGACTATTGCATACCTTAATTGGTCAAAGTAAAACATTTCATTTATCTACTAATTAAAATGTAAGGCCAAAAAAACACTTGTTGTCCAGCACTTCATATAGTATTAGTCACTGCTGGTCATGTATAGGCAAAACCCCTGTACACATGGGGAGGTGACACATGGGGAGGTGACACATGGCAACACATACACAATACATGTAATGGAGGGGGCTGGCCAGGGTATGGCAGCACAGGTCTGTATATTTCAAGTTTCACAGTTCAGATGTTTCAAAATTCAGCACTATTTATTTATACGTGACAGGATCTGCGAAAACTCAACACAACCACGCATATTTTTTTAAATTTATGTTCATTAAATATTTATAATCTACTTAGCCAAGTGTACCCTCTGGCAAAGTTTCAGCCTCATATGCCAATAACTTTCAGAGTTACAACCCTACAAAGTAGCAATAACAGAAATATTGATCAGTACAGGGAAAATAAATTACAGTGTTTACTAAAACAGTTGTAACAGAATGACAAACACTGTTGAAATTCACACCATTGTGTTTGCCATGAATAGGGGAATTGATCGCTGGGTAAGTCTTCCTTGTATCACCTTTTTCACTGCATACAGAGGTGTGAAGAAAGAATGATCTCTTCGGCGTGACGTACACAAATGCCCATAGCTTGCATGTCCTTAATAACGAAACAAAGATGTTCCAACTCCTCTTGAGTAGGTGAATAAGATGTTTTTATTAATTTTGTTTGTCTCTTTCTAAAGGTGTTCAAAAAATTTACAGATTGTTTCAATAATACGCAGGTATATATTCACCCATTGTATTCAATGCTTTATACTGTACATTTAGGCTTGCACGATTGTGTCACAGATCCGGTCACACATTTTGAAATAAAAATGTCAACTTAAGGATAATTAGTTTGCAGTCAACAAGACTTAAATTCTAAGTGCTAATGATATGGATGCTGATATACACAAATCTCTGAGCATCTCTCAAATTAAGAGATAGTGGTTTGAGGATACTTTTAGAACACAATTTGACTTCTCTATTATAGTATTATAGTGTTAGCATTAATCAATCTCTTAAGCCCCAAATATTTTTGTGAGGTCTCATTCTCAGGGAGGCTAAACTCTTCTTAAGGTGGAACTCCCTAGCCCCTCCCCCACTTTCCCACTGCCTATGCAAACAACACAGTACAGCAGGTTCTAAGAGACCTTGCACCACAACAAGACGTCACCTGTGGTATTTTTAGTTTGAAAAATTGATTGATTTGATTGGACGAAATCTTGTGCACATGATTTTGCTTGTTTTTGTTGTCTCTTAGAACTTTTACCTGCTGGGTATTGCATCATGTGATCCTTCTTCCTCCCAAAACTGTTCCAAGTGTGCCAACCATTTTGTTAGGGTGTGGTCCAAATGGGTGTGGTCACTGATGGTTTCCATGGAATTGAGTGCCACACTAGTGTGATGAATTCATAATGTTACCATGACAACTAGTGGTTACCTAGCAGCAAGTGTCTCCTGGGATAATTGTTCGGCCACAGCTGATAATATGCATGGCTTCTCTGTACGTGTTACATGGTATTATTGATGATGTCATTATTAATTACCTGCCACGTCCACTGGAACATCACTTGATGCAGCAGCTGCAGGGACTACATCACTAGTGTTAGACTCTATTGTCGTGGCAATGCTTGCTGTATCAGCTGTTGTCACAGTAACGTTACTCTGTGATGACACCCCCCCAGTCAATGATGATATGAGACCCTTCACCATGGCAACAGAACGTCCACCAGCATCCCGATTGGCTACATTTTCAGTTATGGTTGATGTAAGGGATTTCTTCACTTTGCTTAAGATGACGGCTGGCTTGGATCTCTTCTTTAATGAGGGACCATCAAATAACTCACTGGCAGGTTGTGTGGGATTACTAGTACCATACACTGATGAACTGGGGGAAGAAGCTGGGGAGGTTTTGTGAGACTGAACTGGACTATCCTCCACTGGAGTTGTAGTAGCTAGAACATGATAACAACACAGTGATGTTGTGTGTGTGTAATTATATACAAATAAACTGTGTCAAGTGTTCCCTTTTGATTTGCTAGTGATTGAGAAGTGCTGATTAAGCTTTTTATTGTGAAAACAGGTCACCTACATCATTATAATGTGGTGCATTTTCTACTTTACTGACATACCCCGGTATCCAACTTTGTATACAATACAAACTTATGAGGTTATGTGGTGAGCTGGTCATATGACAAAATGGTGGCTACATTAGGCAGGTCACTTTGTACACAAATGACACAATTGGTTGTATTATAGCTGGTCACATATAACAGGAGCAGCTAACTGTGTGTACACAATATTTTTACCATTAACAATTGGAGCAGTTGGCTGTTCTTCCTCTTGCTGCTGAGCAGTAGTGGGTGTGGCCACTGCTGCAGGTTGCTGCGGCACATTAGTGGGAGTGGCCATTACAGGTTGTTGCTGCACAGTAGTGGGAGTGGCTGCTGTAGATTGTTGCTGTGCAGGAGGCGTGGCTTCTGAAGGCTGCAGGATGGAAGGAGGGGCAGAGTCAGTCTCATCACTGATGGATTGCTGCTTCTTCTTTTTCTTTCCGCTCTTCTTAGTACGTTTCTTCTTTGATCCAGTCACTAACGGTATCACCTCAAAGTCATCACCTTGTCCTCCTCCAGTGGATCCCAGTGAGGCATACGGGGTACTACTGGCAGATGCAGCTGTAAGGCTTCTGTGACGATATGAACTTGTGTCCTCATCTTCTTCAAACAATTGTTCAGTCAGATCATGTGATCCAGCAAAGGGGTCATGTGATGCTGGTATTAATGGTTCATCTAATGTATCAAGTGATCTTGTTGGCTCATGTAATCCACCTGTGAACTCATGTGATTTCATTAGCTCATGTGATGACTCATGTGATTCTATTGGCTCATGCGATTCTACTAAGTCAAGTAATTTCATCGGCTCATGTGATCCACCTGTGAGCTCATGTGACCCATCATGTAACTCTTCTGGATCATGTGATCCATTCACTAGATCATGTGATTTATTATCAGATACTAAGGACACTTCCTGTAGTTCATGTGATCCCTCAGATACTAGTGGCAGTGACTCAATCATGATAGCCCCTGATGACTTAGTTACTATGGAAATATTAGCATCCATGATACCAGATGTATCCGATGGCAACAACAATGCTGGTTCATCCTCATCCCTTGTTATGACATAATCATGGGTCACATGATCTGGTTGTGTTGGCTGGTGTACCCACAAGCCTTCCCACTCATCTTGTTGATCTGTTTGTTGTTGTTGCTGTTGTGTATCTTGTTGTTGTAGATCATCTTCAAATCTTTCCTAATGAGACAACACACGTATAACACATTACAACACTAGTTTCAACAATGATAACATTACTCTAACTGTGAAGTATTAATTACAATGATGCCTGCCTAAAACCGTGAACCTTTGTTGTCCTAAACTAAGCAGCCAGCTTCAGTGAGCTGCTACACAAATGATCAAGAGAAAGGAGTGAACTGAAAATGGATAAACTATGACCTTCTAATACAGAGCCTTCTCAGGATAGCACTCACAATAGACAGTTATCTGAACTAATGTTGGTGGAGGTGATTGCATATCTGAAATGGTTCCTCTTCCATTAGTGTCCATGATGTAAGGAGATGATACAAGTGAGGCCATTAATTCACACACAAAACACTCTATTACTGCACACACTAATTGAAAGCACTTCACATGATAATGGAGCAGTATGGACATCAGTTAACAGACAATTCAATTAGTACTGTATAACGGCGTAGCCCTCAAAATTAGCCAAATTGCACACTTTTTTCATAAAAGCATGAAACTTTCCACATAAATAGTATATTCCTCATGACGTATTTTTGATATAGTGCCATCGTAGATTTGACCTTTGATGACCTTTATGGTCATTTTTGCACAGAAATTTGACCATTTCTGTCTTTATCTCCCTGAGGCATTAATTGGCATGCTAAAACATGGTACCAAAGTAAAGGTCTTGTTAAACGAAACAACTTGGGTTTTAATAGGTAATTACGTTCTTAAGTTATGATTGTCTTGAGTTTACCTGCCCTTGGAGTGTAAATTACCCATGGGGAGGTAAAATATCTCAAAATTCATGGGTAATATAAATGATCATAACTTTGGAATAAATAAAAACTGAGTTGCTTCGTTCAAAAAGATTTTATATTGGTACCATGTTTTAGCAGGTTAATTAATGCCTCAGGGAGATAAACACAAAAATGATCAAATTTCTGGGCAAAAATAGCCATAAAAGTCACCAAAGGTCAAATCTGCAATGTCACCATATCAAAAAATTTATGTCATGAGGAGTAGTACTACAGTATTTATGTGGAAAGTTTCATCATTGCTTTTATGAAAAAGTGTACGATTCTTGTATTGTGCCGTTATACTAAATGCCAGTCAAAAAAGTGCACAAGTCACAACTACCACATAATAATATTATTTAGTTTGGGCTCACAAATCTTTTTAAAGCACACAAACATGCTATTAATTGTAACTACAAAAGAGTACAGTCTGTTGATCATAATTTGCATGTTTTGTATCAGCTTCCAAAGAGCTCAGACACCTCACTAATAAGGACACCTTTGATAATCAGGACACTTGTACATGGTCCCAATTGTACACACAGATATTATAGTCTCTAAACGTGCATACAAATGGATCATGTTTGAACAAGTGCCTGGAGTTATGCTGTTATCAGAGCATCCTTTATGAAGGTATACAATAACATGTCATACCTCTTGATGTTGCTGTTGTTCCACTTCCTGTTTATCATCTTGTTGCTGTGGTGATGGCTCATGTTTGGTGTAGTCAGCCACACAATCCTGCAACACTTGTAGGTCTTCACCACTATCAGTACAATTGTCAACAATTTGCTGGGTCACAACAACCAGGTGGTAGTTGCCAGGGTTACCACACAACCCCCTCCAATATTTGATGTGATGAATGACCATCTGTGAAGACATACAACTAACACATGTAGTTATATGACTGCTACGTATAATCAGAATTTCTTTTTTTCCAGACAATGAAACAGACTGATTTAAGTGATACAGATATACAAGGAATTCTAAAAGTCTAACAACTAGGCCTCAATTTTCTAGTATCTAATAGTTCATACGCACCATGTTTAAAAGTGAATTTAATTACAAATAATAAAACCTCATACATGTATCATCATAGATAATATGTTTCTATGTGGAAATTGTTTATTTGTGTGTTTGTGGACATTGGGAGAAATATTGTTTGCAGCAAGTGACAATGGCAGGTACGCATCAGCTAATATTTCAGCAGTAGTACATACAACTTATCGTCACTGCATTTACACAACCAAAGAAATGTGTGATAGATTGAAATAAATTTTATGCTACAGTACTGCTCAGCTTGAGCTAACAATTGCACAAAGCAGTGCCTGTTTTCTGATGTTATAACAAAGCAGTGGAAATACACAACAAAAACAGTGAATATCTAGCTAGCCTACTACACTCTACCTGCTACAAGTGGTATAAACAACAGTAAAGAAACAACACTGCACTTTCTGTTTCTTCAGGAAATTTGCACCATCTATTTGAAACACCACATTTCACCTTTAAACTTGAATTTTCACTTGTGTTGTTGTTTACTACTAGCCAGTGTCCCTACCCAGTCCAGCCAGTGTCCCTACCCAGTCCAGCCAGTGGCCCTACCCAGTCCAGCCAGTGTCCCTACCCAGTCCAGCCAGTGTCCCTACCCAGTCCAGCCAGTGTCCCTACCCAGTCCAGCCAGTGTCCCTACCCAGTCCAGCCTCCTCCTATAGGTGGCAACTAACCCAGCTGTAAATAACAAACACTAATTTGAATGTCTGTAGAGGCCATAAAGTTTTCACACACTGAAACGAGGATGGCCCAAGACAATATGGCCATATGTTGTATATTATCAACGATATTATTATTATTATTGGATATCAGGTAACTAGTGGGATGGCATAGTACTTTTTAAAAAACAACAACTTACTAATAATTTTATACTGTCGTACAAGCAGAAAAAGTTCAGATACTACTATTCAGCTTATTACATTATTTCTACACACTGCGTCCTTAAATATGTTATGCTGTTATGTCGATATCCAGTCTCCACAAAGAAATATTTCAACCATGACAACATATATACATCAGATATACACAAAGCTAAGCCCCACCTTGTAGGCTTGCAGCCACTCCCCCATATTAGCCAGCTCCTGCACACAACGCTGCACACTTCTCACACTCAGTTTAGCTATCTTGTTACTATTATCATATAATACCAGCAGGCTGTCTGGATTGCCCACTGCAACCTCCACAATGTTTGTCAGTTCATCTGTCCACAAGATCAGGTGACCCCTGACTGCATCAAACACATACAGAGAACTGTCCTGCCAGCTAACCAGGAAGTGGGCACTATTTAGAATGGTGTACATTATCATGGTAACAACACTATTGCTCACCCATGTACTAACAGCAATTGAATGTTACTAACAACTGGGTGGTCCACAGCCAATTGGAATTGGGGATTTTTTCTATAGCAAGACAATGAGCAAATCAAATAGCATTTGTGCAATCAAACACTGGAATATTGGGATTTGAACTACTTAGTGAAAGGAGACAAAATGTGGCTAGCTCAAGGTAATTACATAATTAGAAAGTTGTTTCTGCTGCCTGTACTAGCTTGTAAACAGAACAAATGATTTCCATAGTGATGGATTGATACAGTGCAGGCTCCACACCACAAGTGGTTCCTTATTACACAAGTTATAATAAAGTAGTTTGTGTCTGTTCATAACTACAGATAGTATACAATGTCCCCTAGATAGTACTGAAGGTATCCAGTGCTCCTAATACGAGTACCAAATATTTCAAGATTTGCTCATTAGGACAAGTTTCTACAACTTCCATGATCAAATAGTGGAAAATGTCAAAGCCTATATTTGATGCAGTGTAGCTCGTCATGGTATGAATGCCCTAATTTCATGTTCCAGTCAGTCAGTCAGTCAGTCAGTCAGTCAGCGGCACTTCCCTGGCTCCAGCCAGAACATCATCTGGTAATTGCCTAAGCAACTGATTGGCATGGCTGCAGGGTAAGTGAGTCATGCAAAAGGTGTCTTTCAATCGAGTACATCAACGATTTGTAAACTCTTAGCAATGTAATAAATTCTATACACTCTCAGTGATTCAGACATCCGTACCCTCCCAGGTGTTTCCCCCCACTGATATGGATAACTGAAGTGTCCAATGTGCACACATGATACACACATGGCTTACCCAATGCCTAGTAATGGAGTAGGAGATGCAGCTTGAATAAGTTCCCTGAATTTGTGGGTCTTCACTACTTTGCCAGTGGTCCATGCCTACAAAGATCACATGATGCTGATTACATCATAACAAACTCTCACCTCCCACACACGACAACCAGGTCTGGCTGAGTACACTACGACATTAGAGGCCTCCAGATTCTCATAGAAACAAGCACCATAGTTACCCTCCCGGGGTTTAGTCCCCACCTGGATCACTCCAATACTGTGGAGGTGGGGCTGGTAAACTAACCAATCAGATTGATTACACAACTCACACTCCTGGTCTGATTATAACACACTTCTTAGTACTGGATATGAGCAGGCTGTCTTGCTGGTAACTCTGGTAACATGATGTCATCGTGAACAAATTAGGTTAGTATATGATGACTGACCAGTTGTACGATGGAGCACTTAGCATCATAGATGACTCCATCTGGTACCTTGAAGATGTTCTTGTTGCCCAACACTCTGGATAACTGTAACATGTTATATTAGGTGCATACACAATGTAGTATAGCAAACACACAGATTACAAGGAAGCACAGTTAACATGATCTACATGTCATACATGATCATGATACTTCCATCTTAAAGGAACAGCTAAAACAGCTGCAGAGACCTAACCTCACTTCCAGCAGGAAGGCCTACACACATTACACACACATCTAGACATAGTACACACACATGTATATACACAATGACCACATACCCTGGGGACGTTAGCAACAACCACTCTTCCATGTTCATCACCATAGAACAGTCTAAACCCTTTATCATCCCATACTGCATCTCTGATCACACATCCTTTCAGCAGTGATGAGCTGTGGATCCTCTAAACAACACACATTATAACTACTAGTGTATTTAAAAGTAAGGGATCCAATTAATAAAAAGTAGTCTAACAAGAGATACAGATGATGGCTTTACAACACTGTTATGTGAGAAATCCCTATGAATTAATATATAACATCGGTTCTTAGTAGCATTATCATGCGTTATAGCCTTGTACCTTCAGGTGAATATAACTCCACATTGTTTGAGTGAATATGAAAAATGTTAGGAGATTTATTACAAACCCAAAACAATCTAATCAGAGTCTGATTCTTGTAAGATATGCAGGTGACTGTACTATTACATTAGTATTAGGGCGACTGCTTTATTAGAGTATGTTGATTTCAATGCTGATCTCGAGTAAGCATCTGGCAGTGATCAAAAAGTGGCGTGGTTGTCATACCTTACTTTAAATCAGCTAGGCATTATGGAATGTGGTCAGTGTGTCAAGTAGTGTGGCTACCTACTCCCTCCTACAGTAGTACAAGTGCTTTAAATAATTTTGTGGTGTCTACACATATAAGTGTGTCAAGTTTCAACATGGAAAACTATGTGTCAATATGATTTCCTTTATGAAAGTTATATGGCAGGTAATGACAAGGTGGAAACTTGGGACAATAAAAGGAACATGCCACACATGAGCTTATTGTTGTAGTGTAAAATGGCAGTTGATGAGCTGTGTTTTTATTCACTAAACTAATAAATAGAGGCCTAGGGGCTGCCTTAGAGCCAGAATTAAACTGTTGGCATTATAAACTTAACCAAACATACAACATTACCTTAGACACTTGCTGATCTTCAAGGTTTAGCTGCCAGAATATCACGTGACCACCACTGTGTGTACAAGTCACATCATTACTAACAAGAAATCACGTGACACTCACCCACACACAACTGCTAGCACAGCACCATCCGGAGAAAACCTGAGCAGAGTTACGCCCCCTTCTTTGTTAGCTATCACTCGCAGGTAGGACAAGTCTTCATACCGGAAACAATACACGCCCCCACTGGTTGCACCAAGAGCCACGTGATTCAACGAGTAGTCCACACAACAATACTACCGGTAAACAATCCGTACAATAAAAGAAATGTTGGTAAACGTGAGCTGACCTTTAGTCGTGTACTGTATCCTAGTGCGTCAAATAAACTGGATGTGTCCTGTACTTCGATGAGGGAGTAAACTCCCTGCTCCATTAATAAACCCACAATCAATAATTTAATCTCAAGCGCCGCAACAAAAGTAAAGTGCAAAATGATTCGTATATGCGCGCTATCACCAAGAACATTGAGTTGGAGTTTACTCCACTACACGAGTAAAAGACAGTCCAGTAGTATTAGTGACGTCACTATTGAAGGGGGTGTGGCTGTGCCTGTGTACCGTGCGAGGGAGAATGAGCCAGTCGAGGTACTTCGTGCTAGACTACAATATCAGAGTAGAAAGAGGGGAATGTTGGAGAATGGACTAGTACTGAGGTATTTTATTATTTTATACTGCGTGTGTGTTGTCATCACTATCGTAACAGTGTTGTATTGTAAAATATATGTGGTAGTCTCGCGTGGCCAGACCCGAAATATCGTCGATGGTAGTCTCGCGGCGCCCGACCCTAAAAGGAGGGTCTGGTGAAACTCTGTACAAAAAGTTTGAGCTCTGGAATGTTTATTGGATGACGTTTATGTGTTACGTAAGTGCACTCTTTACGTCACACCATCCATTCAACCAGATCCGCTTACAGCATTACCAAACTAATAGCGCTATTTTATTTATTCAACATTATAACGAATCCAACAGAATTGCATGGCCGTTTTCTCAACGATTTTAAGCGGCAAAGTCACCGGATGTAATTAACCGTAAGCCGCGAATCTTTTGAAATGTACGCATTACATAATCAATTTGAAATGGAGCGATCTGATTGGAGCTTCCAACATTCTGGCAGCGCCAAACTTTTTGTATGCAGTTTCACCAGACCCTCTTTTTAGGGTCGGGCGCTGCGAGACTACGTCGATGGTGGCTGATAATGTAGAAATTTTGTGAAATTTATTTTAGAAATGTGGAATTTTGACGGAATGTGGAAATTATTTTGAAATTTCCAACTTCAAACGATGGTTCAATCATAGATTTTCGAGAGATCTATGTAATAGCTGAGCCGTGAATCATAGATATATGTAATTGTACTCTAGTGAATCTTCTTAAAGGTGAATTAGTTCAACTAGATACTAGAATTAATAGTTTTAAATTTTGCTTTTTCCCCTCGACGATCAAACTGTGGAACTCAATCAACTTCCCCACACACGATCAGTTTTGTACCCTCTTAGATAATTATCACAATCACACCTGTGTGTTATAATCACATTGATTTCTGCACAACACACACAAATAATAATATAGCTCGAGCACCAGCAAACTTGTTACAGCTTGACATGGTTCAAAACTACACACCTGTTATGACCTACCGGGTACTGTTTGTAAAGTTATTAAAAATTTCTGCTGGCAAGCCATTCAACCCTAGTTCCGTAACCAACAAAACCACTTTGTTTGCCGCTTTGACAGGTCAGTAATGCGAGCAGAAATGTATGGAAAAGTGGAAATTTATTTTGAAATGTGTAAAAATGTGGAAATTCACATGGTCAGAGATGAAATATTTGAAATTTCATCGATGAGATTTAGAGTGAAGGACCCCTCGGCCAGACCTTTTATTATGCCATAGATTATAGTGATACGATACATGTAATTGTCAAATTATGATGTTAGGCCATCATCATTAGCCATCTCCTATATCATAACTGCAATAGCAATTGTATTGCAAAGGCAATTTGTTAATGTCATTTACATGTATTAATGATAATGGGATCTGTATTTCACTGGATCCTTACCTTTTTTTGTAAAGGGGCGGGCTGGTGAAGGTCCGTAGATAAAGTTGTTTTTGTGGTTAAACAGTTACCATACAGTTACCATATTGATGCTCTTTCTGGAAAAATGAACAGTATCAGTTCTGCCGTGTCAATGAAATCAAATCTACCAACTTTGTCTACAGTAATTTACCAGATCCTATCTCATCAATCAAAAAATGAAAATAAGGGGGCAAGGTAGCAGTCTGGCCACATGAGACTAAGTATGTGGCACCATGAAGACCATTACAAGACTGTCGTGTAGTTTAGTGTCAGTGTGTACAGTGAAATTATTAAATAATCTACACAATATTTTGTGTCTGACATTTGGAGTAATAATTATTGTTGACCTATTATGATATGTGTTAAATGTGTGTATCCCTGTCTAACACTCTAACATATCTTCTCCTAACAACACAGAAAATACCATACGAGTGTTTATAAATACATTAATTTAATATCATCATTCAGGATCATTCACTAAACATGGTTGCTGTAATATAACAGAAACACAGGAACATCTTTGATTCTACATTGAACTGGTTTACAGGCTACATTTTAGTGGCATCATTAAATGATTTCCAGTGATAGCCATCAATCACTAAAATTTAATGTTGCTATTTGATTTCATGTGGAATTTCAGTTGCTATAATAACCTGTTGACCTGGTGCCTTTGGTATCATTTACTTCGTACCACCTGTAGAGCAATTCTGATGTTGTGCTTGACTACAAACTGTCTTGGTACCATATATGGCTGATTAAAATATGTAGACATCACAGTTAAGATAGTGACTGCTAGGGATGATGATGGCATAACAGGTACAAGTTTAATGAAGTTTTGTTAAGTGGACAACTGGGTACAGTAGCGTTACACATATCAGTTACTCTAATAGAGCAGTCACAAAATCATGAAATATTCTAATAGAACAGTCACTCATGTTGATACAATAGCAATGGTGGTTCCCAGCTTTATTTACTGGCTCAAAAGTTTACACTATATCTGTGCAATTTTCCCAACCAAATTTACGACTTTTCACTTCTACATATTTTATTAATGACAAAACTATTCCTATTTCCAAAAGTGGTTCACCAATTTCTAGCAGTGCCATATTTTGTTCCCTCCTTCCAGTACGTTTGCTGCACAACACTTGCAAGAGATGAGCCACACCCACCTGCTGCAGTACGACACACTGATCAACACTCCCAGCAATGATTGGCTAATTTATTACTGGATTACAGGCAAGGAAGCCATACCAGTAGAGTACGATAATGACATGATGAAGATGTTACAAGAACATGTGAAGAACAAGAAGAGGGAACAACGTTACCAACAACCAGATTTGAAACTACCAATCAGAACAGAGCATTAATATTGTAAACTACAAACACATATACCTTACAGTTGCCATGACAACCACTGTATAATATACAGAAATACAATTTATATAATGCGAGCAAATAAAACTATATGGCTTCTCTTTGTTATTATGATGGCTGCTGCATACGGAGCATGCCCCGCTGGGTGAGTCCCTCAAATCTTTTGAACGTGTAATTCTTGAATACCCAATCCTTTTCATCTTTATCTCCTTCAATTTCTGTAAGATAATGTAACAGGATAAGTTCTTCCTGCTTTATTGTTAAAATGCCGCAAAAAAAAAGTGTTTGTATTTAGCGATATTTCCAGCTATAGCGATGCAGATAACAAGATCACATGACTTACCATTCCTCTCAATCTCAGGGAAGTCATCAAAGTTTGATGTGTCTGCTATTGACTTGACGTTGACTGGGATAGCAGCAGGACGATCTCTGTGTAGTAACAATGATTAGAACTAACACCACACACACAGAGCAAAGCCTTCAGCTGCCCTATACACTGCCATATATATATACTACCTACAAGTTGAGCTGAGCCCTGAGAGTGTAGCTAAAAAAAGAAAAGTACTTAAGAGAAATAGCCAACTTAATGATTGGTGATGACATTAATTAAAGGTGTTAAGAGTATACATGCGTAATTTGGCTCTATTACAAGTTCAGAAAGTCCTACTATACACTTTCATGGGTTCTCAAAAGGCTAAAACTTTGATTGATCATAAATATTGTGTGAAATATTCAAGCACTACAGATGAGCACTAAACTGTGTACATCCATCCAAGACTTCTTAAAAACTTTTGAGGGCTCAGCTCAAAGTGCACATACTATAGTAGAACACAGTACCACATGTGCACTACTCAGGTGCTACGAGTCAACGCCAAATCCTCTTTGAGGGACAGGACTAGTAGCTTGTGGGTACCCAAAAGTCTCACCTGAGGTTCAACCATTATATGATGGTAAGGACACTACCATATGGCAGGAAATTTGATTGAAGGAAACATAGATGAGTTAAGTGAAAATCAGAAAATATTCCTTAAATTTTCACATGATTGTATTCACACACTCATACAGTACAACATACAGTTAATTTTATACCTTATATGGTCCCAATCAATTCCTCTAAAGAAAGGATGACACTTAATATCCTCCACCTTCTGACCAATACGTTCTGATGGATCACACAAGAAACTATTATGATGAACATGTGACAGTCACATGGTACGTAGGGGAATATCCCTACCTGCGTATCAGCTGTTCAGCCTGAGGGGAAGTGGGTGGTAACTCTGGTGAAAATATGAGATACTTTTTCCAGTTCATAATCTTGTGATAAGTTTCTTTAGGTTCTTCAGCACAAAATGGCGGGAAGCCTATGTGAAGAGGGCAGGGTTTACCACACAATTACAACACATGCCCACTCACCCATCAACATCTCATACATGATCACCCCTAGTGACCAGTAATCACAGAGTGCAGTGTAGCCTGACTGCTTGAACACCTCAGGAGCAATATAATCCGGAGTGCCAACAGTGGAATATGCCTGTAGGATGAGTTAGAAGGCAACTGTGGACTTACTACACTGCAATTTTCTAAAATTCTTATCACCATGGGGTATTTGCTACATTATGTTATAGTGTGTGTAGTGTGTCTGTATATCTCTTTGTACGTGTAACAGTGTTGTATGTGTGCATGTACAGATGATACATACATAACTGGTGCATCATTATAAACTTCAGACACTACCCAGCTAGGACTACACATGTAACCAAGAGTACACTCCCTATTTTTATTATGTATTCTTGATGCAACTATACCAATACAAATTTGACAATACAAATTTAACAGCCCATGAGTGTTTCACTTTGTAGCCTATTGTTTATACTGTATACATCCACTTACTAATTGTCTTCTATTTCTCTTCCATGTCTGAGCAAATCTTCTGGAATCTGTCGGATGTTCTACAACAAGAAAGGTATCGCATGATCAGCTAGCCATGCCCACTGATGGTGTGCACTAACTGAAATCACTAGTCTTAATATCCCTATAGTAGTCTGTACGATGAGCCTTCTTTAGTCCTGTACACAGTCCAAAGTCTGACAACTTAATGTGACCACGAGCATCCATCAGTAAATTATCTGGCTTTATATCCCTGAGTAGGATATGCATGTCATCATAGTCAACCATCTCATTTATGCTGTTACAAAGCTGTCTAACATTCAACAAATGTGGGCACCATACACAACCATGCACAAGAGGTTTGCTATCTCTCTACAGGAAGGTTAAAACCTTACCTGTGAATAAAACCTAGCTTGTGTATGGAGTCAATAGCAAGGACAGTTTCAGCGACATAAAATCTTGTAACATCTTCAGACAAGATGTCCTTCTTCATTAGTAATGTCATCATGTCACCTGATAATGTCATGTGATGACATCACTGGATCACATGATCACATACCTCCAGGTAGGAACTCCATAATGAGGTACAAGTTGATAGTGTCCTGGAATGAGTAGTACATCTTCACCACCCACGGGTTGTCTGCTTCAACTAAGATGTCTCGCTCAGCTCGAGCATGTGCAATCTGTTGTGTGAAATATGCAAGTCACTATTGGATAACATGTTAGAATAGTCTCACCTGGTCCTTCTCAAACATCTCAACCTTACGGAGGATCTTCATGGCGTACACATGGCCAGTGTCCGCTTTCTGTACCAGCCTCACTTCACCAAATGCTCCTCTACCAATCACCTAAAATATTGTGTTATACAGCAGTGTGTAAACTTTGTTGGAACTTTTTGTGAAGTTAGGTATGGAAAACAGCCAGATCAAGAAACCTACAATCAATGCTCCACCATGAATAACTACACTACAAACTAGTTAAGAGTCGGGCGTACGAGACTAACTACAAACCAGCATCACTGCAATGCCACTTGATTGCTCAGACTGGCATCTGGAACATGAAGCTTGAGAGTTGATGTCTTCAACAGTTAGATGTCTTAATTATATACACATTTCTTTCAATCGAAAATAGCTTAAGGGTGGAAACTTCACATAGCTTGTTTGGCTATGGTTTGATGATATTGTCAAGGAGATGAAGACAAGTTTAGTGTGAAAACTGTTCATCAAATTATGAAGCAAAATCATACTGATGTGTTGCTTGTGCAAAAGTGGTCAGTCTGGTCACACACACAGTACTACTACTGTTCTGCTAACTGTATATGGTGAAAATTCTAGAGCATTACATGCAGGGAATAACCGGTGAAATGGATCATTACCACTAAAATATCACTAAATTAATGATTTTAGAAGATTACAAATCTCTAAAATTTCTTCAATACATATAGAGGTTATCCATTTACATCATTTTAAGTTACTAGACACCATATTTTTGAAGCAAAAATCAATGGGACCCATGCAAGAAAATAAATCTTTTTTGTGATTGTGCACAATTGAAGAAAGACTGCTATGCTGAGTGAGCTACTTATATCAATAGCAAGTAACAAAGGGGACTGGGTTAATTCTGTGGTACAAGCTAATGAGCAGCTGGAGTTTAATGGCCCTGTCTCTTTTAGCTGCGAAGTGATATTACTAAGCAACAAATAATGTAACAAATGCACCACAGCTTTCTTATTTTCGTCAGCTTTCTTCGGCTTGTAACTCACTCTTGCCTCGGACATTCATATAGATAACCTTTGATTATGAAAATATTTCGTATGACGTCAAACGGATAACCTCTATTGGTAATTCACCAGAGCTTTATGCCCCAAATGTTAGTAACTCAGATCATTCACATTGAAGAACTTCAGTGAGGCTGATCACATTTTGCTCAATGCTCATAGCTATGCTTTCAGCAGTTTACCAGACACACTAGAATTATTTTCAGTCATATTATGTGAACCATTACACATGGCAACAAGACCTCACACAAACATGAACACCTTGGATACAACAACAAACAAGGATGTTGCTACCTTTAGTGACTTGAAGTCATCTTTGCCTAAACGTGATCGTCGTAGCCTTAAGAACTCTGTTTCTTTCTGAGCATGTTGTAATCTCCTCTCCTCTCTCTATGGCGGGATGTGACACATTCAGTTAAGTATGTATATAATACACCTGTACCTCAATCTCTGGTAAGTCCATTTCTTCCATTGACTGCTCTAACTTCTTCAACCTAAAGTGGCAACAAAACATCACATCACGAATTGGTCTCGCAACTAATCAATACGATGGTACGAATCACAAGCTAGTACTAGCTGACTCGCCTTCTTCTTTACCTGTTGGTACGGTCCCTGTGCTGTATGAGCAAATTTTCATAATGGTTCTCAAACGTTATCTTTCCTTTCTGAGCATTCTTTAACGTGGTAGCGGAGTAGGTTATCGTATCCACCGGACCGTTCACTCCCTCACTCATTTTAATAAGTATTAAATCCCACAATCGATTCTGCCACACACGTAGGAAGGTTGAAACTCCGTTGTCTGATACGATACCTTGTACAATACAGAGACGAGAGTAGAGATACAGGGGTCTGAGGATACCATTGCTAGCCACCAAATGACAAGCGAAGATCAGGAAATTGATTCCTCCATGGATTCTTCAGTGAACGAACTATGTGAGTTCATACATGCACACCTGATGCATCTGTACATCTTGCGAGCAAACATTTTATAGTGCGAGCATTGGACATTTATATAGCAAGCCCCACCCCTCACCTGGGGCATATGGGGTTGGTGGTGGGGATTTATCAAGTTCCACATGTACTATCAGGTACTATCAGGTACTATTCAGTCCCCATCTATAGGACATCACTTTTGAAGCAAATCCCACACAAAGCCCCACTCCTACCTGTGACCCTAGGGATGCACAATTTCTTCCTTCCAGTATCACATGCTGAAGAGACTAAAAAAAAATGCTACACATTTGAATAAAAATATTACAAACTCAGTTGCAAGTGGTACAATAATATTTCTCTGGTTTGTTGCACCCACACAATCCCCATAGAACCATGCTTCGCATCCAATCCAATACTCATCTTATCTTTATTAGGGTCCGCAATGCGAAAAATCGATATCCTCCAATCAACTACCTAACTATTGTCATGTGTTAGGCTAAGTGTAACTTGAATAACACCAGCGTGGCAGCCAAGTTTGTCACTTTCTTCTGATAGAAAACGATACAAATGTCTTAAAATCACGTGATTTTTCGTTGCAGCAGTTCGTAGGGCTCTTCGTATGCCACGATATTCACTCTCAACATTGTTCAAGTAGTCTATCATCAACTCAAAGTATTGGTGGTTTGATTTTATTGGTCAGTTTCTGGTGGCAGCACGATCTGTGCAGCTTTTTGGCAACAGACAAAATGTTTCTTCCTCTGGAGCACAGGGCAAGCAGAGCAGCAACTGCGCCGTGGGTCAGCAATGACCAGTACTAGGTAAAGTACCTGCATGTGGAGTATGGTTATAATTGAAGCTTGTTAGCCATCTGGCTGAGCCATCTATATGCTGAAATTCGGCCAAAATGACACGATTTTTGCAAACAAATACCAGAATGGTTGATACATCAGTGAGACAGTCTCCAACAGCAAGGATATGAAGCTTATAAACATCTAACAATACGGCTATCTCGCCCAGTAAACGCATAGAGCAATCCAATGCATGAAATAGACACTCACGTGATCGATATTCAAATCTCGGAAAATACAACCATAATCTATTCCGATGACATTAAAATCACTTGGAATCAAGTGACAATCGGTTTGTGTGTATTAGGTTCAACATCTCGATTAGCCCAGTAGTCTGAGACTCTCCCTATGATGCCATCACAGCATAAAACACACCTTCACTGGCCCAGACCATGCCTGAGTGAACAATTAACACAAATATTTACAAAAGGAGCACACTGCATGGTTTCTATTCAGAAATGAAAGCGATTTCATGGGTATTTCTGCGATTTGAATTTCGATCATGTGAGTGCCTATTTCATGCATTGGATTGCTCTACACGTTTACTGAGCGAGATAGCCGTATTGTTAGGTGTTTATAAGTTTCGTATCCTTGCTGTTGGAGACTGTCTCACTGATGTATCAACCATTCTGGTATTTGTTTGCAAAAATCGCGTCATTTTGGCCGAATTTCAGCATATAGATGGCTCAGCCAGATGGCTAACAAGCTTCAATTATAACCATACTCCGCATGCAGGTACTTTACCCAGTACTGGTCATTGCTGACCCATGGCGCAGTTGCTGCTCTGCTTGCCCTGTGCTCCAGAGCAAGAAACATTTTGTCTGTCGCCAAAAAGCTGCACAGATCGTGCTGCCACCAGAAACTGACCAATAAAATCAAACCACCAATACTTTGAGTTGATGATAGACTACTTGAACAATGTTGAGAGTGAATATCATGGCACACGAAGAACTCTACGAACTGTTGCAACGAAAAATCACGTGATTTTAAGACATTTGTATCGTTTTCTACCAGAAGAAAGTGACAAACTTGGCTGCCACGCTGGTGTTATTTAAGTTACACTTAGCCTAACACATGACAATAGTTAGGTAGTTGATTGGAGGATATCGATTTTCCGAGTTGCGGACCCTATCTTTATATTCATAGACACCACAGTAGTTCTAGTCGATAATTGTTGTTGCTTCTTTAATCATCTGCTCTGAAAGCTGCACACCTACTGTTTTCTTAGCCGCCATGTAATGCTATCACACCAAATGCTATCAGTGATATTTTAATAAACATGCATGAGAGGTTCTAAGGATGTGTGTAAGTGTATTAATGTATTATTAATAAGTTGTCTCCTTCCATTTTATATTTGAAATAAGTGCACAATACTGGCAAACAAATCCCCACTATTTCCCTGCGTATGGGGCACACAAAACCAACCAAATCCCCTACCATCTCCCCATATAATCCCCAGGTGGGGGGAGTGAGGCTTGCAATAATTGATAGGTGCATAATCAAGTCACACCCATTTTAAACAATAAAATCATTCTGCTAGGGGAGCCAAGCTATGTAAAAGTGGATTGAAACAAAAAAAATCACTTACATGCTACATATACCATTCTCCCATTAAAACTGGATTGCAAACCTGAGTCAAAAGTATATTTTGTTTTTGTAATGAAGTGTATACACTTTCCATTTTGTTTCCTTGTGTCTACTGTACGAAGACACAGACAGCAATTTTCCTTTACTGCTTGTCTTTTTGTTATGCATGTAGGTGCACATGAATTTACACTGTTTAAGAAATTTTATAGCAAGTTGAGGAATCTTGATCTTGAGAAGTTATCTGCACATTTTGTTAACAAAGAGATTATTGACTTTGAAGATAAAGAAAAGATTTTCAATGCCACGACAGTACCAGAGAATAATATTGATAAAAGTTTCCTATCACCTTCAAAGTGGTGTTACTACAAGCTTGTTTGCAATGCTGGACATCATATGCCAGTGAGGAGACATTGCTGGAAAAGAAGTCGCTCAACAAATGAGACAAGAGTTGTTATTCCCTCAAGGTATTATACACACTATAAGTATCAAAGATTGAATTCCATGCTTAATGTATTTCGATGGCTATAGGAAATAGTGATATTGTCATCACGATAAATTTCCATATCGTGATTATGATATAACTGCATGTTATCATTGTGGTATAGTACTTTTACACAAATTTTACTGGAAAACTTTAGAAACAGTACAGCGAAATTCATATTTCATACAGATACTTCCAATAGGTTAGCAGGACCACGTATGGTAGTTTTCATATCAGGACACATGATAGTGTGTTGTGTTATCAAGGAAAGCCGATGTGTCCAGGCACATGAGATAACTGTGTATTTTACAGGAACCAAAAAATGCTATTTTCATGTATTTGTACCTCAATAATGGCTAAACAGAAATATCCCATAAGCGTTCCTAGGAATAGGATACTTTGACCATGCCAAATTCAATTCAGCTGTCCTTGAGACACACGCCTTTGAAGTTTGTCTTATTTTCATGCATGTTTCTTCATTTTTTTGTTCATTTCTTTTTGCACCACTTACAAAAGCTGCCATAAGTCACACGGGATTTTTTCTAATTTGGATGGTATAAAGAGCATATAGCACATTTATTTTCCAATCTGTGAACAGATTGGTAGAAGGTGTAAAAACTTGCAAGTGCAATTTTTTTTCATGCCTGCAAGGTACAGTTCTGACAGAAACGAATTATGAAGATAATCTGACCATCATAGCTGAGAGTATTAGCTAAGGAGATATAAAACAAAAACCAAACGTGTGAAACAAGTGTGATTGAAATATTCTAATGTGCTGAGTAAAAAAAAAAAGAGCTAGACAAATGTTGGAAAAAATTGTTCAAAGTTTGAACCAGGGACCAAGCCCTTTACCATTCCAACACTGCTGTTAGTTACTTACCTCACTTAATTTCTACTATATAAATGGAAGTTCTAGTTTGCTATATACACCAGAATATAATTTCAAATCTATCCATAAACATTCTATGTGTATTGTAGCAGTACTTAGAAAAAATGTATACACTACGAAAACTATATAGTTAAACATAGAAGTCATGATCAAAATATACTCTATTAGAGCATTCAGCCACATTGCAATTCGTTGTCACACCTACTAGCTAAAATGCTTATATGCACATTTTCTTGCATGTATCAGGTAACCATCAAGGTGATAAAGTGAAAACTGACTGTACAATAGTTATGAACTACACTTTGTGTAAAGAATTATCATGTACTATATACCAGAGAAGTGTTTGATGTTACACTTTGTTGTGATCACTTTATTATTTTTATTTGTAGTTTGAACATTTTAACTTGTTTCAATATAATTTTGTCATAAGATTTGATGTTGTGATTATTACAGTGTACAATGTATTTTAGCATTTATGTTACTGCAAACTATTAAGTGGTCGGATCACCAATAATCCCACACATTTGTGCAATTTTTGAATTCCATTTCATTACAAATAGTCAACCACTCTCAGTCCAGAAGACAAGAACTTTAGGAGCTTTGGGAATGCAGTAGTTGTAAAACAGTTGCTCAAAAATTTTATAAAAAAATTTAAGTATTTTTTTATTTTTATTTTACCCATCATACAGTACAGTAGTACTGTATATTGGTGAGCACCTTTTCACAAAGCAAATATTGACCAGAATTCAGCTTCATAAAACATCTAGCTTCATGGTACCTTGCCAGTATTGGTTAGGTAGAATCAAGCCCAAAAATGTATCCAGAGCAGCCAAAAATGCTTCAGATACACCTGTAGGTTGCTACAGAATTTTTATTAAATGGAATTTTCTGTTGGCTGACTGACTTCCTGTCTAATTAATACCTTCAGACAAGCATAACTTGATAATGGCTAAGGCTACAAGCTTGATTTTTCACTGATCAATGTTGCTTCAGCCGGACTGGTGCCCTCTGGCATACCACAGTACATACAATGAATGCATCATGGACTCACCTTTATCCTCTACTCTGTGTCCTATTTATTCTTGCTGACAGTGTAAAATGTTGATTCGTGGGAGCATGTGGCTTCCCAGTGAATTGTCTGTATTTTCCGTGGTGACTGGATTGATTGCAGAGGCTGCTGAGGGGCTGTCTCCACTGAACATAGCTGTGCAATCCACCTTTCACTAATTGATCGTTGCAGCACACGTTCAGATGAAAATATTTAGTCTGGTGCCCCTCATTTTCTTGATGTAGTATGCACAAGTTCACCAGTCATAATCATGTAGTATAAGGAATTTTAAGTTTGATTAGGGATCATAGAAATAAAAAGCAAAGAAACAAGGGAGGTCACCGATATACCAGTGAGCATCTAATCCCTCATTAAGTCTATCTAAGCGACTGAATCAAGTGGTGGGTTAACTATAGATAGACTTAATTAGGGATTAAATGTCCACTAGTATAGGCCACCTCTCTTGTTTCTTTACTTTTTATTTCTATCATTCCTGATCAAACTTAAATATTTTCCTTCTACTTGTTTGTTTATTGTGTTTAATACATTCATATGTAAAATTACACTTGCACAAACATGTGAGATTCTTGCAGATGCAGTCACAAAATTTATTAATACCCAGAGTTAATTTCTTCACATTATTATAATAACTATATTGCAGGTGTGATCAATACAACACCCAGTGATCAGCTAGAACAAGTTGATTTCTCAAAGTATGAAGGGTTGATGATGCATTCTCAGTTTTTACTAGAGCAATTTATCACATTTTGTATAACAAAGTTCAGTTTGAAGATCTTCGTAGAGCATGTATTGAAAATGTTAATACTCCTTTTGGAGCTAAGCTACCTTATGCCCTTGTTGAGAGCATAAAAGCTACCAAGAGTTTACAAGATCTTTTTGATGAATTAGTCAGCTCACCATACTGGAATTGGATCAACATTCGAATGTTAGAAAAGATGGTAAATGTGTCCCGTATTCCTGAGGCAAGCCAACTTGTCAGCCAGTACAAAGAGACTGTATTTTCACGTAAACTAAGTGTGCTGTTCAAACAAATTCCAAAACTTCTTATTCCTTCTGACTACTATACCAAAGTGCTGCAAAAATGGAACAAAAGTCTTTATGAGGTGACCGTGAAAGACCTTGTTAGTCACTGGTATCAAATGGAAGAAGTATTTGGCACAAAAGAGCCAACTTTACTCTTGGATTGTGTGTTAGATGGATGTGTTGAAATACACTGGTACATCCCAACAGAGTTAATGTTGCATGCTTGTGGTAAAGTGTTCAATGCTAGACATATACACATAGATATCCTACAGCTGACCATTGGTAATTCCTTCATTAAATGATGGTGGACCAGAGTTGTTTGGTAAGCATATATAGTATTTAGGGCTTCTAAGATGAAACTTTGGAAGGTTTCAGACATTTTGCCGCTTCAAAGCTTCATTTCCCAAGGTAGATAAATGCCTGTACTATAGTATACACCTATATAATAACCATCAACAAACCTTTGGGGTATTTGTAACTATTCTCTTCTAGCTTTTATTTTATATTTGTGTACAGCTGTAGTACAGAGATGGGACAATACACGATTTGAAAGTATTGGTACGTTGCCCTAGAAACATCATGATACAAAGATAATCTATTGCAATGCTATAAAGCAAGGTATAATGTCAAATTTTCAGCAGACAAAATGTCTTCTCTAATCTAACTCTGTGGCAATAATACTAACTCAATAATTTGATTACAAACTGGGCCCAGGCATCGATTTGCATTTCAAAATTTTATGTTTGTATGTAATATTCAACCCGATATATTGCAATATACGATGTATTGATATATCAACAATTGTCCCATACCCACTTGTGTATTGTGATACAGTGATGTATTGATACAGTATATTATCCCATCTCTAGTAGTATGTAGTTTGTGTCAAATTATAATTGTATCCCATAGTAGTGAAGATTTAGCAACCATGTACGATGTAATAACTGATAAACAATTATGCTATATAATTACGATCTGTGAATTCACCACACTAGTACATTTAAATATTATTAATTTAAAAAGTAAATAAAAAGTAGTGAAACAAGAGATGAATAATGGTATTACAGCATAGCTCAGCGGAAAAATCCCTAGAGTATCTTGAGTCAGCCTTCACCTATCAGGGGTGTGTCACTATCATTATTCATATTTTCATTGGGCTGTAACTATGACAGAGGTGGAGGAAGGTGAAAAAGTTGGGTGCTCGAAAATTATTTGAGCTGCCACTTGTATAGAAGCTGGAGGCTTGTTCATGGTTGTAGTGATTACAACAGTATGCAAAGTACACTCAGCATGCAAAACATGCTCCTTTGGGGGGGAGGCTGGCATGCTTTATGAGAAAATTTTTGAAAAATAGGTGCTACAAGATTGAATCTGGTGGCACTTTTGGAAAATATTGTCAATTAAAATCTTTCAAGTACATCATACGTACAGTGAATCCTTCCACTATATGATATATAGCTGCCAGTTTGGAGCCACAACAAACAACAATCTTTATTCACGTGATACACTCATGATGTCACACAAGATAATTATTGGAGGAGCTCTGCTCCTCTCATCTGAAAGCTGGGGGGGAGGGCTCCAGCCCCTCTAGCCCCCACCTTCCGTTGCCACTGTATGAATGCAGTTAGATCAGTAATAAAGAGGTGTGGTCATCGTGATTGAGTCCATGCAATCGATCATTATTCACCAACCATAAAAGGCATTGTCTTGAACTGCCTATCGTGAAGTACAGAGAATAAGCGCGTTAAATAATTTTGTGGCATCTAAATGTGCTGCTCAAGAAAAGTGTTGATAATGGTTTCATTACATCAAAAAGAAGACGAACAGCCTGATTGAAGATAAAAGGAAAGACAAGGTGCATAGGGCACACCTCAGGGCATGCACTTGTCGGAATCCGAAAAATGCACACGCTACTGGTGAGTTTGTTAAAATGGTGGCCCTGCACTGCTTTATTTGGTCTGCAGCCTTGCAACTATGGTCAGACAGGCAGGGAAGCAGATGAAAATTCGAGTTTTTGATTTTTTTTTTTTTTTTAATTATATCCGGCTGCCTGTAAAGTATTTTCGTACTTTTAATGCAAATGTATTTGACGACTAATAAAGTGATTTTCGTTGCGTAAGATGTTTCTAGGATGGTTTTTTTAAGGCAGCCTTTTTGGTGGTGCCTGTCACTTTTGGAGTACTTCCGTACCATTTGACAAAGTACGTCCACAACATACAGTAACACTGAGTATTTTATAGAGAATCAATTAACACTTACAAAATCACTAGCAGTGTCTGTTTACCAGTGATGGTAGTGTTGTTGGTATACTTGTGGCCTCTATTAAACATACACACTAAATAATTCATATGTGTGCTCTACTGAGATGTACTGTAAGTAACTGTGCTGTCTAGAGGTTGTACTCTCCCACATGAGAGAATATATATGGGTTGTTTGATGCAAAGTTACGTGGCATTGCTCTGCAAGTGATAGTTTTGGCAAGATGGTTACAGCTAGCTGGTGTTGATATGTTCCTAGGTGCCCTGTTTTTAAAAAAATGACTTTTCTTTTTGGCCAAGAGTAGTGCGAGTTACAGTCAAATATGGAGCCCTGCAATTTTCCATCTTCTCTTCTCTGCTTGCCAAAGATACACCACATGTACAGCTCAAAAGCTCTTCTCTAGCAAATGAAAAAGGCCACCTCCCTCAAGTATTGTTTTGCATGGTAAAACCTTTATCCATCTCCAAAGGAAACTTTTGGCTATCATTGCATCCACGTGATGATTATTTCTAGTGAGTTGTTCATAGAACTCATGAATGACTTTTGGAGAAATGAAGGCTATTCATCCTACATTTCAAAGTCTTGAAATTAAGTATTTTTTGGGATGGATTCCTTCTGACTTATGTAGTTCATGCTGGAATCTGCCAATACAGCGTAATTAGTAAAATTTTGTACATTTCTGAATATAAACGAAGTGTCGGCAAACGTTTGACTGCAGAAATGCTACAAAGATACAAAAACTCTAAATAAGTATGACTGAACAAGTTGCTGTAGTCATACAAGTTGAAGATAACAGGCAATTGAAACTATATGCCATACAATTGTCAGTGGTGGATACGGGGGGAGGGGGGAGGTTGCAATGGTTCACTGAAGCACGCTCTGAAAATAGTACACACGCCCCTAATTTATTTACAGATCATGTGGGTGATAGGAGTTATACATAGTGTATACATTGGGACTTTTTCTACTGGCTAAACTTCATACTTTGCCTTTAGAATCACTGAAAAGGCCATTACAGTGTTTAAGTGTGTTAAGTGCTTCTAAAAACAATTATCATTTTAACGAGTACAAATGCTGTTTTGCTTCAAAACTTTCTGGATTGGTAAGATTCAACTGCAACATTGTGGAGTGATGTTTACTGATTCATTGCTAACTAGTTTACGCATAGATAAGGAATATATAATGTATGGTTTATACCATTGAACTATGTAGTTATAGGGTACTGAGCTATCAAGTTATATTTATCCCAGCTGGACAGTCTGGGATCACAGTTATTGAAAACTCCTGAACCTGAAAACCCTTCTGAAAATTTTTAGATCTGCCACTGATTACGTAACTACTCAATTGCCAGCTACTGTATTACTGTATGTCAGGTGAGTCTTGCAAACCATTCAAGCAAATTGAACATGCACTGTTTGGTTTAGAAGTTATATACATTAGGTTGTCAATTAATGGTTTTGTAATGATAGCAGTGGAGTGTAGAATAAGGAGTGGTTGAAGTACGTTATGCTTGTAAATTATTACCAACTAGATCCCTGTTAGATGAAACAAAGTTAAATGCTTATCAAAGATTTATAATTCCCCCCAAAGAAGACTTGCAGTATACCTAAGTACTAGATAAAGCACGTAGGTTTTGTGACAACTTGTGAATTAAACTGGACAGATCATTGTCAAATAATTGTTTAGAAAGCTTCACTATGTTTAGTTGTGCCATGTATGGCTTCAGTGATGCTGCAAAATCATTGGTGTACAAGGCTTTAGTGAGACCTTGTCTGGAATATGGCTGCACTGTGTGGTCCACATATACCGCCAAGAATATCAACTTGTTAAAATCTGTTCACTGTATGAGGATTAAGAGCAGATATGACTCCACTTTGTACAGGTGGAGTAAGAACACTGATGACTGTTTGAAGGAACTGAAGTAGACTATGCTGGCATCACAACGATAGTATCCGAGTGTCATTATGGTTCACTCCATTACGCATAAACAAACTCCAGTCATCACTTTGATCTTAACACTAATTCTACACAATCTCATCCACTGACTTTGCAAACTCAACATCATTGTTTTCAGATGCTCATTTCACATAAGCACACCATTTGCTCAATCCCATGTCAAATTTTATCCTTACCATCAAACTCCTCTTTTAGTTCATGACTCTGTTGTAATCTGTTTATGTGATATGTCTTACTCATTACTAGTGTATAGTTGTTTTTGTTTGTGGTTGGTTTTGTGTTGTGTGTGGGGACTACTTTGTATAGGTACGCTTTTTGTGTACCCTTTCTTCAGATGAAATTGATAATAATACCAGACTCAGCCAGTGGCAGATCCAAGGGGAGGCAAGGAGCATGTCCCCCTACAAAAATACAAGCATGATTGAGATACTAATAGAGGTTTTCAGAAGATTACAAAACTTTCATCATATACGCATTATAACATAGAGGATTACATAGTTCGTAGTAATGACTGTCGTGGTTCTAGTTCGTATGTTCTGATCTGAACTATGACTTTAGCAAGCAGTTTTGTAATGATTGATGTCACTATCTGTAAAATACTCAGAAAGATTTAATTTGAGATATACGGATAGTAAAAATTACTATATAGCCGTTTCAGCTCTAGTTCCCAATATTCAGCAAAATAGAATTGAACGTGCCAGATATAATATTGCTATTTTTTGTTTGATTCATAGCTCAAGGGTTTCATTTGGAGCAGCTTGTTCCTCAGCAGCAATTATTGCCAGACCTGGAGACAGATTCTCATTTAGTAATACAGCCATCTATATGGTTAAAAGAGTTTTCAATTATCTTGTTGATCATTTAACTAATCTACTGAAGACCAGTAATCCAAAGAAGTTAGTTGAAGCTTGTGATGCACTTATGGCCAGTGATGTTCATCAGATAAAGTTATTTTCTGATCCTCAAATTGAAGTGTTGAATCAGTTCAGTGACACATGTGCACTACTGCAATGTCTGGAATCATATTGGAGCTGGAATGATCACTCTGTCCTTATTCAACTATTAAGATCATGTGATGAAGCAGTCAAACTCCTTTACAAATATGATGATCAACTGGATCCTTGTCAGCTGATAGCAACCTACCCCATTCCTAGTCTATCTCCTGATATGATTCCCAAGGAAAGTAGTCCACATACCATACTGGCCATTAGGTGTAGCCAAGAGGTCTACAGTTTGTCTCTCCAGTATGTGTATGACATGAGGTCGCTGATGGTGGAGAAGTGTGACATCACACTACACTGTCTGCAGCTACTAGCAGTCAATGCCAACCCTACCATAATATACTGGACTATCCCAAAGTGTGTGGTTGATCTGGTTGTTACTAAGGTGATGACCCATAGGGATAGTTTGCACGACCAAATGGTTTTAGAAGTGTACATTCATCCATCGATACGAGTTGATACCAACCCCCTCAACTGCTTGGATTGCTTGTTTTACCTTCCTCAAATGGATTGGCTGGTGATTCCCTGGAGGTAAGTACTAAAACCTGTTAGTATCTTATCATCAAGTTTATTTGGCATATCAGGATAACTATGAATTGATAACCAGTTGGCTGAATAAGCCTGAGGTTAGTTGGGCCTATGTTGGTGTTGGTATGTGTGAAATATTTCTTATCAATGTATTAGTATTTACCAGCTGTGCTTAATGAGTTGTTGTTGAGTTTGAAGGAAAAAGAGGAGGCTTTGTTAGACCTTGAAGATGATCATCAGCGTAAATCCAAGATGTTACTTCATGTATGCAAATTTGATATCAACAGTGAACGTATTTTGTGCCTTAATTAGGTAACTGAACAGAAGGGATACTTATTAAGTAGTTTACAAAGAAAAGAGAGAGAAGTTGATGAATATGTGCAGTTGTACAAAAAAGCTAAAAGTCTTGAGGAAATGGTCAAGTTAACTGAAAGGCAACAACAGTCAGGCTCCACTGATGTGGAGAGCGAAATGGAAAAGGTAGTTGGAAAGCTGCAAACAGTTTGGACCGATGTTACATCTAGCTTTAAAAGTGTTTTATCAGCTTCTGGGAATACTGAACAAATGGTATAGTTATATCATTAAAGTGTACCACTTTAAAATTATGTACAAGTAGGAAGTTACTGAAAGTGAATTGTCTGACTGTGATGATAAGGAGCTGACTTGTCTAGCTAAGCTTAACAATATGATCCATGACATTTATGGCATGAAGGTAAAAGATTGCTATCTTTCACTTTGCAATGTTTTAATTAATAACACATGAGTTCCTATATACTTCAGAAAACTAAGTAGTTAATTATACAGATAAAAGCAGGCACCACTAAAACTAAGAAGATTTTCCAGTGTACATATCTACATGTATACTGTAACATCATATGCTTTTATAATATCCTAGTGTGTTTTACCTTTTTATAACTATGATACATCTATACATGTGAAAGTGCTAGTACACAGTTGCTGTATTACAGTGACTGCTACACTTCAATCTGAAAACAAGTGAACCTCTGGTGGAGCTATAGCTGTCTCTCGCGGTAGACTATTAAGGGGCATGATCATGCTTGAGACAAGTATAAGGAAAAATTAGAAATTTTAAGTTGGATTAGGGGATCATACAAAAAAGTAGGGAAACAAGGGAGGTCTCCCACACCTGCAGATACATGTATACTAGTGAACATTTACTTCCTATAGCCATGCACTGAATTAGGGATTAAATGTTCACTAGTGTATCTGTGGATATAGGAGATCTCCCTTGTTTCTCTACTTTTTTCTATGATCCCTAATCTAAATTCCTATTGTACTTGTTTGTTTACTTTTTGTAACTTTGTTTTGACTGGTGAACCTGCGCATACCACATCAAAAGAAAGGATAGTGCCAGAGTTGAACATGCGCCCCAGCTATCAATTACTGAAGTGGCCATTCTGCTTCACTTTCAGCTGTGTTTAGCCTGTTACACATACAATGCTACCTGGAATGAAGAACAGTAGAAGCACCTCTGTAATCAATCCAGTCACCACAAAAAAATACAGACGATTCACGTACCCCAACTATCAATTACTGACTTAAAAGTGAAGTGGCCATTATGCTTCATTTTAAGCCTATTACACAGCGTACAAATTAGAAATGCCTCTGCTATCAATCCAGTCACCATGCATGGAAAATATGGACATTTTCCATGTACAACAGGAAACCTACCACAAATTGACACCTTGGGATGACAGCAAAAAGTAATGGGGCACCAAGGAGGACAAAGGCAAGTCCATGTTGCATGCTTTTTATTTACTGTGGTATGCTAACAGACACATCTTGAGATGAAGTGATGTTGAACAGTGAAAAAATCAAGCCTGTAGCCTTAGCCGTTATTGAGTTATGCTTGCAGGCAGGAAAGTAGTCAGTCAGTAGAAAATTCCATTATATTTTTTAATTTTGTATCTACCGATTGGAAGCATTTAGGGTCGTACTGAAAACACTGTTGAGCTTGGTTATATACCTAAGCAATACTGCAAAGACACCAGGATGGTATTGCAAAGTTGATTTTTTGGGTGATATTTTTGGCCAGAAAAACCCAAACCTCCATGATCCTCAGTATACAGTACTATTGTACTGTATGATAAATGTAGTTATATACTAATAACAGTAGTGCCTCAAATAGATGGTGAATTGGGAGTTAAATGGTAAAGACATGACAAAATGGAACCCCAAAGGTACATAGTTCACCCAAGTTTTTGTACAAAATGGAGGTTGTATGATGCATTATTTACAAGGGAGGTCCTACACCTGCAGCTATATATACTAGAGGACATTTCAGTCATAAATATCCAATAGCATGACTGCAGGTCTAGATGACCTCCCTTGTTTCATTGGTTCTTATTCTATGATCCCTACACAGATGTAAAATTTCTAATTTTCCTTACACTTGTAATGTTTAAATTGATTGGTTGTAGGAGTGGGCTGCAGTACTTCAACAAAGTGAAAAACACATTAGTGAACTTCAAAACGAATTGGAAGAGAAGTGAAAGGTGAGTTCTATGGTATTTGGATTGCCTGCAATGAGCTTGTATGCATGCAGGAAACTGAAGAACACAAAATGAAAGCCACTCAACTGGAATCAGAGTTATCAGATGCAAATAGTACAATAAAGTATAAAGTACATGACTTGGAGAAGCAAAAGCAACAGCTTTTTAAAAAGGTTGTGGAACTAAAGCATGATGATAAGCAGTCAGAAAGGATCCTTTATCTTGGAAATGGCAGATACGGGAAAACAAATAAAGCAATAGTTAAGAACAAACTATGTGCCATGAAGATTTTACACATTAAATTGCTGGAACATGGCCGGTCTGTTGCAAAACTTGTGGCTGAGTTCAAGAGTAAGTGTTTGGCATGTTTTGGAATAGATCACCACAACTTGGTCAAACTCATTGACATCTCTGAAGTTGATAACCAAGTTGCCATAGTAACTGAACTAATGCAGCTGGACTTGTGCACTTACATTACACTGAGTGGAGGGAGTTTGTCATTGGATGTTCAAGTGTCATTGAGTATTGACATGTCCCAGGGGTTGGAGGCATTACACAGTCACTCACTAATACATGGTCATCTTCATGATCACAACATACTCATCCAGGGAGATCAGGCAAAGATCAGTGACTACTATTATCCACTGTTAGGACTAGGAGAATATTGTTCTGAAGATCATGAGATAACTAGAGTGCTTCCTTATATGGCACCAGAAGTTGTTCATTGCAAATCATGTTTTAGCTCGGACATTTTCTCACTTGGACCTCTTATATTTCAGGTAGTCACTGGAAGCTCTCCAACAGAAGAGTCTAAGACAGCACTTACAGGCATCTCTAAAGACCATGTTCTGCTGTCATTAATTCAACAATGTTTCAATGGAAGTGTTGAGGGAAGGCCATCTATCACTAAGTTATGTAAAGAGATTAAGAATGCCCAAAAGCCCCAAATGAGTTCATGACAACAAGAACAGTCCGTGTTCTGGGACTGTCAACATTTCTGGTTTAGATTTGAACACTAAAATAACCTTCAATTTTGAACCCAAACATGAGTACAAAGTACATATTGCGATAGTAAATCAAGTCTTTATTAATGCAAGTTGTATCCCACTGAAGCTAAGCCTTAGCCCTTAAATCTACATATTCCAGAAAACTAGATCTAAACTTAAAAATACACATGTCATCACCAGAGTGCAGCAACTTTAGAAGCATACATCCTATAGCTACATAATTTATGTCATTATACTTGTGATAACGCTTTACCATGAGGCCAAAGCTTGCTGTATGTGCAACCTTTTGGTAAAGAAACATGCTAACCTGTTGCTTCTGTCAACTTGCAACATACTTCACCATTAAATTTTCCATCAGGCTATGTATTATTAGTCACATGATTAAACCCACAATCGAAATATACATGTAATACGAAACGCAAGTCACTGTTGTTCAATGCTGCATGACACATGAGTCTTTGTAGTTTTTGTGTTCATTTAAACTTTCTAAGTAATCCCAGCGAATATACTCTCTAGTTTTAGGCTGAAAAGTCAAGTTATCCCATCATGTTTGCCTGTATTGTGTAAAACGCATTCCCATGCAGGTTAAAGGATTAAAGAGCTTACAGGGTCTGTATGCATGGTGATATGTTGCCCAGCAGAGTGTTGATTTGAGTTCAAAGGAAGCCAAGTATTTCCTTCATGGTATCAAGAAGTTCATAATAGAAATTCAAATTATTATTTTATTGACAGGTTTTGCTGATTAGTCAGGGCAGAGGATCTAAAGGTACACAATGCCACCTGCTATGTATATACTGAAATATATTGTCATAGACCAATCCAGTGGTCGTACCTTGTCAGGCTTCCCACCATTTCGATGGTCTCAACACAGACCCAACCGTTATGATACCTATACTCCATTTGTAAGTAAACACACAAGTTGATCACATATATATTTCATATATGTTAATTATTTTGTGTAGTTATATTGTGAAGTAGAAGATCAAAGCTGTCACGGATCCGTGCATAGACATAGAAGTGTTCAGTATAGTTGCCTACAGTATGGTGATTTCCACCACTATTGTGCATATCATTATGGTTTACAAACCTGCCCAATTCATAATTTTGGCTATAGGATGTCATGAGCTGCATTCATATAACACACATGACGGTCACTAAGTTTGTTTCTTGTTTGTGACAAATATGCCAACATTATTTTAGAGTTGTTATACATTAATTTTGTAAAGTATAACATTATTAATTCAAATGTTTGAAATTATAAATATTTAAACAATGGAAGAAGTACTATGTTTCTTGACATCCCAAATTTATTCTATCACAACTATTAAATACCATGTAGTTTCTGGACACATCAATGATGATTCATCATTATGCAGATTGCTTCATAACAGTTCATGATTGCTGGTATATGTTTATGTATCATTCATATAGCAACATTTGTACTGCATACACCAGCTAGACTATATCTCTGTGTTGAAATGTATGAAGGAACATTTGCTAATCATTTAGGCAAGCAAAATTAATTTACAGTTTATTGGATGGTATGGTATGGGATTGCTTCAAAATTTTCATTATTCTCATGTGCATGATCTTGAATTATGTGTAGAACAGTTTTTCTCAACAATTGGCTATAGCTTATACAAAAGGTGGTTATGTGGGTTGAGGTTCCCATCTACTTTGGATTCTCACCTCTTTAACTTTGTTGTAAGATATAGAGGTACTACTCTAATGCAAACATCAAATCCAATAGAAGGTATACACTTGACCACATAACACTCATTGAAAGTCAGATATAATTATGCAGAGGTTCAGGTATGCCAGTCATGTGCATGTACGTATGATTATGACATGTTGCAATTCACATAGATGTCATATCACTTGGAATATAGCTATAAGTTTGAAACTATGCATGCATTGGATTTATACTGTGTATATTTTTAGGTATAGTGTTAGTATCTTGGCCACCGTGGAAACAACAGCAATATAGGTCAATGATTATTAGTTACAATAGAAGTCCCATATGCTTTATGAACTGGTGTGAATGCGTGATGTGAGATTGTTTCAACTCCACTAAATGGAACAACACCAGCTAGTGCATGTAAATTCGTTGTGCAGTATACACTAAGAGGTTCAGCAATTTCAGCAGCAATCTCTTGCTACTGCGTGCGGTCTTGACCGCAGGAAAAAAGGGCTGCCACGTGCATGCGCACGCGATTACAAGAAACGCATGCGCGTATTACAGAGCAGGGAAGAATAACCTATAATTGGGGAATCGTACTACACGATCGAGGTATTTCGCCTCGTTCTGAGATGAGTTCTGCTCCTGCTAGTGATTCATCAGTGACGAAAAGTGAGTTTCCATACTACTCGCTTGTAAATTTAGTGATCAAGCCAAAGGTACTGTGACGTACGTAATTATTGAAGCCACGCCTTGTTTGAGTGATGGCAATGTTGTTATCACAGTTTGATTCAATGATTTCCGCGTACACCTGTGGTGTAGTATGTATAAGTTGGGCTGACCTTTGAAATAACAGCTTAGTAATAAAAGAAACTAAAAATTTCTCAAGAGTAATGCACCTATCAATGTATTGCCCCACTACCCCCCCCCTTGGGGATATATGGGGCTATAGTGGGGATTTGACACAGCCGAATGTCAAATGCCCCATAGTAGGGCAAACCTATCGTGTCAAATCCCCACCGTTGGCCCCAGTTGCAACGCGGGATTTGACATAGCGAAGGAAGTTACAACAAAAAAATATTTGGGTGCTTACTGAACGATCGTCAAATGCCCCATAGTGGGGCAGCAGTTTCATGTCAATTCCCCCTGTAAAGCCCCACTTACGCCCGAGGGGGGGGGGGGCAATACATTGATAGGTGCATAATAACATTACAGCCAACCACTGTACCGCTGTATGATTAGTGCAGAGGTTGGAATGTCTTGCCAGCTGAACTACGTAGCTTCTATAATGTCCACACAGGTTGTAGCTGTCTTGCAGCAACAGAATCGCTGAACTTAAATTTATATCCTGCCTAAATTCCGAATGGCCATTCAAAGTTCCAGTCGAGGTTCCAGTACACTGTTTGCTGTCCTTATACAACAGTCATTGGCTACTGGTAAAATCAATCAATCAACCACCACTGAGAGTTTTGTACGAGAGATCATGTGACTGCTGAAGTGTTGGGAACCTCTTGTTAAGTAAGGAAGAAATTGAGTGTGGGAGCGCAGTGTGAGATTGAAGGCCAAATTGTGAAAATCATGTCTATGGTGTGAGAATTGGAGGCTCTGTTAGTGGTGACAATAAAAGTGTCAAGAGCAGACATGTGGTTTGGCGCTCGGGAAAGGGATGTAACAGAAAGTGTACCTACTTATATGGCAAACCCTTAGGATTTGTATAGTAGAAATTTTGATTGGTCATAAATGTGTTGTGCTAGACTTTTGAACAAAAAGAATTTGAAATATTTTAGCTGGTCAAGCAGTAGTACAAATGAGCCATAATTCAGTCCATATACTAATCATTTGTGACCGGATTTACAAAAAGGTACCTTTTCTACACATTTTACATACCAGCAAACAAAATGACGTACCACTTGACTCACTTGCTCTTAGTATCAAAATGCACCCAGATACTGTAGCCATACTAATGGAAAATTTCAGGCAATTATATTCCATGATCAAAAAGTTATGCTGCTTCAAAGTTTTAAAAATGAGTCAAATTTGAGTGTTTGAAAAAAGTACCTTTTGCAAATCTGGTCACATTTGTTTATTCATGGACTGTTGGCCCTGGAGATTAAAAATAAATAAAAATAGAATCATTTCAGCTGCAACTGACTGTTGTAAAGACTGGTGACTATTAAAGAAATCATGTAATTCACATTTATGCTTGAGTATGTCAAAATACTGATTCACTGCATCTGTGAAACATAAGATTCGTGTCCCCAGGAACTTGTGAAATTCTGTCCTTGAGTCATTAAATGTTTTTTAGGGCTCAGTTGAGCTTAAGAGAGTCCCCTCCCCAAATGCACTATTGTGTTTACATTAAAATATTGCCATAAAATTAGTGAGATGAAAATCACCTTTACAGAATAGTCTGGTGCACTTAACATAATATCCAGCATTAAAGACTTACAGGCAGGGCCGCCGACAGGGGGGGGGGGGGGGGGGGGGGTCACTCAATGAGATCCAGCAATCCAGTGCAACAGTGGCAGCAATCCAGTGCAACAGTGGCAGCAATCCAGTGCAACAGTGGCAGCAATCCAGTGCAACAGTGGCAGCAAACCAGTACTTGTAATATATCTTATAAGGCGCCTATGTAGATTAGGTTAGATAATCCTAAGGCTGCAGTACATGTTGCTGTCAGACCTTCAGTGCTGGTCACTGTAAAGCATTAATAACAATAACAGTGTGACTTCTACTTAAGATCGAGACACTCTAATAAAACAGTCACCCTATTACAGCAGTCAGGCAAATATTCAGTCATAGTAACTGTTTTAAAAAATCAGTCTAGCATAGGGTACAAAAATTTGTATATATTTGGCACAAAGCATGCTGTAAAATTCAACTTGAGATGCCCTAATACAGTCCCTAATACAACAATCCAATAAATGATACCATGACAAATTATTATAAAATCACTCTCATATTTAATCTCAGAGTCTAAATTTCAAATTTTCCTGGGGCCGCACATTCCCCCAGACCCTCTGGCTTGGCATGGTTCATATCTATCAATAAGCTAATCAGTTAGTAGCTAGAGGTTTGCCTTTAGTTGTAGTCAGCTTGTTCATGTAAAATCACTCTCATATTCAATCTCAGAGTCTAATTTTCAAAATTTTTCTGGGGGACATGCCCCCAGACCCCCTTGCTTTGCATGCTAAACTATCAATAAGCTTATCAGTAGTAGCAGTAGCTTGTAGTCTAGTAGCTAGTTAGGTAAGCTTGCATGTTCTAGTAAAATTGTTCTCATATTCAATCTCGAAGAGTCTAATTTTCAAATTTTTTTCTGGGGAGCATGTCCTCTAGCTTGGTTAGAATGCTAATAAGCTTGTCAGTTAGTAGCTAGTTTGCTTTTAGTTGTAACATAGTAGCTACTTTAGCTAAGCTTGTTCTTGTAAAGTACTTTTGTCTGTTTTTCTCTATTGAAAATTATAGATTATAGGGCCCCACAATCTAAATTTGCCCTTGGTCCCCTAAATCCTCTTGGTGGCCCTGCTTACAGAAGGCTGATTTTAAAATTCCAAAACTCAATTACTTGCTTGCCAGCCTGATCACAGCCACAAGGGTAGAAGCTACACTAGCAGTGCACGTCTACCATTTCACACTAACTTGCAAGTTACACCCTTTTACCTTTAAATACATCGTTGTCTGCAAGGAAACCATACCGAGTAATTTTCTGCAGACACTTACATTAGAGAAGCATATTTATAGATAGCACAAATTTATTTGAAGTGCTTACATTACTGTAAGAGGGAGCAGATGGCATGGTGACCCATTCCGTTAAATGATCAGAGGACAGCTATCATGCCCGTTAATGATCTAACTGCAATCAGCTGCTAGATCATTAAGGGGTGGAGCTCAATAGCCCCATGTTATTTAGTTCAAATATTAATCAAATTGTTGCTGTGTACAGACCCTTTTTATTCCCACTAGGGACCTGTGAGAAGCTCAGTCAGAAACATTGGAACTAAAACGGGAAGAATGCAGAGAATATCCCAGACCCAGTGGTGGCTGGATTCCCAGCAACAAGCAGTCTAGGCATGCGCCAAAGGAGCCACAACAGCTAGGGTCAACTGTTTTAATAAAAATACTTGAATAGCTTGTAGAGAAGCAAATTGTTCATCTAGCATTCAAAATCCTTGAAACTAATGTTTTTTGAATATTAGATCTAAAAGTATGGGGTGGATTCTGTCTGACTTAGTGTCTGCACATACCTGCCAGCACCAGGTGGTTAGCATACTCCATAAATGCTCTAAATGTTTATAAAGATAGACTAAGAGTGGGTGAAAGTTGACTACAGAAATGCTATAGAGCTACAAAAGGTGACATTTTGCACAAAATGAGCTAGGTGTAGTCATACAAGTCGAAACAGGTGCAATTATACTATACCATACATTTTCAACAGCTGCTAAATTACTAGCAACAGGATTGAGTCTTACTAGCAATGCAACCAACATGAGCATACAGTATGTGGTTTTGAAGTGCTGGTCCTATAACTCTTGCAAGTAACTATTACTTGTAGTTGCTAAGTGTTTGAATGTTAACAGTTAGACTGAAGGGCATAGTTTTTGTTATATTTCTAGGGCCACATTACATACAACAAAATGCTTATACCAGTGGGACAACTTAATACTGTGACATGCATATTCACTGTATAGCCAGTACACCATGTGTAATGTAATTATATATCAGCACATAAGGTAACCACAGATGTGACTGCTGCAAATAATAGACAAGTAGTTGATTGCTCTATTAGGGTATCTCTGGTCTGGAGAGATGTAATTACTTTACACTTTTGTTGCTGCTACCTAATTCACACAATGGCCTGCTAACTGAGATATGAGGTATCTGTAACACAAAGTAATAGTTAGTTTCTTTAGCGGATTACTGTACCCCATTGTGTGGTCAAACTATTTATTAGCCATATATGCCTGTACATGTATACCAACACACATGAAGCATTGTACCTCTCACATAATCTACTCTACTAATACAGTTAGTTCATGACATCCTTGGAGGGGGACACTTAGTTCATGTTTCCTTTCTCTCTGTGTTGTTTTCCATTTGGATGTCCTTACTTAGTTATTTCTTAACTCACTCGGTCACTTAGTATAGCGGCGTAGCCCCCAAAATTGGCAATATTGTGCACTTTTTCATAAAGCTGTGAAACTTTCCACATAAATAGTACTCCTCAATACATGTAATTTTAGATATAGTGCCATCGCTGATTTGACCTTTGGTGACCTTTACGGCCATTTTTGTACAGAAAATTGATCATTGTTGTCTTTAACTCCCTGAGGCAGTAATCAACTTGTTAAAACATCGTACCAAACAAAAGATCTTGCTGATAGAAACAACTTGGTTTTTATTTAAAGTCAATAGGGTGATTTCATTACAAAGTTATGATCATTTTTACTAGCTGCAAAATTTGGTAAATTTACCTGCCCTCGAGGTGTGAATTACCTGTGGGCAGATAATTATGCATAAATTTATAAAATTTTGCAGCTAATAAAAATGATCATAACTTTGTAATAAAATCACCTATTGACTTCAAATAAAAACCAAGTTGTTTCTATCAGCAAGATCTTTTGCTTGGTACCATGTTTTAACAAGTTAATTACTGCCTCAGGGAGTTAAAGACAAAAATGATCAATTTTCTGTACAAAAATGGCCGTAAAGGTCACCAAAAGTCAAATCAGCGATGGCACTATATCTAAAATCACATGTATTGAGGACTACTATTTATGTGGAAAGTTTCATGGCTTTATGAAAAAGTGCACGATTTTTTGGTTGTGCCGCTATACTAACTTTACTACTTTGTCAAGTTGTGGTAGAGGTTGATGTTCTTACCTGTGAAGGTTGTCGGATTACATCTAAGCCTGAACTTGTTTGTACTACGTGTAGCTGTCCTCACTAGCTCATCACTTCTTCTACTTGATTGCAACTATTTCCCAACTTTTCTGAGGTGTGTTGCCATGCACCAACACCACATCACCCACTTAATAGTTTTTCCTATAACTGTTTCTAAGTGAGGTCAAGGTATTCATATCTCCATTAACGCTGAATGTGCTGAAATACATTTCGGCTGGCCACCTATAGGTGGAATATTCTATTTCATCATCTTCCACTATTGTGTATAAAAGAGATGTGATTCTGCTACCACACAGTAGGTGCAGGATCTGCATCCATGATGTCTGATGTGATGTATCCTTAGTGATGGTTGTTTAACACTGCTTCTGTCTTGGACACTATTATATGCAATGCAATTAGTGGTACACGGGTCCTTCCTAATACTTTCTTTATTGTTGATTTGGTCAATCCAATCAGCTGTTCCCACCATCCATTCCACTGTAGGGCCCACTTGGGGATGAGCTGCTATTGCACTCCTTAACTTATAAACTTCAAAATAGTTTCGTTCAAAAAGAGTTCTGCTTTAATACAATGTTTTAACAAGTTAATTAAAGCCTCAGGGAAATAACAAGCTGGGATATCATATTCCTACAGAAAAAATATTGCAAATCTCTGCAAAATGCATGTCATTAGAGTAGCACAGTGAGTTTCACTTTGCATGTTGTGGATAATATAAAATAAGATTCATAATGATCAGTGTCAGACTGGATTGTTATAGGCTATCAATAACTCGAAGATTTTTCAGTATACAGTTGAGAAGATATGAAACTAAGAAATTGCTGTGTATCACCCAACTTTAACTTTTCTGTTGCGATTGTTTCATGATTAAATTTGAGTGCGTACCTAGGGGGTTTCCAGGGGGTTGGATTTTACTCACTACTTGAAACACTGAGAAATCAAAACTTTCAAAATCTGGAATTTTTCAAACATATTTATAGTTAAGTACATAATAGTTTTCACTCAATAGTCATACATGTAACATTGTTCTGAGCAGTAATTTTGGAACATAGACTACTCTAATATAACAATCACTTAGCCATAGAGGGAACCCTTTTCAAAATTCCTAGTAATGACAATGTTGTATCGCTTTATGTAGATCTATGCGTGTCTGTATATGAATGTAACATTGTGTGTGATTGCATTAGTTTTGATCTAGCTCTTCCTCTAGTATGATCAGGGCATGTATTCTTAGGCCATTATTATATTATATATGTGTGTATTGATTTTGTTATTTAGGTGTAAATGAATTGGCACTGTTTAAACAGTACTATAGCAAATTGAGGACTCTCAACCTTCATAAATTAACTGCATATTTTGTTGGCAAAGAAATTATTGACTTTGAAGATGAAGAAAACATTACTAATGCCATTACTGTGCCACAGAAATCATCCATAATATTGATAAAAGTTTCCTATCATCTTGAAAGTGGTGTTACTACAAGCTTGTATGCAATGCTGGACATTATATGCCAGCGAGGAGACATTGCAGGAAAAGAAATTGCTCAACAAATGAGACAAGAGTTGTTATATCCTCAAGGTACACCATCTGTTTGTGATTTCTTAAAATAACTTTACCATCTCACGTTAAGATTATTATGGATCTCACATGCATACAGTATATCTAATGTTTTGCATATGATATGAAACTGTATACTAGTCTCCAACGAGGATGTGGTGACCATTGTTATTTTGTTATAACCTGTGTGCTTGCAATTAATCTGTCTGCACTTTATGCAGTGTTGGGGCAATTACTTTTTAAAAGTAACTCGTTACATATTACCCATAATATAAATAATATTACTCAATGGATTACTAATGAGATTAGTAACTTTGTTACTTGTAGTAATAATATTAGACTCGTTACAGTAACTATATTACTTAGGTAACGTGTTACATTTGTAAGTAAAGTAACTTGAGATATATTACCTGTTTTTTATAGTGTATTTCGTTATATTACTTTGTTACCACAAGAGTAATAATTGTTACATAATACGTAACTTGTAATGCGTTACCCCCAACACTGACTTTATGTGAAAACCTGACATTTAAATTATTTGTTATTACTTATCCTACTAAAAGTTTCGGCTTTGTATGTTGGAACAACATATGTATATAGACCAACAGCAATTACATGTTATTTACAGTACATAATTGAGTTCACTTATAATATGTTTTATGAATGTGACACTGTAAAAAGTTGACACCTGCACCATCGTATTTGTCATGACCAAGTAAATCCATTGCTGTTATTCCCTTCTTCTACCAGGGACAAAGACGAACACCGTATTACCTGATTTGTCTCAGATAATATTTTCTGAAACAAATGTAGATAATCTCTTATTTCCTTAAATTAGTCTGTGAAAAATATGGCAAACACAATTATAGCTACCCAGAAGTTTTCTATTTGCACTTTTCTTAAGGAGTTAGTGATTCAAAGAGAATGAAACACATAGATTGTACCATTATAATCAATCAAATTAACAATTATAAAATTGTGCCAAGTGCATTTGCAGTTCTAGTGGCATATGCAGTCTAGGCAATAACATGTTGTGGTTAATGTGAGCATACCATTTTTGAGTCTGTATTGTGTGTCTACACATACTCTGATGATTTTGTGTCCTGCCATATACGACTACCATGTAGTACATCAATGTATAGTTGTTTTTGCTATACAGTGCAAAATACATACATAGACATTGAGCTATTGTATTGACTAATAAACTATTGGACATTTGTCATTTAATGATTAAGTGTGTACCATATCCCTATATAACATTTGAGGAGAGGTGACTGTGCTTTGCAGACTCACAGACCTTGTGCCTGCTGTACAATATTTTCAGGTTCTTGTTCTTTCCTGATCTCTCATGAGTGAATTTATCAGGAAAGGTCATATTTACTATCCCCAATTTACAGCTGGCTAAGTAAAGCATATTATGACCCTGTGCAATTGTTTTGTTCACAAGTACAATATCTCACTGCTAATCCGAGTGTTCAATAAGATGACAAGGGTGACTTATATTCATTATAGTAATTGGACTGCAGGGTGCTGTACTAAAGACTTATGGTAGTGAGTCATACAGCCAAGAAAGTAAAAAGTGCACGCCTCAAATAAATAAGCACAAGACACTACTGTGAGTTATTTACAAGTGGCAACTATTTCACAATCCTTACATGATTCATGTGATGTTTATGCTGAGGAAGTCAGGTGATCAATTCTTTTGTTGTGATGGCTATCATTGTTTTTTTTCTCTAAATCAACCATATGATTATGCGTATATACTATCTATTTATTGCCTCTTGTCACTGTCAACATATTACTACAATTTATTTATATTGAATAGCTAATAGTATAAACGACTCAAAAACTCAGTGACTCAAAAAATTATCACATACCCATGATTCAATTATATCAATACCTTTGATTCACTAATACAAAGTGAAATCTTAAAACAGCCTTGGCTGAAAACAAGAGTGCATCCACAAATAAAGTAAAAGTAATTGGAAATTGAACCAAAAATGAATGTTAATACAACTAAACAAGTTTTAATATTTAGCCCTTATCATTTACTTGTTCTACATTCAGTCTTGCTGTATTCCCAATTACTTTTAACTATTAACTAGTAATTTTTAGGGCTGTACCGATACTGTTATCACCTTTTTGTAACAATGGTCATTGGTAAGGGACCATCCATAATTTTCATCATTTTCACAGGCATATGGAGAGTAAGGTAAGGGTGGGCATTTCTGGACAACATTTGCACTAGCATTAGAAATTAGCTCATGTCTCCTCAAGAGAATAATGGATTTTAACATGCTTGGTGCTAAGTTGTATTTGAACTAGGCTATTAGCAATATAAACTGTGAGTGGTTTAATGTAGGGTTCCAGGAGAAAGATCGACCAACATTTTTATAATCATATAGGTGAATTTACTCCCTCCCCTTAGTGTACTCTTGCAAAAATGCTATGGATAATCCCTAACTAGATGAATTGCTGGAAAGCATTAACCCTAGCTTGTATCTCAAAATAAGGGATATCAGTTACACTTTTGAAGTATCGGCTGTTTCTGTTATAATCGGTTCATCAGAAAATTTGTATTGGTACTTGATAATAAATATCAGATAATTATCTGATTGGATGTAAAAAAGTGGTATTGGTACTGCCCTAGTAATCTGGCCACTATAGTCAGTGTAGAGGAAAAGGCACCAAATTACTAGCCGATTAGAGTTTAATAGGCAATTGGGAATGCAGCAAGAACACGAGTCAATGATAGGGTCCAATATTAAAACTTCAGTTAGTTGTCATTTTTGGCCACTCCAGATATCAGCCTTTTCAATTGTCAATTAGATTTACTTTTATGCCGGGATGTGCCCATTTTATAGCTGTTTTTTCCTGGAGGATATATGTATGTGTTGTTAAACTGTATGTAGAATCATCTAAAGAATTTACTGCCAAGCAAGAAGGAGTCTCAGTGGCTGATTTGAAATGTGATGCAGGTTAGATGCAACATCATTATAAATATTTTCTATATAAATATTTAAAGCTTGAATATTCTTTATAACGCATACTTTATTTTCTAGCTGGTGGTCTTGATTTTTCCAAGTATGATGATGTCTCACTTGCACTGACTGCCTTAATGAGCAAGTTTGAGGTTGAGGTAATGAGTGATGCTTGTTTTCAAGCTGCTAAAACTCAGTGTGTCAGCCGTGCTCAACCATCAAAGCTAAAGCGAGCAATTGAAAGAGCTTATGACATGCATAGCCTCTTCAAGTGGTTTGCTTGCAATAGTGTTTATTGTAACTGGATGAATATACGATTTCTGGAGACAATAGCTACAGCTGTTTCTGTTTATTCTGGAAACAACAGGCTTGAGAAGTTAATACAAGACTACAAAGATTCGATATATTCTAGAACATTGCGTCAAGTTTGGGAATACCTTCCAGCGCATGGAAAACTTAAATCTAAACATTATAGTAAACTGAGAACTGTTTTCCTTAACAAAGATCCTGCTACTGTAACTGTAGCTGAAGTACTTACACACTGTAAACCTCGTTTAGCTGAAAGTATTGCTTTGGATATCATGGAAATTGGAAAAGGATCACTGAAAATTTCCTGGCTTATCTTAACCGATGATGTCTATCCAGCCTTCGTGTCTTTACTAACAGTGCCTCAGGAGTTACGACATGATGACCTTTTGCAGGTTGGGGCTTGGGTGGTTCACCACCCACAATCTGTTTTGTTGGAACATAGGAAGAGCAATGGTGAGTATATCAAATCCATGTACATTGTATATTCTATATACGTACAGACACAGCTATGATGTCAACTCCTACTGTATTGGTTGGTTATTATCATGGTTTGTTGTTGAGAGATATCAACGTTGATCAGTTGTGTAATAAGTTGTGTTCTAGTGGACTGCTAACTACACATGATCAACACCTCATCTCTACTGGCTACAGTGTCTATCAGAAGAAATATCTGCTGCTGGAAACTGTTAGGCACATGGATGAAAAATCCTTGCTAGTAGCTTGTGGAGTATTATATGAGCTGTGGCCAGAGATTGGTGCTCAGTTGAATGCAGGTATGTATGCTAAGCATTGTACTAGCGTAAGGCACCAAAAAGTTACACACTACGTTAGGTCATGCAGTTATCACTTCTATATAAAATACATAAATTTATAAACTGCTACTACTGTCCACTGACCTGCATGCAACATATGCTGTCTTGTGATAAAAATGGCATGAGACTATTATTAATAGGCCAGGATAATTGAGGTGCTCTACTATGTCATAATGCAAGCAACATTGACAGCTGCACTAAGAATTATAATTGGTACTTACTATGGCTAATCATTTATCACTCCGCTGGTGACACAATAAATACTTTTTATTAACCCCATAAAATTTAGAAATGTGTCACTAATCAATTTTGATAATTAAAATAAGCAGAGCAGTAATTCTTGCCCACAGATTGTAGTACGACTTCACAGCACTGGAGGCACAGTTCACATTATAATATGTTCGAATGATGACACCAGTTATACAACATCTTAACAAGTGGTGATCAAGAGGTTCACAACTTATGAAACCAATTTCAACATTACTGTTTATTATATGTATATCTTAAAATCACATGCATGTGACCTCTATCTGTGTTCATTATGAGTTACTTTTACAAGTTATTTTGTATGCAGTAGCAGATTATTCCTTGCATCCACTTTCATTATTTAGTGCTACAATTTGATACCTCCTTAATCTCTGCTATCAGTGATGGTGATGTTACCAAGTACCTACCAGAACATATCAACACAACGTCAGTGCATATTGTGTTCTTCCACCTGGTTGATCATATTAGAGAACTGTTACAACAATGTGATCAGCAACAACTGTTGAAACAGTGTAGAGAGATGAAGGCCAGTGACATTAATAATACTCATCTGTTTGCAGTTGACCAATTTGATACTGAATCCTTGCTGCTGTTTATATTGTATTGCCATACTACCTGGAGTGACCACTCCATTATCAGACAGCTGAGTAGCAGCGTCAGTGAAGCTATAAAGTTGTTTGATGAGTTTGATTCCAAACTAGACTATTCACAACCTATTTCATCCTACCCCATACCTTACCTGTCATCAGATATGTTTCCCACTGACCTCTCCAGTACACACACAGTATTATCCATCAGGTGTGACCAGGAACTCTGCAACTGTACACTCCAATATGTGTGTGACATGAAGTCACTGATGGTGGAGAAGTGTGACATCACACTACACTGCCTGCAGCTACTAGCAGTCAGACCCAATCCTACCACAATCTACTGGAGTATCCCAAAGTGTGTGGTAGAGCTGATCAGTAGTAAGGTACCAGTACACAGTGACTACTTGTACTGTAGAGGAGTATTGGAAGTGTTAGTGTATCCTGAGCCACTACTAGCTACTAGTGATGATGTTAGGATTGGATATCTAGCCTTTGTGGCTGATGGTGATAATTCGGAAGAGGTATATATACTGTGGAGTTAGGTTATTTTGGTACTTTATTTTCTCATTTTTATAGGAGTTGACTACACTTCTTGAAAACTATGCAGAAGAGAAGATAGAGCTCTGTCGGAAAACCTTAGAAGAAAAGATGGAGCTAATTCAGAAAATCTCAAACGAGAAGTCTAAGGTATTACCTAGACCACACATAGTATTTGTGACCTAATCTGGGAAAACCAGTCTTATCACCTATTTAAAAGTATCAAGAAATGCCGGTTTAAGTATTTAGTTTGCCAATGTTTGAAGTGTGTACCCATTTTTCACTTGTTTTACTCCAATTCTTTATCTTCCTGAGCATCCACTGTATAGATAGCCAACAGCCAAGCTCAAAAAGGGGTGGCCAGAATTTAGGGAGTGCAAAAGGTTGTTTACAAAAATTAAAATGGAAGACATAGAGATGGCTTAGGCTAAGTCAGGTATCAAAATTGGTTAAAATGAAAGGACGTTAATTTTACAGCACAAGTCTTTATTCGCCACCACAGAACTGTACAGCCATATACAGCCATCCCTGGGGGCTGGTCAGAGCTCTATTAGGGTCCTAGACCATTCGTACGGATCATCACTGGGCTTGGTAAAAGTAGCCTGCAGAGACCACTCAAGTCTAGCTGATTTTCATTGCAAAATTTGATAGTTAGTTATGTGTTCTTGGTGAAAAGTTAGACCTGCTGTTATTGGCGACAAGACCGGTTTTCCAAGATCCAGTCACATATTATATATGAATTGATCTTGTGTGTAGGAGACTGAAGAGTGCAAACTCAAACTTACTCAAATGCAATCGGAGCTCTCAGAGTTGGACATGATGAATAGAAAAGTTCAGCAAAAGGAAAAGGAGAACAAGAAGCTCCTTGATAAAGCTTCTAAGCTAAGGGTTGCCAATGAAGAAGTCCAAAAACAAAATAAACAACTTGAGGATAGGAACAAGCAACTACAAGAAAACTTAAACAAAGTTCAAGCAGTATATTCCACTGACATGTCAGATAAAGCGGAGGTGATGGTAAAGAAGCTCCAAGCAGCATGGGAAGGTGTCAGGTCTAATCTCCAAAACATTCCGTTGATTTCAAGCCACATGGTATGATATAATAATAGTAGCAGAGTTGTTAATGTGTGTATAATACAGGAAACTGTTGGAAGTGATTTGTCAAAAGACTCAAAACATGTTGACATAATCAGTGAGGATTCACAATATTTATCTAAGCTGGACAACATTTACAATGACATCCAAGGCATGAAGGTATGAATGCATGTACTGTGATTAGACAATCAATTGTATTAAATGATTCATTTACAGGAGTGGACTACATTGTTTGTGCAAAGTGAAAAGAAGAAACTTTACCAGCAGGAAACAATTCCACCATCAGTAAGACATGCAGCATGCATGCCCCATAACTGATTGTATAATGTATACGACGTGTGTGCAGGACATGGAGGAGTATAAAGTAACTGAAATGAAGTCAGATAAAGAGAAGACAGCCAAGTTAAATGTACACAAACTAGATGAGGCACAGCCAGGAGACATTAAACAGTTGGAGAAAGTCCATAATCTTGGAACTGGTAGATATGGGCAAACCTCTGAAGCCATATTTAATAACAGAAAATGTGCTATAAAGGTTTTTCACAAGGCATTGTTAGACCCTAGCCAGTCTGTTTCAGACATATTGGCTGGAATACACAAAAGGTGTTCTCAATGTCTTGATCTACATCACCCAAACTTGGTCAAACTTATTGACATCACTGAAATTGATAACCGACCTGGCCTCATAATAGAATTAATGGAGGTAAACTTGTCAACTTATATTACAAGGAAAGGAGGGAGCCTATCATTATACCTTCAAGTGTTGATATCCTTGGACATGTCTCAGGGGTTGGAGGCATTACACAAACACTCACTAATACATGGTCACCTTCATGATCACAATATACTCATCCAGGGAGATCAGGCAAAGATCAGTGACTACTATTATCCACTGTTAGGACTAGAAGATCATCATATTGATATGAAAAGAGTTCTTCCTTATATGGCGCCAGAAGTTAATGAAGATAAATCGTTGTTGTCCATCAGCTCTGATGTTTACTCACTTGGAGCTCTTATACTTCAGGTGGTCACTGGAACAATTCCCACGGAAGGTTCTACTAAAAATCTTGCTGACCATGTCTCCCAAGCTCATATTCTGTCATGGCTAATTCAGCAGTGCTTAAGCAAAGACACTGGTAGAAGACCATCTGCAACTAAGATGTGTGAAGACGTTAGGAGGCTACAAGAATGCACCCAGTATATTAGCAGTAGAGCGATGATGCAGACAGTAAGCATTGAAAATAGCATGAGACAAAGGAAATAGCAAGTATATTACCATGTAGCAATGTAATAGTAATCGTTGTCCTGTGGGTGTACCTAGTGTGTAAGCCGTCAACCTTTACTGTTTCTAGTGGTTGGCTGAAATGTTATTTTTATTGAAAAAAATTTAGCTGTTTTCTCAGGACTCAGGTCAAGTTAGACAACGTTTATGTAGGTATACTCATGCATCTCCAAAAATGATTTTTGCAGGTCTACATGCATGGCAACCTGTATTAGTGATTTGAATAAGTTACAAAGTAATTATGTTTCTGGTCCTACTATCTTCCAAAAATTGAGCATAACCAGGGAGTTAATGTATAGCTAGCTGTACTACATTGGACATTGTACTTCATGCAGTATTCAGTCAAACATGATTGATGGATACAATATTTAGTTTAAGATTCTTAACTAAGAAAAGTGTGTTTGCAAGACCATGCACGATTGTTCCAACAATAAATATGACTATTAAACTACATGTGGCTTACAGAAAGTGGATAACAACACAGGTCATGTACGTGTGACTACTTGACTCTCATTATACCATATGGTAGTTAAAAAGTATGGTTATAGTACCATCCTTGCTTACTAGCTTCAACGGACCTATGGCTAATGGTGAACTGTGTAGGTTATTTTATTTAATTTTTTATATGCATGAAGAAATGTGTGGTAAAAAAACAAACATTAATTTGCTTCTGGTATGTACATTGGTCCAAATAGCCGATGCGCATAGCAAAACCAGTATAATATTATGGTACTCTAGCTTGGGCTTTGTTTTGCATTACATTAGTGTTTAATCACTGATCTTGTTCTATTTTAGGGTTCGTTGCCATTGTTCCAAACGATTAAAGATGGCAGACATCATTTCAAGTGGAAAGATTGTAGTCCTTTACCAGCTCCATTATTTGGTGCTACTGCTGTCATACTTGGTAACATCATTTATGTCAGTGGTGGTGACAGTCCTGATGCATCAGCCAGTCATCATGTGTTTGCCTACCACCTCCTGGAGGACCACTGGGAGAGGCTTCCAGCACTAAGTCATGCTCATGGTGTTCCTGTTGTAGTGGATGGTAAAGTTACTGTTATTGGAGGGAAGGATACTAAACGAAAGAAGATAACTAATCGGGTCAGTACATATGATGAGAATACACAGAAATGGGAATCACTGTACCCAAACTTGAGAGAAGTGCGATACGGACCTCTAGCCATTGTGTATAAACATTACATAATAGTAGGAGGGGGGAAATACCACGTGCTATTTGATATTCTTTATGATGACATTGAGATACTTGATACTCAAGATGAGAAGTTGACATGGAGGAAAGTTCCAACACGATTGCCTGCTAAGATGTGGGCCCCATCTGCCACGATTTCCAATGACCGACTCTGGATAGTAGGATATAATAATGATAACAGTGGCAGCTTCAATATAATAGAGCAGCGTACTGATGAGACTTATTGGATTCAAGCAGATGACATTGTTAGCAACCAGAAGAATGAATGGACCTCCCTGCCACGATTGTCTCCCTACTATAGCTCCACAGTTGTTCCATATTATTATCCCATTATCACAGTAGGAGGTGATACAAAGGACACCAGAACTGTGGACGCCTTGTTGATGTTTGACTCCTCAAGTGATTCATGGAATCAAGTGGCTTCATTGTCTGGGCCACCTCGTGCCTACACTGCAGTAGCTAGTCTTGGAGAGCAGCAAGCCATAGTTGTGCTGGGAGGATGTACTGAAACTAAGAACAAGAAGGCACGTAATGAGAGCAGTGTTGTGTTAGTGCAGATTGGATATGCAGCTGAACTACCGGCTGTGTAGTTACATTATTGTAAATGAAAGTAGCATAATTGTAAAACTTAATAGCAAGTAATCCTTTTTGGTATTTAATTGTAATAGCACATATCTTATATTTGTACGGGATTAGTGACACATGAATCAAAGCTGAGGTGGGGTTAGTTATTTTTATGGTTGTAGTGCTACTATTTGATTTTAAAGTCTCCATTGCATACAGCATACTTTACTGAATTACCCTACAAGTACCATCACATTAGACTTCTGCCAATTTAGCTGGTATACATAGATAAGGTGCTGAGGGGAGAATTTACTATGCAAGTAACCAAAAGACATTCAAACAAAGAAAGTCTAGTAACTCAGCAGATGATTGGCATACAAACATACTGTTGTATAGCATGATAGCTACTTGCTAATTTCCACTGAACTTGAGGAATTATTCAACAAACAATGTCCCATATGCATGCCCTAGTGATCATCAACATGTTTATTGTTGTTCTAGTGATCATCAACATGTTTATTGTTGTTCTAGTGATCATCAACATGTTTATTGTTGTTCTAGTGATCATCAACATGTTCATTGTTGTTATTTGGTTAATCAATTGATGGCATCATCAAGAAGGCCAGGTTGCAGTATTTTACTGAGTGTAGTGATATAGTGATAGAGTTTGGCTTGCATGAAATGTGGAGGTTTATAGGGTGTGCATGACTGCATGAGACTAGCCATAAAGCTACAAAACTCACAAAGGTAATACACTATTTTCAGTTAAAGTGCATGGTTTTGTTGTAGCTTCTGAAAAATGTCAAAGAACTCCCTGAGACCTCTTGTCCCTGGAAAATGTGCCAATACATTATCATTCTATAATGAAAGAAAGGTCTTTAGTTATAATTATATATAGTCTAAAAGATTTGTAGGTTTGTGATGAATGTGATATGTGAAGGGTTATTTATATAGCAAAAAATGTGATTAATTTATGGTGATCTGTTAATATTTTAGGATGTTCTCTGCACTAAAGGTGCTAGTAAATACATAGCTGCATTTTTCCATAGTTACTGAATGTAGATACTGAGATACTGTTTACAACCAAACTATTTTGTTATTCTTTATGTCATTCATGCAAGAAAATTTGACATAATAATATGTACCACTTTGTATTATCGCAACATATCATTGTATCATGATAATTATTTTTAAACTCAATGTCAGGGGTAGATCCAGGGGGTTTCTGAGGTTTCCAGAGACTGGTAAAGACAACTAAAAATTGAGCATCAAAGGTTCAGATCAAGATACTCTATAGAGCGGTCAGCCACCCTATTAGAACGGTCATATTTAATTCACTTTACCTGTACATATACACAGTCTAAAATCATATCTCAGAGTGTGAAAATTTTCGTGGGGACATGTCCCAGAATGGCATCCATATCTGTTATATATGCTTTTAAAACTTCACTGCTCCTGATACTGAGCAGCAGAAGCAAGCATAAGCAGCTTATATCAATCAATATGTCAGTGTCAGCTTTGATTGGCTGAAAAAATGGCCTCAAATATGCCATATTTGAATTTTGCTGTTTACAAAATTACATGCTTCCATATCCTCTGGACTTGATAAGTTCCTAATTCCATGGAACCACACATAGTCTTATAGGGACTACACTCTGAGGCTATGGTAATTATCCACGTATATATATATACACCAGGGTTTAAATGAGTGTTTAGAGAGGCCAGAGGGAAGTGTATGTAATGGTCTTGTTTCTAGGACACATTTCTTATTTACAAGCAACTGTCAAAGTATAACAGAGTTTTGCATAATTTTCCCCAGGCCCTGTAGTAGCACTATTGCTTTGCCTGCATGCCACAACACAGGATCTTCGGGTTACCAATTCTGTATAATCCTGCATGTTTTTGAAGTCTATAACTACCATATAATATACCACTCAACAGAAATTCATAATACTCAAATAATTCACAACACACCATTATGAACCACACAAACACAAATAACTTGTACCAAAAAGTATATACAACTAAACAGATGAAGAGCCCATACCAAGGAGGCTACAATTTTAACTTCTGAAACCAGTTGATAAGAACACCAGCCAAGGATACACTGCCATGGTGACTGACCACTGCATTGCCATGGTGACCACTTAAAATTAAACACAACACACACCGGCTTACTTGAGTGAGGTAAACATCTAGTATAATGCCCATTTGCTAAAGGTAACTAATACAACACACTTAATGAGCTAATTTGGGATGGTGGAAAATTCCACTTGTAAATCATGTAGACTATGTCTAGAGTTTTTAAGATACTAAGTCTGTAGTGCTATAGTTTACCATATGGCAAGTTTTGTGAACCACCCATTTTTAAAACAACTCTCCTACAACCTAACAGCCAGTGGCGTATCTAGGCACTGTATATGCTGCTGAAGGCAGGGGCTTTCCCCCTAGAAAAAAAAATTGAAATTCAACAGCTGTAAAATGGCATCTGAGGCCATGCTTTTAGATTTTTCATGAAGTAGCTAGTTTATATGTAGCTATATTTAACCTGTTCAGATAGTACAGTAACACTAAAAACATTAGAACAAGACCGGCAACACTACGCCTTTACCTTACAAGGATCTATAGATATGAACTACTAGAACACTATGAAGACACGTCCATATCAATATCACCGACAAGTGATTTAATCACGTGCTCAATTGATGGGGGTTAATTAGAATCGTTGTAATCATTGGCCTCGTGACAGCTCAATACCAGCTATTTGGTGAGTATTTAGTATAGAAGAACTAGTTTCACTTGTTAGATAATGCAATGACCCATGAAAAGTTGGTGATTGTGGGTTTAGCAGTCTTCAGTTTGGTAGGGCACGTACTAGCCAAATTTAGCAGGGCCTAGCCCTACAAAGCCCTGCTGTAGATACGCCACTGTTAACAGCTCTATGCATGCATTCCTTATAACAACATGGAAAGTTGTTAACATGCACACCTATTTCCATCACCATGGAGAGGAGTGATTGTTTTGTATTCCTTCATGGTACATTTTCTGTATGTTCTATTAGAGTAGTTTATCACTATTGAAGAATGTACTTTTGAAATTAAAACGGTGTCTTAAAATTATCAAGTTTCTTTCATTAATCCTTGTAATTGAGACACAGTTACCAACTGAACTGATCTGTATGATCATCAGTATAGGGATGTGGGAATTATGCTCGAATAAGTTTAGGAATAATTATAGGGAATTAAAAACATTTTGAAGAGAACAATTTGCATTTGAGATCGAGGGGGCACAGAGGCCAGGGCCCCCTAGTCTGTGGTCATGGATAGACAGAACAGGCTCCAGTTAGCAGCTGGAATTATTTTTACAGTAATGCACCATGTGACAATGTTCCTTTCTCACCGAGTAAAAATGTTGCAATTGGTCCCAGTTTATTTGAAATAATATTAGAGGTATGCTGTGACAATGAGCTACACCTCACGTGTGATTTGTGTTAGAAAATAAAGAGCTGTGCAGCTGCAGTGAGCTAACTTATGTCTCAGTCTCACTTCCAGAAAATTTTGTCAGAATTCTTTTGTAGTCGTGGTAGATGTATTTTAAAGAGTCCAGTTGCTGGTGAAGAAACTTCTAGTAGCAGTTCCTTGAGAAGTTATAGCGAAGGTAGCTCAAAGAGTCCTTGTTCTAGCCCTGGCTTTAGCCCTAATGACAAGCCTATGATGAATCAGAGCAGTCCCACTCCCCTGAGGACTACGCATCTGCAAACAAACGCAGAATGTACTACTACTTTAAGAAACCTTTTTTTTTTAAAGCTGTTTTCTCAGAGCTCAGCTCGCTTGTACATACTACGTCACTGCAGTCATAACATGTACATTCACCATGTATGTAGGACGAGGCTGGCTGTAGCATGACACTTGACAGGGCGCGAACCCACAACTAGCAGAGAACTCCATTCTAGCTACAATGTATTAAATCCCACTAGTCACTGCTCGTAAACATGCACTCACTAACAGTGTACATGTTGAGGGTAATAATAATAGTTGAAAGACTGAGAAAGACTGATTCTATTGTTAAAACAATGACATTACCATCTAGAGCTGGGGTGATGGCAAGGGGTGCTGGGAAAAGAAATAGAACGACTTTAAACTCGGGGTGAAACGGTAGCTGAATGTCCTCTCATATACTTACCTTAATTAGCTGTTGTTGCTAAGTGATCAGGTGATGAGATGTTTGATGTATGAACAGGAGGATGGACTGTGTAGTTACAGTAACGATCTGTAGATCCGAGCCAATAAAATGGTGGTGTCCGGGAAACATATATCACTTTGCATATCACTGACAGCGGCATCACCAGTGCAACTAGGGACGATCTTGATGAATATGCCCTCGCCTTCTTTTGTGACATAGCCTAAACAGAGATGTTTGTTACATCCAGTAGTGGTGAGTACTGTGATCCTGCATGGTCGTCTGTAGAAATGGTGGTTTGTAATTCTAATTGTTGAGCATCACCAAGCAAAAACCAAGGATGAAGGGCAGGACAAGACCACGTGGCCTCCCCTCCCTGCTTGACCTTGCAACATCTGAAGGTCAGGTGCTTCCTTCACATTAGTCTAAAACATCTTTGTCCAGCATCTTACCATCTGGTGCTGGGAGTGGTGGCAAGGGGTGCTGGTCACCCCAGGAAAAAAAAAATTAAAAACCACGTAAACACGTTATAATGTTGCACAAGTACTGAAGTATTTCACGTGAGCTATATAGACCCTGTACAAAAAGTAGACGAAGGAGCTCAATACATATTATAGTTCTATTTAGTTTGTTATTTGCAATGGTGTAATTCATGATTGGAAAATTGCTGCCGATATGGAGTAATTGGACTTATAATGATGGCGATGTGTGGCAGTCACGACTTTCACATCAACAGTATATCAGTAGTCATCAATGATTACAATACAATTGTTGGTTGTACAATCTATTCCTTTCAACAAATAGTATTAATTTGTGCTGATGGTAGGCTTACGTTGATTATGCCGGCATAATTTTTGGCATAAAGGAGCATAATCAGGAGCACAATGGGAAAATTTCCGTCATTATAAGTATAACTTCTGCTATAACAGTCACAAAGTCAAGGGCTAACCTGTTTTGAATGGTGAAATGATTCCCGACAACGAGTAGTAAAATGCAATACAGTACAAGTTTCGACGGAACGAGTCAGTGCTTTTCATTGTGGGTTTAAGTTTAATTATAGGACACATGCAGTCATGTGCCAACTAGTACCAAGGCATGGCAAAGCAGTTTATATCTAATGTGTCTCATTGTCTGATTTTGAATAAAATGTGATATGATGATTATGATTATTGAAAGTTTGATTGGAAGACAATAGCTACAAGAGAAGCTCTGATGCCTAAGGTTAGTGATGAGTCAGTATAGCTAGTGAATGTCTGGACATTGAAAATAGTGAAGTATCTGCAGGTCTGCAGTAAAGCTGAGGTTAATATCAAACCAGGAAATATTTCAAAAACATCGAGATTCTCTAATAGAATAGTCATCGCATGCAACAGAAAGAATAAGTGTTTACCCCTGGAGGCTAATATGTATGTTCATGGCATGGCGGTGCAAATTATAGTTTTGCATACAAATATTTATTGATAAAAATATATAGATCTGAGTTTTAGCAATTGGTATTCAAAGGACAGCAACTGCTCAGTATTATTATGCAACTTGCATTTGTACCACCATGCCATGAACATATTAGCCTCAGAAGCTATAGACATTTTATTGTCTAATATCAAATATACTGGACAATAAAATGTCTATAGCTTCTAAGGGACTATAGATTTGTCCCCAGATCCCTTGCTCTAAAATTTCGACAAACTCTGGAGCACATCCCAATTTCAAGCTATTGCTAATTTTTGTATGTTGAAGTTGAAGTGACACTTTTCATTCATGTTCTATCGTATGAAGGACTTCTCTTATTTAGAAAAAACACGCAAAATAAAAGCATAATGCATTTCTGAAAAGCATAAAAACAAGCATAATAGGCAGAAAATTGGGGAAATGCCAAAAAGCATAATAGATAAATTTTGGAGCATAATAGACTCAAGCCTAGCTGATGGTGTTCTCATACAAATATGAATGAGGGAAACCGATTAGCACCTAGTTACTTACAGATATTGGCCAATTAAGATTTCTCATAAGTTTCACGGAGGTTTCCAAGACTTTTAAAGACCATAGACACAAAAATTACATTAAAAACCATACATAGTTTCCAGTCCAGAAAATGAATGAAGGATTTCAGATTTTAAGAGTAGACTTACAAGATTTTAAGCCTGTTGCTGACCCCTCGAAATTGCCTTGGCAATGAAATGCTTTTAGTCAAATTGGAGAGCAATCAAGTTACGTATGTTGTCTAATTGAATTACTGATATGGTGACCAGACCCTTACTTTTTGTGAAGGGTGGGTGGCGCAAGACAAGTAAGGTGGACCAGAGGTAGTCTCAACCCCAGACTGTTGACACACAACACAAACTCTTCATGGTAGTGACTTGTATGACTTGGAAACTCATCTGTTGCCAATCAGATTCGAGAATGCTTCTGAACTGTACTACTTTCCTCCTGAATCTCAAGCACTATCATCAATACGTAGTCCTATTTGTAAGGCTTCACTTTACAGCAAAGTGTTTCTATTGCATGTCAACAGATCGTGGACTAGACCCAGAGGAAGCTTGTCAAACATCACATGATCAGTTCATGAATATTACACCAATTAGTATAGTTTTTCACTCCCAGAACTTCACAAACTTTTAAGGCACCCCAAAGCATGGTGTGACCCTCCGAAAACCAAGTGCTTTCTCTCTATTTCTCATGATGGTACTAAGCTGCCATATTTGGTTATACTATCACACACTGCCAATCTTATCTGATGGTAGGTACAATGTGTACTACCAATTGTACTGTAGTCATGTCACATGTGACTGGTACAGATTGGATGGTGTAAGCTGAAGGTCCATAACTCCCTGCGATAGTAGATTAGTGTTGGTGATATTGCCTTTTTGATAATCTAGATTACTCTTAAAAATATTCGGGATTTTTCGATTAAATCTCAATATCTGGTTTACTGATAGTATACAGTGTACCCCTCTGCATCAAGGCATGTTACAAGGTCTCTGTCAGTCATGATGGTTGTTTTGTTTGTCAACAAGCTCAAATTTAGTATGCTAAGTCCTTTTCTGTGACTAAAGAAACTTTAACAAGACCAAACTAATCATGTCCCAGCTGCACGTGCTCCACTGACAAAATTGATGTTTGCTACTTGACAAGACGTAAAATGGATTAGCTAAAATCTAGATTTAGAAGATTATTGAAATAATATCTAGATTATAATTAATTGCCCAACATTATAGTAGATTTCAATGCTTAATTTTGAAAGGATTTTGATTCCATTGTTTAAGGTATTAGAAAGGATTTCAAAGTGTAACCAGCTACATAGTTGTATAGGCTGGGAGCTTGTCAGATTGTACTTGCTGTCCTTCTGTTAACATATCACATCTTTATTGTAAGCTGATGTCATATAGTGTAACATTTACCAGTTACTGTATGGTGACACAAAAAGATGGAGTCTGATGGTTGTGTGTTTACTAGCTGCTAATAATACCAGTGTTGCTAGGAGATAATCCAGCTTAGTAACCACAAGCGACCTCTCTACCCACTAAACCACAATAGAAATAATTATCATGTATCATACATTTTATGATGTGGGTGTCTTCTCTACCTATTTTAGAATCATGATAATACTAAGTCAATGTGTACATAAAAACAAGGTAGTCGTAGGTACGTATGGCACACTTACGCAGTATTACAATTTTTTTTTTACAGATTATGACTATATACAGAGCAGTGTACAGAGCAGCTACTTGTACTGGTGTAGTCCCCTGAAACGTTTTACACTATCTTCCAGAGTCCATATACAGCTGGTAGGTACTAAAACATTTTAACATCACAACTCAAAACTAGGCATGCTATATATGCAAGTAGTCTGCAATAGGATGCTTTGTACCAAGTAGGCATTTCTGAGGGATAAGTCTTTACACATACAGCAACAAAACAAAACCTTGTATCCTGGAATGTGAAAATGAAATTAAAAACCAAAAAACACTAGTCCAGTGTTCCAGTCCACTGTTTGTGCCTTCCCTTCTGATGTGTACAATTATTTTTTCTTGTGAATTCTATATTGTTATGATGTTTGTTGGCTTGTGGTAAGCAGCCTCATAGTGTTGTGTACTTGTTGATAGTTTTGAGTGAAACAGACAAATCCTCTTGTGATCTGACAACTGAACTAGAGAGGTCTGGTAAGAGTGGCTCATTGTACCAAGAGTACATGTGTTTACTTTAAACGGGAAAGTTTTGTTGGGCGAAAGTTCTGCATTTGAAAGCAAACCACAAAAGTTTCCCTGGTAAATCGAAATGATTTTGCTGTGTGTTGTCTATAATTTTAAGCTTTACAGTGAAAGTTTTACTGCAAATCATCTTGATAAGCCATGTGCACACACAAAACTTTGCCATTCCCTAGCTGTTTATGATGTCACAACTTTTGTTGTTCATTTTTTGTCTGTTACTGTTAAGTCATTCATTTCTTGTTCTCATCTTAATAGTCTACACAACCACAAAATGGTGGCTAATGGTTACAGATTGAAGTACTACAACAAGTACGCAAAAAGTGAGTGTAGTGTCTGTGGTGTGGGTGTGTGTATAATCGGACCTCATTTTAGTACCAAGGATCCATACAGGCGCTAGGACAAGGCAGTAGCAACAGGCGCCAACTGGTGGAGATTGAGGTGGCTTATGTGCAGCAGTTACAGGTAGAGAATAGTGAACTGAAGGTTCTATTAGAAGAGCACCAGTCAGCATTGGAATTGATAATGAACAAGTATCAGTCACAGGTAGGTCAGTGTGTGTGTTATCATACATATGGTAGTACTGTAGGGATCCAATGCATATGCCCTCAGAATTAAATACCACCCAAAAAAACCATCTTTTAAAATATATCTTATACTCGATTCAGAAGCACCTTTATGGGAGAGTCTTAGAGTCTTAGTGCTACTAACACCAGATATAACGTTAAAAATAATAAAACCATTACAGAAGAACAAAAAGTGAGTTAAGAAAAAAAGAAGTAACAGCCAAACCCAAATTTTAGTCTGCCAGCACTGAATGAGATGCTAAGTGTTTCACATGTCTGATGGAATCCCTTTGACTTACAGTTAATTTCAGGTGAAGTGCAAATGATTTGTGAACATGATCATATGAATGCTAATTACAATGTTAATAACCATTCCCACTAGGTGTCTTCATTTTCAGGTGTTCTAATTGACAAGTTCCACTGACTTTAATACTGCATGTAAAATAAACTAGATGAGCAAAAATTGAAATTTAAGAGGGAGAATAGGGATCGCTGAAAATGCAATGAAACAAACAAGAAGGGATCGCTGGGATGGTAATGTAAACCACAAAGATCCCTTCTTGTTTCATGGCTTTTTTCAGCAATCCCTATTCTCCCTCTTAAAATTTTCAATTTTTATTCATCTAGTTTATGTACTATTTATTTATGCAGTAGTGGATTGTGGATTTGTTTTATTGATAATGAAGACTGTGGTGAATAGTGTAATTTTGCATTCTGCATAGTAATGTTTCTATACACACATTGATTGATTAATTTGTTACTGGGATAGGCAGCTTACGCTGATATTATCCCATGGAGCTGTGGAACATTACAGCTCCAGAGCATACATACAATTTACAATTAATATACTGTACGTATACATACAACAAACTTATAACTAAGAAATAAAGTATTAATTATTGGTCCAGCCATTACAATTGTGATAATCTATTAGAAAACATATCAAACTCAATGATTTGGTGGGGTAAACTGTTCCAGTCATGAATGGTCTTAGGAAAGAAACTCTTGTGGTAATATGTTGTTGCTAAAGACCACATAGTGCAGTTGGTGGTAATAGCAGGTGCTATAACTTCTACTTATAGCACCTGCTATTACCACCAACTCCATGAAACTGATCAGATTGCAATTGCGTACAGTGTCCTACAATTTACATTACTGGTGCCTTTAATAGCTGTCAAATTCAGTGCAAGGATTGTTACTACCAGATATACACCTGACTGCATTATTAGAGTATTTACGTGACTGCTCTATTAGAGTAGATAACCCGCCAACATATAATAAGAAAAAACCACCTTGCAACAAAGTCTTCAGCACAGTTTAATAAGGACAGATTCTATTAGCAACAAGCAGCGCACACCAGACAACCTAACTCTTTATGTGATTTGTATGGCTTTGTGCACATAATGGCATTGTGGCAAGAAGAAATGGCCCAGTTTAGGCTGTTTCCATCCGAAAACGAAATCAAAAATAGGTCATGGACACGCACAATGATCCATTTTGCAAGCTTTGCTACTTTTATCCCAGGATACTCCTTGTAAACTTCGCTATTACTGTGAAAGAATGAATAATTATTATGAAGATAAACAAACTTGTGACATATTTCAGTTTTGTCCCAAATACACATACTGTTTCCTTTTTACTTGATACTTACTAGTGGACCTATACTCATTGCAAATAACCACCAGACAGTTGTTTTTGAGTTGAAGGATCCTTTCCAAGTGGTTTTTAGGTGTGCATTATTTAAGAGTTTTTGCAAAGAAAACCATTGGGCAATCCCTATTATGAACCCACTATCGTGGTCCATAATATTTAATCTCACAATTAGGAAACTGAGTCTCTGACTGAATTAAGTCTACAGACTTTACAACATGACCCTGTGAAGACCTTGTTCCTCTAATACATTGTATAGCAAACTAAAAGCACCTAATCCATTGTAGCACATCATCATGTAATGAAACTTTAATTTTCTGTATTGACACTTACCATATTTAGATACCACAAATTATTTAAATCACTCTGTAGAGCAAGAGTAAATAATACTCTATTATTTACCCTTGGTAGGAGATATTAGTATCAATGGGATTGACCACACCTGTTTTACACTGAGCATGCTTAATGATCTATTGCATTTTGATCAGATCAACCATGCCTCTTACTGGTAACACAGGGACAGGAGGCATGGAACCTCCTCAAATATTGTGTAGGCCGCCCACTTGAGATACTCTAATAAAGCAGTCATCCTAATACAACAGCCATTTTCAAACAGTCACACTTGTATATTGTCTTAATTATTGATTTATGGTGGCTCAGAACAATTTCATAGTGTTATGCAAGCAATCACATTAGCAGTGACGCTTAATTATAATCATTATTTTGGTTGACCACCAGTTCCTGTCATTTGCAAATGAATATATTTATCACAGCATTTAACGAGGTCACCCTGCGCAATCCTCAATATAAAAATGAACTAGTCACCAAATGAACTAGTCACCGTTTCAATATAGAATTGTTACATTTTATGGGCAAGCAGTAGTAAGTAAGCTGCAATTGTGCGGAAGCCGATTTTTTGCACCTTGCGGTGCTTTTGAGCTCCTGCTAACACCAATGTAGGGATTTTCTCACAGAGCTATGTTGTACCAATGATACCATCTATTGTCACTGGTTTTTATCACTTGGTCCCCTACTTCATTCTTAAATATATTATTGTCCCTCCAAATTAGTTTACAACAAGAGTACTAACTGTTCTATTAGCATATCACACAAGTCATTAAAGGTTGAACAGACATTTGAGTGTAATAAGATGATAAAAGTTGCCGTGTACAATATTAGCTTGTTACAATAATGAAATAGTTAGTTGAGTAAGTTTTGGGAAATTTCGTTACATTTGCTAAACTTTATTAGTCCTTTCATCGTTTACCATAACATGTGGTCATTATTCATTGACTGTTGTATATTAAGTGTAAGTTAGACACCTAACATGAGGATCTTTGTGAACTTTAAAACCAAGGTGAAGCTGAGATTTTTAAGCACGAAGATCCAAAGGTGTGATCTCTAGAGAATTGGAGCATTTTTTATAAGGGCATATAGGTGGAATTGGTTGTTTTAAAATCATCACGCAATCTTAACATAAGTTGGGAAGACTGAAGAGCTGAAGAAATGGAAGCTTGCACCTTATCATTGCTTCCTTAAGTTGGACACTAGTGAAGCATGTTGACATAGAAATACAGGAAAAAACGGTCTGGGTACAAGGCTATATACTGCTGCCATAGTATGTGTCATAGTGTCACGGTAGTGTAAAGTACTGGTACATTAATAGAACAGTTTAAAGACATGGCTTGACTTGTTAGGTATTTGTGGTGAAACAACAGTATATAGACCAGGCACAATTTTGGGTACAGACCATACCCACATTACAGATAATGCAAAGCAACTATTCTACAAGGAAGCTTACACATTGAGGTATTTGGTAAAGTCCATGTTATAGTTAGAACGAGCCGACAAGGTTTCTAAACGATTTAGCAAACTGATGACGATATGGGCGAGTGCTACCCACAAATTAATTAAAGAGGTTACAGGCCAAAGTACTTTTGTTATCTTTTTGTATTTTAATTTGTTGTGTAAATCCTCTAGTAAGAGTATAAAAGCACAGATAAACAATTCAGTGAATTATTATAAATGATGAAACACCCAAATCTAGCCCAGCTAGTTTCTGTTTAAACTGTTAGAGTTGTGCATGATACGATATCATCACTTAATGAGTTCCAAATTTTTATTGGGGAGGGAAAGAATGAGTACAGGTAGGAGTTGATTCTTGTCATTAATTGCTGAAACCTCATTTGGTGACCTCAGGTGTAATGGTCAGATGAAAGCAGCATTAGATAGATATTGGCAGGTATATCAATGAGATTGTGAATAATCTTGAACATGATGATGGCTTTTAGTTGGTTCCGACAATGTACCAGTGGCTTACAGTGTAGTCTTTGTAACATTTCAGTATCACTTAAAGAGGTGGAATAGCTGTTAAAAACAAGTTGAACCTTGCAGCATGTCTTTTAGTAACCTCATTAAGCCTCTAGACATCAAAGGAAATATCACTTAGAATTTTCCAACTACAGTTTTAGTTGAATGATCCTATGGCTACAGCATGTGTTCTATTTATGAGAATGTTAAAAATCATTTGTTGTTGTGTATGTACATAGCTACACTGTTAAGTGTTCACCGAAAATGTTTTGTAGTGACAGATGTGTTGTCCATACTACACATTATTGTGACATGATAGGATAAGTGATACTGATCACATGATCCACAATAGCACTTGAGAATGAGGCCCTACTACTTGCAAAGGCATAATTCATAAATAAACTGAATAAATCCATCTGTTTGGTGAATTTATATGTAGTGACCAGATTAGAGAAGGTCTCACTGTTCACTGTTTGTATTTAGTGTCTTGTTTTCTTGTCCTCCTCATACAGTTCAGACAGAAATATGATAAACTGGTCAAGTTCTCTAATCCTGATCATCACTGCCGAGCCATGAGGTCACACCTTGAGAAGTGAGTCATCTCCTTAGCAACCACTACTTGTATAGAAAACAAATACCAGGTGTGCCTTACACTGGGGGTTACTTGGAGCACATTTGGGCCATTGAAAATGTACAAAAGACATGTACTCCAGAGGGACTAGTGAACTTCTCTAAGATGACCACTGTAAGTGTTTGTGTGTAATGTAATGTTTGTACATGTATGTGTGTACGTGTATTGTGTACATCCGTGATGTGTGTTTAGTGTGTATGTTCTTTGTCTGTGTGTGCGTGTGCATGTGTGCGTGTGCATGTGTGTGTGTCCACTTATAGAAGGGAGCAATACAATGTGCGACTTGTAACAAGTGGTTCAAGAGCAAAGGAGGCCTAGCACTTCACACATGCAGAATATAAAGTTATCTAGTTGCCATTTTTATGGCTTGCTTAACCGTTCAACAGCAGTAAGCAAGCAAGTGTGTCTGTGTGTAATGTGTAGTGTCTGTGTGTATGTGTGTGTGTGTGTGTGTGTGGGGGGGGGGGATGTGTGCATGCGGCCATGTGTGTGGTATGAGGCAGCGATTAGACCACCGGCCTGGTAATTGAAACGTTCCAAGTGATATATCAGTAATACCGTTTATCGTGATAAATTATCATAACCGATTATCATGCCGTGACAGTATTTGATAACCGATATATCGAAATACCGATATATTGATGAATACCAGTATAGGATTACTTTTAACCCAGCCTTTGGTGTTTAATTATCCAATTTGTTGATGGTTTAGCAGACACGCCCTAAACAAAACTTGATGTTGTCACATTACAACACATGCTTACTTGTACTGAATTATATAGTTTTTGGTTTTTGGGATGATACCGCTTCATACTAGGCCCAAGAAATGATGCAATAGTTACAATAACAAGCTAACTATACACCGATATACCGCAATATTTTCCTGTTACCAATACCATGTATTCAAATTTCAATACTGCCGAGCTCTAGTTCCAAGGTTGATGTCCATTCTTTCCTTGAGCAACAAATTTTGCTCACATTGCTCAAGTCTACCCAGCGATAATGGCGACCTGATGGCTTGGTCTCAATTGAAGAAACAGATGACAGATTCCCAGCTTTCCTTACTTCTTAGTGGTGCTGGGGTATTTGTGGAAGCTATAACAATCCGATACTCACAGACTTGAGTCCCTGAGTGGTGCACAAACATCCCAGTGCTGGTTTGCTGGACAGCAATAGTTGTGTTTCACATGGTTGCCGGACTATTAACTTTTTTGTATGCTGATATTTTTTCATGGACCACGCCCAAACCTTTGTGGTCCCTATTACAGTAGACCCTCAGTTATCCAATCCTTGTTTATCCGAAATTGGAAATGACTGTTCTATTAGAGTATTTTGAGTACAAGTGTATGTTCTATTAGAATAAATCAACAGAACTATGTATATAAGTGTACGGGCTTCAGTTATCCGAATGATTCACTTATCTGAACACCTTTACTATTGCCTGAGATACATTGTGGTTCTGATAACCAAGGTTCTATTGTATACATTACTATCGTATTGTATGATGTAACATTCAGCAACTATATAGATAAAAATGTACTGTAGGTGTAGTGTGTATACTCACATGTGTTCTTGTCCACATACCAAAGGCTTTGTTTGTTTCACTGTAGGCAGTGTTTGTGGTGCATGTGTGTAGTGTAATGCATTCAGAAGAATATCCTTTGTAGTGTAAATGCATATGCAGTGGACCAGATAATCAAAAAGTTCAGATAAATAAGAGACCCGTTCATTTATTTTAATAAAATATGCACATTAGACGAAATACTCTAATAGAACTTTGGTTAGTCAATAGTCGAATAATGTAGGGACCACTGTACAGTCACATACTGATGTGTATGTACACTTTGTACATTACATACAATTATGTAACACTTTCACACCTCAGATCAAAGGAATTCTTTATGCTACAAATGTGATGTGGCACACTTAGCAGTGCAACATCTAGATGTCGCACTGCAAAGTGTGCTGACAACTCATTACTGCATTCCACAAACTGTACAGCTTTAATGCTTCTTACTATTGAATACTGTAGTAAATGTATATGAAACCTATATGACCAACATCCACTTTACATTGTGGGCTTCAGTGATCTCCTGTGGCCTACAATTGAGCCTCCTGTGGCTCTCAATTGAGACCAACCGAATCCCACAATCAAAACTGTCTCGTGGTGATAAGGTTTCTTATACATTTTGAAAACCTTACATAGTAAGTACTAGTGTTATAGTAAGAGCTAATATGAAGCTTTGATATAGTAAAGGCACCCTCAACCACATTAAAGGCATTTAACTTAAAAGTGAATTTAGCAGCTTAAAACTACTGTAAAAGTAACTTGAAAGGGTTAGAACTACCTTAAAAAGCACCTTCAAAAGCTTAAAAAGCTACTTTGAAGTGTAACATATTACATACGCGGCGAGTGCGTACATATCAGGCAATGCACGACTTACAGCATTACCCGCGGCGTTACCTGATATGTACGCACTCGCCGCGCAGCGAGCCGCGTTATGTACGCACTCGCCACGCGGCGAGTGCGTACATATCAGGCGGCTCGCTGCGCGGCGAGTGCGTACATATCAGGTAACGCGGCGAGTGCGTACATATCAGGCAATGCACGACCCACAAGTGCGTACATATCAGGTAATGCACGACTTACAGTGTTACAACCATTGCATACTTTCAATTTTTGTTTGATGTATGGCTTCAGTGTGGTATAGTATTTTGATAAACATGTGTATTGTTTGTTATTGTGTTAGGAGTTGGAGAGACATAAACTGCAGCTCCATTGTGTGGCCCAGACTATTCAGAAGGCATTAGACTGTGACAGGGAATACAGTTACTGTACTCAGCGACGACTATCCCAACTGGAATTTGAGAACAAAAGTCTCAGAGAACTGTTGTCCATTGCCAGTGAAGCTAGTGTAGGATCATCACTACTACACAACTCTGTGGTGGTAAGTTCAGCTACTACTACCGATACTACATCAGAACTACAAGATGACACAACATTGTCTTCTCCAAAGTCATTGTCTTTGTCACCCCACTCCAGTAACAGTGACAGTCATCGTCATCAAGTGTTTAATACCTTATATGGTAGTGGTGATGAGCCACAGTTTAAAAGTACTCCGTCGTTCATTAATGACAATGATGAATGCATGCCTGTCACCACTACCCCAGCTGTGTCACCATCAGTGTCACCTCACCCCCCAGGGGATAACAATGCTCCCTCATTATTCACAACTGCTAACATCAACAGCAGTAACAGGCTAGCAGAAAGTAGTAATGACTTAGAGGAGGACATTGATGATGTAATAACTACAGACTCATTTGATTCAGGCTCATCCACACCATTAGCTGCTGCTGCTGGTACTGATCCAATTAGTAGTAGTAATAATAGTAAGATGTTATTGAGGAGAACAGAAGAATATGTATCTAATAGATAGGATATTATAGTGAAGTGATAGGTGTTTTATTAGTGTGATTGTTATTGTACATAATTTATTGATATTATTATGGGTAATATTTTCTACTACTGTTGGGTAATGATCACGTGACTTGTTTATTGTTTTCAAATACTAAGGGTATAGTGTACAAGTATCCTGACAGTGATTGCGAGCCACGCCCACAATGGCGGCGAAATCCCCAGCAGCTAGTGAGAGGAGAGACAAGAGGAAACCTACTAAGGTAAGATATACACTATATGAGCCTTATCCGCAATTACGTCACAACGCAAAAATGGCGAAAAGTGTGGGGGTCAAGTGGGGTAATTTGTATGGAAGGGATAATGTTTCGAGATGTTCCACGTGAAGAAAGCACGAGAAAACTCTGGTGAGGCTTATTAACTATCTTACTATGTAGGGGCACGCATTTTTGTACTTCTCGAATAGTCCTACGGTCTGCTTTTGGTTTCCTCCCAATGGCTCTCTGTACAAAAGGCCCCCACACTTTTCGCCATTTTTGCGTTGTGACGTAGTTGCGGATAAGCTTAAGGCTCATTGTGTTGCAACACTAAAACATAATGAGGGTAGTTAGTCGTTGTCGACCCATTGTTTACGCGCTCGCCACGTAACTAACTAGTTTCCATACTACAAAACCAGTGGAGGAAATATCCTCTTTGTGACTACACTAAACGAACATTATCAGACAAGTATAGTTTATCTGAATATTCATCCTCCATTATAAGAGACTTCATCATCTCCAGTACCTTGTAATAACTTTTGTGTCCACACTAAATTTCTGTTTATCTTCTGATGATGAGGAAAGTGACAAGGTGGTATAGTAACAGAGGAAAGTGATAGTGAGTGATGAAATCATTATCATGACTTGATTGGGAACATGTTGATATGGTGTTGGACATTTTGTAACTATGTGATGTGATGTTACTGTAGGAGGAGAAGGGGAAGATATATAGAGCAGCTGGTACTGGTGACCTGAATACATTACAGCTGCTCCATAAAGAAGGAGTTGATGTTACTGGTGTTGTTAGTGATGTGAGTATGTGTGTAGTATAGTTGATGAGGTTTAGTGATGTACAATTTGTCTCTGTCAGTAACACATCACTAACACTATGGCTATAGTGGGGAATTCCCTATTCTACTAATCATTTTACACATCATGTTTGGGTAATAATATTATCAAACACAATTTGGTGTAGTTACAGTTTTGAGATATATTAACTTTCATAACGTCTACTCATCATTACTAGTATAGTGGTGGTACCCTGGTTAAGTATACAGAGTTTTACTATAGTATACAAAGACATCCTCAGCTAGAGGTGACACACAATATATTGTTTTTAATGTCCATCACTAAATGTTCTGAATGAAAGTGTTGTTGAGTGAGCAATGTCAGTATGTAATAGATGTTAGTGTAGTTGTGTCTTCCTACAGGCCAACTGGACCGGTCTCCACTTGGCAGCTATTTATGGCCACTACAATGTGGCCTCATCCCTACTTGATTGGGGATGTGAAGTGGATGTTGTTGATGTGAGTCAATATGTGTGTATGGTTTCCTGTGTGAGTTGATATGATGGGTAAGCCGGTTATTTTGAAGGAGTTTCATTTTTAAATTATTCGAAAAGCAGTGGTTCTACGGGAAAACAAAAAAACAACTCAAAATAAGCTCATGCCAGACAATTGATTAATATGTATCTAAGCCTGGGGCCGTAGATATTGTAGTCTAATAGTATGATGAAACGTGACTCAGTGACTCGCTACTATGTGTGAACTCATGTTACAAAAACACGTAACTGTTGAACTACAGTTGCAAGTTTGCAATGGTGTGATATGGCTTTGCATTGTTACCAATTACTAGCACACAAATGGACCATAAAGCTGAGTTATGATTTCCTCTCTGCACCGTGCAATGATACATGCTTTTGCTGCTTCATTCTCGTCTACAAAACACAATTTCTCCTAGTGTAGTGGTACAAGTTTTTGTTGTAGACATGATATCCCCTTATCATGATTTGTATCCTTTTAATACACATACTTGTCATCTCGATAAAAATCCACTTAGTTGTACGTCCACTACCAAAATAATTTTTGCTGGTGCTTAGGAATTAATTTTACCAGCTGCTCTTTGAGACTTTCCCCCTTCAAAATTAACCACATCATGTAGTGTGTATGGCTTCCTGTGATGGGAAAAAGTGAAATTGCATTCCTATAAATTTAGGTTTTGTTATGTTGCTATGGTTACTACAGTTGTACAGACACACAAGATGGTAATGCATGTATCATTAATGAGTAGTGATGTAATATTTAGTAATGATGTGATATTTAGTAATGATGTAATATTTAGTACACCTTGTTACCTATCAGTTGATAATGGTATCCAGTATAGGTAGCCTCTAAAGAATAGTGTGACTGCTCTATTAGAGTATCTTGAATTATTGATTCCCGGGCTGGCCTGGGTTCTGGCTACGCCTCTATCACACACAGAAACACACTAAACATTAAACAAAGCTGGCAGTGTGCTCTATCAGCTGCCAATTGTAAAAAAAAAAAAAAAAAAAAAGGGAAATACCCTGACTATAGCTGCTAATTAGGATACACACATGTGTAGTATACATGATACAAATTAATGTTGTACAATGATACACCACAATCTTTATCATCAATTAATAAGCTATTCTAATCCAAAGAAGGCTTTTGATACAATAGGCCAGTAATATGATAACCAGTCCATAAAATTAATTACAGCAACTTTTGATATGTGGAATAATGAATTTTAACAAGTTTGTATAGCACATTAGACAAAGTTTTGATATGAATTATTATAGTAGTAGTTTGTGGTTGAAGTGTTATATTGTGTTGTTATACCAAATCACAATCCCACCAATAATAGGGATTATGTGTTGTTTGTGTATGTACTGGTGAAGCCATATAATATCACTTGTATTATACAGGTGGACAAGTGTACACCACTACACTATGCTGCCATGGAGGGTCACACTAATGTAGTGACCCTACTGGTAGGGAAAGGAGCAAATGTTAATATGAAGAATAAGGTGAGCTAGTGTGAATACAGTGTGATGATAAATGAATTATATGGCTTTGTAGAATTGGCTTGTATGGCTTCTATTACTATAATGAGGACATGTAACCAATAATATCACTGTATGTGCATGTTAACCTCTCTGGTGAGGACACCTATTAATAGGGACACTACCTAATAAGGACATGTTCTCATTTCATATACTAGTTACTGTGTGGTGGGAAACTTTTGAATAAATAATAATTTAGTGATTTTGTAAAATGTGTAGAACATTTGATATTAACATGACACAATAATGTAGTGGCTATGTGTACTGACCCACCCAAGTGTTTACTGTATCACATCATTGTGTGTATTGTATCACTATAGGGTGGGTATACTCCAATAGAACTTGCTGTGATTAATAACAAATCTGGACCAGTGGACTACTTCATCAACACAGTTGGGATGGACCCCACACAGTATGATCAGGTACAGTTACACACAAACAGACAACATGTTTCTAATGTTAGTACTGTATTGTGTAAATAAATGAATAACAACAAAATGATATGTAATAGTTGTAACAATTAGTGTGGACGCATTATCCAAAACCCACAATCAAACTGTGTCTTGGTTATAAGGTTTCATATATATTTTACTAACTATTTAGTAGTGTAGATAGTGGCTAGATAATATTTGAAACATATAGCTCAGTCAAGGATAATGTTGACTATTACAATAATTTGATTTGTACTCGTACATGTACAGGATCATGTGATTGTGTTATAATATTTGACACACAATTGTGACCTGAGCTAACAAGCTTGTTTCTACCACTGATGGGTAGTATCATAACATCTACCTCTGATCTAGTCTAGTACTGAAGTATTGTTAACAAGGACCACCACTATTACAAATCATCTAGTTGTGTGATTAATCAGTCGGTGGAGTGTGGTTCATTTCACAACTCAGAATGAATTTTTCTGTTTGTTTACCAACAACAAAACTATGTAGTTGTGATAGTGTAAATAAAGTATAAACACTGTTCCATCATAACTCAGTATTACGACCAGTAGTCCAAATACTGTCTAGAGGTCATGAGATGGACAAGTCCTTTAGTTATACAGAGTTAGTATTAGTTTTGTTGTGATTACTTGTTAGTTCCATTATAACTTATCATGTCATTTTGTATGAGGTCTTTATAGTAAGGACTTAGTCTGGTGGCACCCATCCCTTCACTTTTAGAGTGAGGGTCATAGTACATGGTACTTGTGATACCACCACTTATTAAACTTATTCATTTAAGTAAGTATTTTTGACAGTTTGCACCATGAATAACTCAATAACCATGGCAACCAAATATAGAATAGTTGGAAAGCAGCTGATACTCCCCAAGTGATGCTTCAAGGTACACCCACCGTAAAGACTTAGTATAAAGTTTCTTGCTTTCTTTGCCGAAGTACAATAGCTTGAACAGGTAATATATTACATCACGTTCAATTTGAATTCCAGTTGCACAAGTACCCTATACTAAGGTCACCAGATCCTTACTCTATGTGATGGGGTAAGGACCTACAAACTTTCTTGTCAGTACATGTACATCAATAATACTGACTGTTCTATTAGAGTATTTTGTGATCACAATACACAAACTGGTGTTGTATTAAATAACTCATTCCATTAACATCAACAAGTTTGGTTATTCATGCTCAGACTTGTCATGTAGTGAGTGTTGAACACTCTAACTGTTTGCAAAGGTGCTTTACACTCTATAGAACTAGTTTAATTAACTAGTTTAATTATGGTGCAATCCATTTCACAGCTTGTTTCCTTAATTCACGTTGGAGACAAAACAGTTAGGGTCTGTCTCCATCGATGTATAGTTTTGGTGTTTTCTTGGTAGTACAACAGATTTCAACTTGAAGAATGATTTAACTTGCCTATTTTGCTAACAAGCACTTACCCGTGATTACATCGTAATCATACACTAGTCTGGGAAAGCCAGAAATGGGACCTCTATGGGTGTGTCCATTTTAACACTTGTACATCTTGCTTTGAAACACACAAAACAGTCTGTAGCAAAGCTAGATTTGTATGATTTGTAATGTCATTCCACTTATATGGCAGCTATGGCTGTTAATAGGTTTTGTATGACTGCTCTATTAGAGTATTTGTCATTTGAGCTGTGTATTTACTTGTAGTAGTGATAATTTGCATGGTAGAAATGTTAACTAGGTAATATATTAAATGTTATTTAAAGTCTTGTGTGACGGTGTCTAAGATAGATATTTTAACGCTGGTAGTGCTGACAATGTATCACTACATGAGAATTAATTTCAAGCTTTAGGGGTAGAGTATTGGCTACTAATTCAAGGTATATTATTCCAGCAATAGTGTCAAGATACAGCAGATACAGAGGGTCTATGCAATATAGTAACCCTCAAGCCCTGTGGTAGTACTTTTGTGCTGTGACTCAGGGCCTTCGGGTTACTAAATTACAGAGACCCTTGTAGTCAAATGAAAGGTGACTGCTCTATTAGAGTGTTTTGGCCAAATTTGGCTGTAGTCCACTAAATAGACAGTGACAAGTCAAGTGCACATACTAAAGTTATACAAGGAAGAAAACAGTAAAATGAGGTCACTAATACGTGAGGTACAAGTGGTATATTATAATGGTATATGTGTTACACTATTGAGTGTTCATCTGACTGTTCTATTAGAGTATTAACTGATCATTTTATCATAATGTAGAAGACACAACAAAAGATTAAACAACTTTTGAAGGAGGAGTCATCTAAATCACAACCTACCAGATCACCTGATCCACAACAAGGTATGATGTCATCACTCACCATATACTAATACAGTGGAACATGTTATCTGAACTGAACTAGTGGACTACTTGTTGATGTTTTTAAAGTTATTATTCCACTAACACATTGTCAGAGGTACAGGTTACTGTATACAAATTGTTATTAGTCTCTTGTAGCCAGACCACTACTTTTTGTGTGTGGGGTGGGAAAAGTAGGTGTGGTGGTACAATGACAATAGAAATCCTGTTCAGACTTTTACCAGTTTACAGTGAGCGTTATTGGCTAAACCCTAAACTTCTTAATCCTGTTAACAAGCGATGCACATACCGTTATTAATTGGTGTTTCGTAGCGATATGAAAGCTTTAAAGAAGACACCTTTCAGTGTAAAGCTGTCCCAATTGGATAATGATTCTTTATACGAGACATTTCGTCTTGAAAAGTTGTTTTTATAAATGGCGCACGCATTGCTTGCTAACAGGGTTAAGAAGTTTATGGCTTGTAAACTGGTGAAGTCTGAACGGGATTTCTATTGTCATTGTACCAGACCCTACTTTTCCCACCCACACACAAAAAAGTAGTGGTCTGGTTAAGGTATTTGAAATTTCACGTGAAATAGCAATACATAATTTAGCAATCAAAGGCCATTACTAGACATGATTGTGCAGGCAATACCATGGGAACCACTTATGTGTTGACTAGTCAAGTGGAAGCAAAACAAATTGTGTGTGTATGGATTTTACATGAAATTATTCCATCATTTTTGTCAGCTGCTTTTATATCCACTATTAAACTAGAGTACCTGCTTTTGCTATGAATCACATTATCAGACACAGCTTTGGTTGGGAAAATGTATCGCTAGTGACGGAGCTTTCAACAAGTGACCTTTGCAATCATGAAATGACATTTTATTTCAGTTGCTAAATTATATACTGCCATCTCATGTGATCAAACTTGATCTCACAGTGATCTGGGTGATATTAAACTTAATTTCTCACAGCCATGTATGTGATTACTATGTTATAGGCAACACATGGGGCATACCCCAGAACCATGACTGTTCTATTGGAGTACTTGCCTGACTGCTTTATTAATTTTCACCCAAATGACAAAATTATATTGCTAGAAACAATAAAACATCATGTTATGTTAGCTTGTGTATTGTGTAGTGCCACATGCAAAGATGGGACGAGGAGCAGTCAACAAAAAAGTTATATATGCATACCTACAAGCTGCACAGAAAGGCACTAGAGCTGCCAATCAACTTAAGCTGGTCATGATGGGAGCGGAGGGAGCAGGGAAGACCAGCACTGTTGGCTCCTTACTTGACAAACAGTTCCAAAAGAACCAGGAGTCCACCATAGGTGCAGCTGTCGATCGTTGCTTCATTGATCGTATCTTGGTATCAAAGTGGAAGCAAATTGAAATGGAACTTCAGTCGCAAGAGCTCCCTAAGCTGTACAAAACTGAAATGAAAGATCGTATTTCAAAGATAACAAAGAGTCTTGGTGACAAACAAGTACCAGCATCCATTCAACAAGAGGAAGTTCCACAAGAGCTTGTTACAAAAGTTAAGGAGGTAGTAGAAGCCAAAGAGGTATCCTGTGGAGATGTACGCATCATAATCCTTGATCTGGGAGGGCAGGAGATTTATTACGAAGTCCACTTCATGTTTTTGTCTCCAGAGGATGTAGTGCTGATGACCTTTGATGCATCAAAAGGCTTGAAGCAGACAGTGGTGTGCCGGCAGCGTTTGGATAGGTTTAAAGCAAAAGTAGCCACGAGAGGAATGCAGACAAACCTTGAAGTGCTAGAAACTCTTTTCCTTTCTGTCTACAGTCACTGTGGGGCCTCAGTAAAAGGATACATTTCCAACAGAATCCCAACAATATTGATGATAGCCACTCATGCCAAGGATCTTACCGACCAGCAGAAGCAAGATATCATTGTGGAATTTTACAAGGCATTTGAAGGCAGGCCATTTTTGGATCACTTGCCAAGTGATCGATCTGATGCTTTTCATTTCATCGATAATGAAGCCAGAGAGTGTGAAGTGTTCACAGCTGTGAAGCAGATCATTGTGAAGGCATCCACTGCTACCATCCAAAAGCAATGCCCTATTTCTTACCTGCAGTTTGAAAGTGGCTTGTTACAAATATCAGAGTCCAAATCAATCATCACTAGACAGGAAGCTATAGATATTGCAAGAGGAGCTGGTGTTGAGAAAGACAGAGTAACAGAACTACTCCTCCACTACTCCTACAAAGGTGTTCTCCTCTTCTATCCTGATATGCCTTCCCTACAAGATGTTGTCTTTGTTGATCCACAAGAGGTATCTGATCTAGTCTCCTCTGTCATTTCCACACACGATTGCCAGCCATCTTCATCTAATCTCCAGCTTGCTTGTGTCCGCTATGACACCTACGGATTACTGGAAGAAGCATTGCTTGATGATATTTTGAAGAGATGTGGTCGTCTCCAGCAGAAAGAGGTTATCTTGGGTTTGCTGAAGAAGTTTGATCTTGCAGTAGAAGTGCCAGTGAACACCAAGTTCATTGATGAGGATGATAGCTACGTTACTCCCAAGAGTGGCAAAGTGTTTGTGGTTCCCTCCATGTTGGTATACAACAAGAGGAAGGTGTACCAGAAGAAAGCTGATGATGTGGTTGTGTTGTACCACTACCCTGACAAGTTCATCTTTGAAACTGTGTTCAACCATGTGATTGTCAAGACTGTTCAGTGGTGCAACAAAGAAGGACATTGTGTTCGACGGTAATTTAATAAATTTGTTAGTTAACGTTGTCATGTAAATTTCTGTAGCATTTACCGAGGCACTGGCTACTTTGATTTCACCTTGATGAAGCAGAGTTTCTGTCTACAACAATGTCTAGTTACCTTCTCTATCAAGTGCTTCATCACTCTCCATGTGGAAGATCAGCTGATGATGTTGGGTCAACGTCAGGAGTTACTGGCCCATCTGAAAGAGGCAATCCATGAAGTACACCACACATATATTCCATCAGCTAAAGATCCCATTGGATATGTGGAGTGTCCACTCCAACACGAAGAAGGCTGTTTACCTCATGTTCGACTTGATGACATCAGTGAAGTAAATGATATTCTTTGTTTAAAGAATCCTGGTCAGATTGTTCCAAGGAAATCCTACATGTTGCTACTGACCACATCAAAAGGTAAGATAGCAGTGTCAGCAATATTAGTACCTTTAAATCTGACAGGCAATTCTTCAGTGACTGAAGCAAGTACACAATCAACTAGTAATCTCAACAGAATACTGACACAAAGTAAGTGTGACCTGTTGAAATTCTGTTGTATATAATTATTTTAAATTGTACAGGACCAACTGCAAAACACTTACTTGATGTTGTTGTACGACGAGTGGCTGCAGATTGGGATAAAGTTGCTGATCAATTGGAGTTTGATATTTCCACCATCAGAATTATCCAGAGAAAGTACAGGGATGATCCAGAGGAATGTTGTCATCAGTTGCTAAAGGAGTGGGTCACTACTGATAAGGGAGTAGGACCAAAGAATTGGGCTACTCTACTAGCTGCTCTGAAAAAGATCAGACAACTGATATCAGTTACTGAACAGATAGAGGATGATCTCAGAAGACTGACAGTGACAACGTATGAAATTTGTTGAGTAATATTACATCACATGATCTTATTGGTTTACAGGCCATCACCAAGTAACACATCTCAATGGAGATGTACTGTATTATGAGAACATGTAGTACTTTATTAATGTAGCATATCACATGTATTGTGCTCATTTCTTTATTATAACAACTTAACATGGATATAAATTACGAGGGTATAGACAACTTAAAGTATTACAACAATTATAATAAATCAATAGAGTATTAATTCACCATCATACCGTCTGGTGAAGTGTATAAATAACAATGATGACATCCATTGTGTATTAATTCTACCAGTCATACCAGCAGCTCACTCTGACGGCAGCCAGTCACACATCATAACCATTAATTATATCTATGACATACAATTACCGGGAATAGTACCAGGTGTTACCTAGACACCTCAGATCAATGGCAAAAATACACACCAAAATTAATGTGTTGTGGACCTTTTAAATTTCCTTGAAACACCACAAGACCTCCAGATAAATGATGACATGTAGGTTTGTGCTAATTATGCTGTATATAGTCAGGCAAAATAGCAATTATTATGCTAGCTACATTGTAACATAACAGCAACATTACAATTCTAATTATTTCATATGCAACCATATGAATGATTTTCAAGATTTATAATTAAACTGTAAAAATGTGTGCACATGACAAAGACAATGATAACACACTAAACATTAACTACAACAAGGAAATTAGTAATTTTAGATCATAAAAATTGAAACTAGGAAGGTCGCCCACACCTGAAGATATACTAGTGGACATTTAATCCCTAATTCAGCCTATACCCAAATATCATCAGGTGTAGGTTACTTCCCTTTTTTCCACTACTTTAACGCCTTAAAATTCCTAATACTTCTTTTCCGAACCTGTGCATACCACATTAGAAGAATGAATGGACCAGGTTTATTGTTTTAGTGTGAACTCTTGTCCTAATTATCAATTACTGAAATAGTACATGAAGATGGTGAAGTGGCCATGTGCACTTCATTTTCAGCTATGTTCAGTCCATTACACAATAAAGAACACTACAAGAAGGATCTCTGCAATCAATCTAGTTACAATGGAAATCTCCTGTTACAAATGTAGCACAGCACTACTGTAAATTGACACCTTGCGCTGTCAGTAAAGATGAATGGGACACAAAGGAGAACACTAGTAGTCCATGAAACTTACATTGTATGTACTGCAGCATGCCAAAAAGCACCTGTCGGGCTGAGAACAGCGAAAAACTCAAGCCTGTAGCCTTAGCCATTATCAAGTTACTCTGGCATCAGGCAGTCAGTAGAAAATTTCACTAAATAAATTTTAAAATATATATATATTTGTAGTGACCTATTGAAACTGTTTCAGGTTGTATGTACTGAAGACACTATTGGGCCTTACCAAGGTGCCACGAAAGTATTGTGAGGACAAACTTTAATGTACTATATGATTTTTGATTAAGTTTTGCCCTATTTTATGCCAGTATTTGCTCGTACTATTCCTGCACATCCCTAGCCATGACAAAAAACACTGTACATTACAAAATTAAACTTTCAGCTCTTAATTGCAATATTTCAGTCACCTACTACTAAAATACAACTTGGTGATGTTCACTAACAGGATGGATAGCAATATGGAGTTGATCAGTGTTGTGGATGTGACCCTCTGTGTTATGTTATCTTGTATCCATGACAACCAATCCTCAAGATCACTATGGACACCCTTAAATTTGCTCTAACAATAGAAACACACAAAGTATCGTCATGTTCTATAAATCACCGTACTATATAAAGATTACCTAGCCTATAGTGGCCTGAACCACACACACGCCACACACAGAGATATTGAGAAGAATCTCCGAGACCATATCATGCAAGCAACAAATAAAAGATGCATCCATGCTTCAAATAATTACGACAAGCTTTACTGAGCCTATACATATATTTACCACATTTCCTTGTACACAAGCTACATCAAATAAACATCAGACTCAAATATAAGCCAGGAGCACATTTGGAAAACAAACAAACACAATAGAGTCCACTGTTAGTGTATTACTTTACATATTTCTATTGTTGCTACTGTTTTTTCACTTTAAAGCCATCTGAGAGATGAAAGTGATACAAGTGATCATGTGAATTGCTAGCTAGCTACTGACCAAAGGCACAGCAATCCAATATCTACTGTACCATTTGACATGCAGACTGCTCTTCATTGTAAAATATTGATTTTTTTACTTCACTGACCTACCGACATTTAGTTGAAGTGGCTTCATAAACATACAAATAAATATAATTGTACTACTCACTCCAGACAAGTAGTTTTGTCCATTAAGGAATTGTTCAACTGACGGAGTGTCCCATGTGATCACTGGAACATACTCGCTGATGTACTCCCTACTCCACCAACCACCTGACTGGCTAAACCTGTTTAACCAGTTGATGACATCATCAAGAAGGTGTGGTGACTTACAATGATTCACTGAAGTTGTATCTAGTGTAGTGATAGTGGTAGAGCTTGGCTCTCATGAAACGTGGAGGCTGAGTGAAAGGGGGTGGGGCTAGTAACTGCAAAACTGATACAATTTGAATGATTACAATACAACAAGTATTATTATGCATCCACCTTCCTTCTGACCAATCAACAATCGGTACATCAGGTGAATAATCCACGGGTCACGTTGGTAACTCCCCAAAGCAGCAAACCACATTTGCCAGTCCAGTCGGGGTTGATGGGGAGCTATAATTAGAACAACAATGAACACAGTATGTTACATGAACAACTCACCAACAAATGGAGGTGCACCATTGGGACTTCCTGGTTTGTAAAGAAATTCGTACTCCTAACATGGAGAGAAACAACATGTAAAGGTTAATACAATGTATACAGCAGAATATATAATTTAGCTAGAACAAAATATTTAGCAAGTATAGTAAGTCATGTATAAACAGCAGCTGTGAAGCCACATTGCATTACAATTCAATTTCCTAGCTGAATACTTTAATAATTTATATGGGATGATATTTCCAATGAGCATTATCACCTATCTGAACACTCTAATAGATCTTATTATAAATCTAATGAATACGTACCTGGAAACGTTATAATTGTTACCTTATTTGGCCCAAGCAACAATAAAACAGTAGTTATTTAAAAAGCGCAAAATACCAATTCACAATATTGTTAGACAGCGGAATCAGTCAGATGGTCAGTGGAAATTTCATGGACATGATAATATTTGAAATTTAAAGACAGAAGATCATCATTTAATAGTACTCCAGCAAGTTGTCACACAAATACACTTCTACACACTATCACACACCTTCCATTCCCCATTAACATCATTGGCTCCTTCAATAATGATTTCTGGTCTCCCGCCCACTCCAGTCATGTGACGAAACAAGCCATAGGAGTGAGTCAGTTCATACACGTTCAGTGATTGTTGTAGAGAGTGTATGTTAGTTGGTAATGAGTGATAGAATGACTGGTCCAGTCTACCATGTGATACCTATGGAATAACATGCTATATGTTAACTGAACCATATGTAGGAACATTTTGTATGTATAGCAGAGTCTTCTATCAAGATCAGGTAGTTATTACAAGTAGTTTGAAGAGCTGGAACTAAGGTATCACCTTATATTGAATAAAAAAAGTTTGTGACAATACTACAGGGAGACTCAACATGCATTGGTAGAATCTTGAAACAGCAGACAAACAACACAACTCCCTCATGTACAAAACTAACCAATGATATGCTAAACATGATCACTGCAATCGCTGTTGACCAACTACAACTAGCCAATGAAATCAGTTTATGGAGGAGGCAGGGCTCCCTCACTGACCTACACAACACACTGATCACATGATCAACACACAACACCTGCTCACATGATCACACCGTACAATATTTCAACTACCAGTGACAACATTCCCATCACTGTGGTAGCATACACTGACATGGTAACAGCTCTAGTAAACCCCTCCTTGCTAAAGGCAATATTAGACATCACTGTTACTGGTTGTAGCTGGAACTGTATGTTGAAGTATTGACCAGTATAATAGAATGTGATCGCTATGACAACCAGGCAAGCAAGCTTGCGTATCACTGACAATAATTTGCCACCATAGTGACCAAATACGGAAGTGAACAATTGAATTGATATCTTTTTATGTTTCACACCTGAAAGAAACATAGCCAATCATAACTCAGTAAATCATGTAGACAACAACCTGATAACAACTGATCATCCATCAGTGATATACACAGGACAATAGTGAGAACATTGAAGAAGTTGTAATTACCAGTAAGAATTATACATACTTGAAATAGTATCTGAAATACAAACAAATGATGTTATACTCTTATATCACAACACTTGTGCAGCCCAAGAAACTGGTGTAACACAACAGTGTGTTGTTGGCAGGAAGAATAAACATGTGATTACCATGTACACATAGCTTTATGATCCCTTATCTTAATGAAGCAAATTTTCTGGTAGATTTGTCAACCCAATAGGATATATTGTTAACAATAAATACTTAAACAATAAATGATGACTGGTTGCTAAATATAATAGGCAAGCTGCTCAAGAGAATAAGCTGAAAATTGGATGTAGGTATATTAATCACTATAAACAGGTTTATTGGTGTTCTCAAATTAAAACCAGTCTGTGAGATACTGTATTAGTGACACCCCTTTTCACAGCTTGACTGTTTGAAATAGCTGGTCTTGTTTCAGGAATAAGAAAAAGAAGATTTGTATTAGGGCTGAGCGATACTGCCATTTTAGTATCACGATCGATACTAAAGCCACTATTCATGATACTGAATAGTTCACGATACTAAGTCAATCATAGCTGGTGCTACATAGCATATTGCTCAGCATTCCTGCAGGAAGTTCTTATAGGTGATAGCAAACTAGCCACTATCATCCTTGTTTACGGTAACAGTTATTGTAACACATGCTTTGAGGTTGTTATGGTGTTCACACCTCTCTGCAGGGGAAACCTGATGGGTGGACTTTATCATTTACAAGGATTCTTAGCCTAGTACTGCATAACAAATGGATTTTTAATGACAGTAATGTACAGGCATGGTATCACGATAGTTAATAACAAAATATTGCGATATTGATACTTTCAAAATATCGCGATATATCGCTAAAACGGTAGTATCGCTCAGCCCTAATTTGTATAGACCTGCTATATTGCATATTAATTGATGCCAGCAGCTCATAAGTGCTTGTATACATGTCAGATTTACCATTAATCTTTTCTATCTCATCCTACAGCCCTACATAGAAATATCCTGTAGTATAGTTCCTACACCTACAGTACAGAGCTCCATAGTTTCCCAGGATTATCCAATGCCTTCTTCACCCAGATCCCACAGTTATGCTTCACCTATAGGATTATCCCTGTACAAGTGCCACAAGGTACGAGGTGTACACTAAGGTGCTTATATGCTCCCGTCGGCCTCTGCAACCATAAGTGACCGTCTCAGCAAAAACCCGACTTGCTCGCACAAGCATGCGTATTGAGAAAAACCAAATTTAAAAATAGTTCGTAAAATTACGCATGCTACAAGACAAGTTTTTATCGGGCCAGTACTCGAAGAAGGAAGACTCAAATCGATTAACACTATATACCATGTTATTCGCCTGCTCATGGAGAGTCTGAAAATCTGTTTAGTTTCTGTACCTCCAACGGTATGCATGTCACATGCATTTGTTTACGATACGGTAAATGTAAACAAGATCGTCGTCATTTATTCTACTAAACCACCTTCATATCCATATGTGCAAGTCACTACAGGGCTAACACTATACCTTGGCTGATGTGCTAATCCATGGTGAACATTTTAAGCCAAATTCCAAAGTTGTAGACTAATCCAAATGGAAGTTAAGGCTGCAAATGTAGTTTATTTTCAGTATAGTCACTGTACAAATCGATTATCTTGCTCTTCCTACTGTCTATTGCTATAATTCCAAAACTACTCACCACAGAAGGCTGAAACTTTGATGATCCATTCCTTGGACAATACAGATAATGCTGAGGAAAAAAAATTAATTGTGCAAACAAGTTGGGTTTTTGCTGAAATGGCCACATATGTATTTTAATGCTCTAATAAGAAATTATCACAAAAAATAAATAAATAAAAATAAGCCACACCTTGACTGTTTGGACATAGATAACAAAATACCACTTATAGAGAAATTAACACTCAACTATAGTATGTTCACGTTGAGCTGAATCCTGAAAAACAGCTAAAAATTAAATGTGGATTTTTTCTCAACAGAGTTAACATTTCAGCCAACCAGATGATTATTGGTAACAGAAAAGGTGTCAACAACAGACATGTACGGTTTGGCTCCATTACAAGTTCGGGAAAGGGCTGTAATGGATACATATGGCTTCCCCATAGGAAATGTATTGTGAAAATTTTGATTGGCCATAAATATTATGTCAAACATTTGAACAAAAAGATTTCAAAATATTTTTAGCGGATCAAGCAGTACTACAAATGAGCCAAATTTCAAGATCATGTGTAATTGCATCCATGAGTTATTAAATGTTTTTGAGGATTCAGCTCAACATGAACGTACTATAATTCACAACACACCGTTTATGAACTACACTACAAATGATACTCCGTACCTGACTAACACAACTAAACAGACGAAGACTTCTCAGGGGAGCAAAAAACATCAGGGGGACTGCAATCTCAATATAATATGTCCCCACAACACTTAACTTCTGAAGCCACTCTGGAAACTGATGAGCATACCAGCCAATCGGAGTAGGGATACACTACCATGGCAACCATATTCAAACACGTCACTACAACAACACACTCCCACCTGACTTTCAAAATGATAATTCAGTGCTAGAAAAGATTACATCATAATAAATTGTCTGATTTACACGAATAACTCACCAGTTAATCCCCACCAAGTAGGACAATGTGAGGTCAGTTTAACAATGCCTGAGGCAAACATCAGCCGAAACAGCAACCACCGCACCAGCCACATCATCAACCCATCATGTGATCCTGACCTTTTTCTAGTGCCACGTAAAGGAGCCAATAGGATTGCTAGAAACCCTGTCTCCAGTAGGAGGATATCCCTGTACATTAGCATGAATTTAATAATTACAACTTTGAGAGGTTTAATCTTGCGTACTGCACATGTTTGATGTATGCACTATCATAGGGATCACTACAAAGTGTCTACTCTAAATAAGCATAATTACCGTATTTCCTTAGTTAAATACCGCATCTTGAATAGTAGCCACACTTGAATGGTGCCTCAGACAATTTTGAAATTAAGGACACATACATTGTTTTTAAATACCGAGTAATGGTTGAGTTTCAATAGTTGCTGAAGTCAATATTTTGAACTAAGGTGATAAACGCTGTGGAATTTAACCAAGTAAACACAATACTGCAGTTACAGAACAAGACACATGGTAGTGTGTTGGAACCAAACACAATATATTTAATTTTACGTTCATATTTAGACATAAACAAAACTAATTCTGTATTGAAAATTTCCCAGGATAGGACACAATGCATTCTAACATTTGAGCTAAGTACAATTCTGAAATTTACATCTACAAAGGTCATCTTTACTTTGAAATAACAAAGAAGCATACTTATCCTATCTCACTAATATTTTGGAATGCTATACAAGAATGCTCATTTGATTCATAATTCCTTATATAATTCCAAATTTGGAGGAAATCATTAGTAAATTATCTGCAATTTTCAACAACAAAATATAGCAATTTGTTGTCATGACAACTGGAGAAACAGGTAGTAGAAAACTTCAGCAAAGTTTCAATGTACAAACCTAATAAGATATGTAATAGCAACTATCACCTACTGGCAACACAGTTGAGATAATAGTACCAAGAGTCAATAAGAGAGGAGAGTGTCTAACGTCGTATAGTCCTGTAATAGATGATTGCGCAGACGTTAAACGGCTTCTTTTCCGCGTAACATACAGACTGGCTAGTATATTTTCGCATTTAACCACAAAAGCTATCCCAGACACAAGGGCGTGCGTTCAACTCGATGTTCAAGTTCACCACGAAGAGCATCGCTCTGTTGCGTAAAGAAGTGTCGCTGTTGACCTCAAAGATAACTCTGGGGGAAAGCGTCTGAGAAACCAATAAACACTGAACCAAAGGTGGAGTATCGCTTCAAATTTTCACTGCGTCGCCATGTTGCCCTATCTTTGAGCATTCTTCAATTGAAGGAGCACTGTTCCCTGTACATACAGCTCAGTCTTTAGTTCAGTCTTCGAATATTCTCGAGGATTCATCACGGTGCAGCTAAACTAATTGCGGTAAGGAAACGAACAAATACTAGAAGCCTATACGTTACACGGAAAGGAAGCCGTTTAACTTCTGCACACAATCATCTATTACAGGCCTATACAGTGTTAGACACTCTCCTCTCTTATTATTAACTCTTGATAGTACTGTTTAATGGAAACCTAAAAAGTGCAATATCAAAAGATGTAGGCCAACATAGTGACTGACATTAATGTCAAAAGTCTGTAACAATTAACATATTTATTGGCCACATGGTGGTAAATTGTGTAAGCTGACATAGCACTACAGCTAGTTTGTGAACAGGATAAGCAATGAGATGATTTCACACATCATAGCTCTTTTCAAACAAACCCGCTAGGTCCGTCCCCATTCCAGGTATGTTGTCAAAGTTCCCACAAAATTCTTAGCCCATACAGTAATCTACATATTCCTAAAAGGTATACAACTGTATCTGTATGTAACAGCTGTGTAGTCATGGATACAATACACAACACAGTAACACTTCTTGAAAAAGATTACCGTATACGTACAGATTATTGAGGTACGTAATTTTCGTGGATTTCGTGGTTGATTGGCTTTCCACGAAATTTTTCATCCTTGAAAATTAATGATTATCAGGATTAGCTCTATGCTTTCTAATAGTTAACCTCAGTGAAGAACAAGTGATCCTCAGTGAAGAACAAGTGATCCACCGCGAAAATCCTGAAATTAGTCAATCCACAAAAATTATGTACCTCAAAATTTTGTACGTGTACGGTAAGTGCAAATTAGAACGATGATAAATTTTCATTGTTCAGTACCAGCTATCATTGTTATACAAGTATTTAATTTTTTTTTGTTTTACTGTGATTTAATATCCTGCACTACTCCAGCTTGTTTCAGTACTTTTTATCAATGTGCTATGGTCCCTACTCTAGTTGAAAATTCCAAATAAGAAGTGTTATATCCCTACTGTGCTCAAGATATCATAATGGAAATGTACAGTAGGGATATATCGTATACGTAAAAAAGTTTTGAGGTGGAAAAATTTCGTAGATGAACGACTATGGTAAGATTCGGAGGAAAATTTCGTGGCTAGGCAGTCACGACAGCTAATTATATGCATAATTGCTGGATTTGGAGGAAAATATTCATAGGTGAAAGGTGATACACAAAACCTACGACAATTTTCCACCTCAAAACGGTAACACTTCTTATTACTTTACTGTGATTCAATATTGTGCACTACTCCAGCTTGTTTCAGTACTTATTATTGATGTGCTATGGTCCCTACTCTAGTTGAAAATTCCAATTTTTTTTGTGTACTTGTTTGTTAACTTTTTATGTAAATAGCTATTATGACTGGTAAATCCACACATACCGCATCTAAAATGCACTCCAGCTACATCAAATATCATCTGAAAAGTGAAGTATCCATTACGCTTTGTTGTTGGCTGCGTTCAACCTGTTACACAGCAATATGAATCAAAAGCACCTCTGCAATCAAAATAACCACTATGAAAAATACGGAAGACTTCCATTACAAAGGGAAGCCATCACGTGCTACTGCCAAATCGACACTTTTCACTGTCAGCAAAGATGAATGGGACAAAAAGGAGGACACTGGCGAGCCCATGAAGAATGTATTGTATGTACTGCGGGAAGCCAAAAGGCACCTCTCGGGCCGAAGCAACGTTGAACAGTGAAAAAATCAAGTCTGTAGCCTTAGCTGTTATCGAGTTACGCTTGTTTGAAGGCATCAGTCAGTTACTCAGTCAGTAGAAAACTCCGTTAAATATATATATATTTTAAAATTCCATAGCAATTTGCTGAAAGCATTTCGGGTCGATTTGAAAGCTTGTTTGGGTTTAACCAATACTGCCTCATCGTCATCAGGGGAAACTGAGGCTGTTTTTTTGGGTGATGTTATTTCGTGGGCCACGCCTACTCCTTTGTGGTCCCTACTATACAGTACGATATAACAAGTCTAGGAAATAGATAACAACCAAGCTACACTGTCAAATCAGACCTACTGTTTCCGTGACTACACAGTCATGGTATTGTGATATAGCTTTGAGTAATGCAATATTCCAATACATATCACACACCACTAATTCAATGCAACATACAACTTGTATGTATGCAAAGTTTTAACATCAGGTCCTGATTTATGTCTGCCTTTCATTTATGAAATAGCAGCTATTCAGTTAAACATCAAAGTGCCAGAGAACAGCTACTGTTGTTGTATGAATGGAGCCAACTGTGCAATAAACAGAAATTTGGAAATGGTGTAAACTATGTTGAGACTGTTGTAACTATAGAAATTTTGCTGGAGGAATTCCTGAGTCACGTGTATGCAGATTATGTTCAGATTTTTTCGTGTAGTGAGTGGATAAAGAGAAGAATGAAGCATTCTATAGTGATTGTAAAAACCACTAAACAAGAAGTTTTGGTGCAGAGATATGTTTAACAGTTACAATATACCGTGGCCTTCTGTAGCAAAACTAATATTGAGGGTTGAGAAAATCTAGTTGCGATTTTTGTAATTTATCAAGGGTATCAGTATTAATTTTTGCCATACTCTATCCACTCATAATGTCTTCACACGAGATAGGTGAATATCTCCTGCAAAACCTCTATACTAATCACCAATAGACTCACCATTGAAACCACAAGAACACTTGTCCCACCTTGTAAACACTGAGGTAGAGCAACCATAGTAACAGCATAACAGGTGTACTGCATGCTACATCAAACAGTGTCACTGCAATAGCTAGAGCCCCGCCTACCAAGCAGCACAGCTCCATCCCAGCTGCAGGATTGAGCCCCGCCCAGTAACTGCCTACCACAAATGTTGGCAATTTCACAAATTCACTCCATAGTTGAGGCCACTTTAAATCTGAAGAGAATGGTTTATGTAATAACCGAGTTACACAAATGACGCGTACCTTTGTATCGTTGTTCATTGATGGTATTATGAACAGGCGACAAACCATGCTTGCCGTATAGACCTACATGCGCACGTGTAGCAATGCCAACTACGCAACCACGTGGCGTAGCAGTCAACACACTCACCACGTATTTGCGGATAAAGCGAGGCGAAGGCACACACATACATGGCGCCCATACACCCTATAAAGAGCCTTCTTGTGACTGGGTTGCTTCCGATAGCCATCAGGATGTTGAAACTACAAATGTATGCTTATATATTCAAGCAATTATTAATTTTATACACGTTTATAATTACATATAATAAAATACATCATGCGCTATACAGAGGGAGAGTGTCAGGGTCTGTTAAGAAAATAGTTCGGGTCCGTTGAAGGATTTGATTGAGGCATTCCCATTGGTTGATTTTGATAATGGCCTTGCTGCAAGCCCATTGGCTGTGCTGTCTGCATCTGTCCAGCTTGCTGCATTCCCATTGGCTGGCTATGCATCTGCATCGTTTGGCTTTGCATCTGCCTTCCTTGTGCCAACCCACCCATTGGCTGCATCATGTTTCCTTGACCCATTATTCCCATTGGCTGGTTAGCTTGCTGCAATCCCATTTGTTGGTCCATAGCTCCACCCCCTCCAACTGCAGCCGCCATCTGAGCTTGTTGCTGTTGTAATTGTCTCATTCGCCTCACCTTCTCAAGAATAATCTTTTGGTCTTCAGGTTTGGACCGTTCTAAAAGCTGCTGGATTTTGGGGGGCAAGTTACTGGGGGGTTGTAGTGAGGGGGGCAGCCCAGAGGAATGTTGTACCCCTCCAGAGCCTCCTTGTTGTTGTAGCTCCTGTAGGGTCTGTCTGAACACCATTAGGAATTTGTCCTGTAAACAACAAAAACACAATGATAACGTGCTATGTAGATAGTGCTGTAATCCATGACTACTCATTAGATATATCTATGTCAATAAATTCTCTGGGTTTCGAAAAAACACCAGGTCTCAAATGATGCCTAGGGCAGAAATAATTTCTAAAAAAATTCTCTACAGTGTCTTGAAGGATGAAGTGAAGAATTTTACAGACTTCCTTCTAAGGTTGAATCTATTTAAGGAGAGTACATCACTCAGGTGTGAAGCTGACTATATGAGAATGTTGAACCTGTTAATACATACCGATCACTGGTCTTGTTTAGTGACCAGGGTGAAAAGATGTGTGAAAAGAATAAATGGCCAGGCCATAATTTGAGACTATACCAATGCAAGGTGTTTACTGTAGAATACTAATATTTTGTGGCTTCAATATTTGCCTAGCTACCAACAATTGCCTGTCTAAACAATCTTGAAAGGTTTCTAACACGATGGCTTGTAGCAGATCCTTTAATCAGCAATCACAGGTTGGACACATGAGTACAAATGTATTATTAATATGCACACCTACCTGTTCAGAGGGAACATATCCCACAAATTGTTGATTGTTCCATGTTAGTATCATTGACTTCACTGGACACATTGGCTGTGTGCCTAGCAACTGTACCATACCTAACTGGAAGTCGTGTGATTATTTCTGTACATCATTGCCATGTGGTCATGTGATGCTCACCCGTTGTTGTTCTGCTGATGTCAGCATTTTTAGTGTATTAATTGATGCCACAGGCTCTAAGAAACTAAATGTCACCATTGTCGTGGTGATGGGTACAGATCGATTCTTCAGTTGAGCAAGGACTGATTGCTGTAAAAGATACACCCAGACACACCTGAATGATTAACTTCCATGACATACACTAAACACAGGAGTGATGGAAAAGGCCAAAAAGAGGGGAGGGGGGTGGACAACTTTGATAATGGAGTTACACAGTAAAGTTTGAAGCATGCAAAATATATGCATGCTATTTTGGGAGGGAGAGGTAGTAGAAATCATGAGATGGTATTTTAGACTACCTTCCTACGTTTTTACTGGAAAAGTTACTTTTTCATGAGATATGTAAACGAAACTGCTCTATTAGAGTAGCTATAGATCTTTTGTACAAGCATTGGCCAGTAAGGGGGAACCCCTCCCTCCATCACCTATGACTAAATGTACGCCACAAAATTAAAGTAAGCTCCTTGACATAACTGTATGCCACACAACAGAAGCTACAGCAACCACTACGAAATTTGCATGTAAAATTTAAACGTAAGCCAAAGAGGCACATAATCAGCAACTATTGAATGTATACAATACAGGCAAACAATATAATATACTGTAGGTTATGGTACACAACTTTAGTGTAATTACACAATAATATGTAGTTCCCAGGGATATCAAAAATTGATATACTGTGATTACTCAGTTTTAGCCAGTGCCTTAATACCCCATCCACCCCCCCCCCCCCCCCCCCCCCACACACACACACACAAGAAAAAAAACCGCACTCACATAAATGGTTCGGGGGTAAGGTTGTAGGATCATCTTTGGTGGCCATAACTCTGGTTTGCTGCAGACAAAAGGGGGAGTGGCTAGCTCAGCTTACAGATGTCCTACTACCACTCACAGTATTGATTTGCTGGCAACTTTTGATGCGATGGAACAACGTATTGTTCTCATCTCCCTCAGCCCATCTCTCTGCGGGTGTGTACGATAACAATAACATACAACTAACACATCAGCCAAAGAGGATAAAGCACCCTGTGAAATTATTGTATTCCTCCTATATAAAACATGTGATTATCAGGTCACTGTGTAATAAAGTCACCAACCAACTTGATAATCCCTAAAATGTGTTATCTGTGTTTAAAGTGACCTGCCTAATATGGCCATCCCTGTTTAACACAAGGTGTCATCAATCACAAAATCATTACTGAGATATGATGTAGCTAACACTGCCATTGGAAATATTAGAATGTAGATTACAGTTATAAGCCAGTAAGTTTAGCATACACAGTATTAACAGTGTCAACAGGAGACTATGTGAGACTGAAACTTCTGAAATAGAAACTGACTAGTAACTATTCTCTATAATAATCTGTAGCACTTGGAATCTGTTCTACATGATGAGCAAGGCCACTCAATACTGTTTGCCTACGGTTAAAGAGGTCAAAATATTAAGCTTATGACAAATTACATTACACCTTTTCTTTTTAACCCATCAAATCTATCACATGTGACTACATAATACACACCACTCACCATTTCAGACACCTCAATACTACCAGTCCAGATCACCTACATGGTAACCATGGTAACCATGATGTCATACTATTAGCTACATGACTAGTTTCTCATCCACGAAGTGGGAGGGTGTATTAACAGCATAGCTGAATTAGATACTGCAATTTTCTTTAGTTCTAGTTAGCTACCTTAAATGTTGTTCAATATTTGCATTCAGCCACCAAAGGCACTAACTAATACTTGTTGAAATAGAAATGAAAGGTGGGATGAGAAACTACCACATACGTACAATTTTCAAGGGACCTGGCTGCTTGGCTGTCAAAAACTAATGATAATAAGCTGCAAAAAATAGGTACATAATCTGAGTGAAAATGAGTGATCCTTAAAACCTAAACCACGAAAATTGCTAATCCAAAATTACATACCTCAAAAGTTTAATAAATACTTCACTTGATATGGCCTTACCTGGGTTTGTTGTGCTTGTGCATTCTGACCAATCATAGCAGATGATGGTGCCCCACCCACCCCAGCTGGATTGGGGTATATATCTGGTGGTTGCTGCATGCCTGTTGGCATGGCAATTGATGATGATGGACCCATACCAGTTCCAGACATTGACGAAGGCATTCCCATTCCAGGGTTCATACCAGGATTCATACCAGGAACTCTTGACTGAAATCCTCCTACCCCAGTGTTGATTCCAAGGTTAATTCCAGAGCCCACTCCACCAGGACCAACCCCAGAATTCATTCCGGTGTTTATTCCAAGGCCCATTCCACTGGTAGACATTCCTGAACTGACTCCAGTGTTCAGTCCGGTGTTGATGCCAGAAGGCATTCCAGAACTTGTTCCTGAGTTCATTCCCAAGCCGGTTCCAGATGTAACAGCTAGAGAAGTGTTCAACTCAGTCTTCACTTCAACACCACCAACACTAGTACTAGCAGGGACACCACCAGTAGAACTGAGACTAGTTGAGCCAACTGAACTTGTGTTAGAGATTTCCGTTAGTAGCTTACTCATGATTGGCTGTATCCCTGGTGCTGTCGTTGACACCTTTCCTGTGATCGGCTGCTGCAGTGATGTCATCGGTCCTAATGATGGAGCTATAAAAGATGACCTTATATAGCATACAGTATCTGTAGCTACACATAAAAATGGAACATAACATCCTTGGGGCTGGCTCATCAAAGCCTATGGACAAGGTCACTGAACCGACTGAATGTCGAACTCAGACAGGTCTTAATTCCAACATTTTCCTCATGACATCATCACAACAAGTGTCACCATTCACTCTATATATGGTGCCAGTGCCATGGTATAAGATTTCTTGTTCCCCGAACCCTTGTCCATAGGATTTGATGTGCTCCAGTTTTAATACAGCAGTAACATATTAGTACATATATGCTTCTACTGGAGGAATTGTTATACTGTGTGTCATGTGAGTACGTGTACTACAATGGACCTTCAATATAGTTAATTTATGTAACAGCTGTATTGTAATCCCAACAACTGTCCTATACACACAGATATACCTTTGTTGGTGTTGAGATCCATTCCTTCATTGTATGATGGTGATGTCATCTTTCCAGAGGGGCTACCGCCCAGTGACAGCCAGCTGGATGACAAGGAAGATTGTGATTGGCTGGAAACTGAGGACACACCCAGGTTAAATGGCTCCAATGATGACATAGCAGTTGTCACAGTACCAGTGTTCATGTTACTATCTATAGTAACGTTACTATTTATAGCTACAGTAAGTCGACTACCAAGTGACATTGCAGGCATGTCAATCTGATTGGCTCCCTGACCAGCGGACGATGATGTTACCGTTGCCATGACATCATCAACAACATTAGGTGGCTGTGACACGTTAGTCTGTGTCACACCTTGTGACACTCCATCATTCAACCCAGCTGATGACAGAATGGAAGATGCTGTGCTGACATTATCAGAGTAGCTGGTTGCCATGGAGAAACTGGTTGCTGACTGGGATTGGGCTGGCAGTGAGTCAGACACAACAGGCTCAGCAGGCTCAACTTGTTTCTTGTGCGACCCTGATATGCACAGAAAACTAGTTGAATGCATAATTGAATTTATTTAATTCTGGGATTAAGACAGACCGGCCGTAATAATTTCAGAGTATAAATGCATACATAATAATGAAACACACAAATAGTAACGAAACACACAAATACAACAGTACAACATACTACACACCATACAATAAATGACAAATGGAAAATAAGTTGTCAAACAGCTCATTTGGGAGGAATTCCACCATTATAGGCACTTGAGGACACATTAACTGACCTGGAAAATTAGGACACCTTGATAATCAGTGCTTAGTCCCGGGGTGTCAATATTACTACAAGTTCCAGTGGATATAACTTTGCAATACACACAAACACACACACACACACACTGTACGTATGCATGCACGCACACATATGCACGCACGCACGCACGCACACACACACACAAAAACACCATAGGCAATTTATTGGACACTATAAACAACCTATGTCCATCCATTGAGCAGTGAGTACAAGTACACATGTAATGTACAGAACCACTTAGTATGGGTCCATGCAAAAGAGAAGGTTGGTCATCAAACATCCTACGATCTTATAACTCAAACTATTCAATCCAGTATAAAGTATTCTAATGTGTAAATTGGTAGCACAGGGGCACACACAAATCTTCTTTCAATCACCCCAACACAATACGTGACATCCATACTTTTTGTGAATATTAGAAAAGTGTTGTCAATATCATTATCACTTTATCCCTAAGGTTACACTATGGTTGTGACCAGTGTTGGCATGCTACTTTTTTAAAAAAAAGTAATATATCACTTATTACTCGCTACTGTCACTGCGATGAAACTCATTACAGTCATACAGTGTGTATATTACTAAGTAACTTAGTAGCTAATAGCAAGAGTTCATAATATTATGAACTCTTGCTAACATGTTATATTACATATTACACAATTCATAAAAGTACTAGAGTTGGGGAAGTTACTTTATTAAAGTAATATGTGACCTAATTTTAGAAAACCGTCAATATCCGCACAATTTTCAAAATGCATTTTATTTGTTCTTTGTTTTCTACAGGGACAGAGGAATGGACTAGCTAAGTTTCAGCTTCATAAGTTAAGCAGCGTTGGAAATACAGCACTAGACATCCAGACGAGCAAATAAATTGATATGTACTGAAGCTATCGAGAAAAGAATCTACAGGCACTTACATAAACCATCATAACTTACTGATACAATGCCATACGGAATTGAATCTTTGCTCATTGTGTTTGCCATGAATTTGTGCATCCACCAAAGTATAGTTTTTGCCCCAGGCATGCTTCTGTGTTCGAGAAGGAAGGCAAATCCACTGAAAAACGATCATCGGTAAATCCTTTCGTCACCGCAACATAAACAAACGTCTGTAGCTTTGAAATCCTTTCATGTATGGAGCAAAATTTTTGTACTCCCCATGGAACAAGTGAACACGATGGTGCCCAGAATTTATCCATTGGAGGCTTAAGTCGTCCCCACCAGTGAGGCGATAAAAACTTGCATAATTTTTTTCTTTTTTGGAGCTTGCATTTTTTACCCATAGTTTTTTTTTTTACAAAAGTACTATTGTGTGCAGAGGTGGCGGAGACACCTATATTTAGGGGGGCTGGGAGTCTAGCATGATGATGCCAATGCCTAGTTGTAAGTCGAAGACCAAAAAAAAGGTCATTACCTGCTGGCTACCTGCTGGCTACCTGCTGCTTCCCTCTACCAACTAGACTATATCTTCTCCTTATTTATAACTACATGTGTAGCTTGCTGCTCCTCAAAGAATACTGTGACTGCTCTATTAGAGTATTTCGATCTTTACTGCTCTATTAGAGTATTTCGATCTTGACTGCTCTATTAGAGAATCTCGAATAATGCTATTGAATAATTTTAGGGGAGGGGGCTAAGCCCCTCCAGAATTTTTTCACAGGGGCTGCAGCTCCCCCTTCTCTGCCGCCCCTGATTGTGCGCATATTGATGGTTTTCCAAAATTCGGTCACATATAATTATTACATATTACATAATACTTTTTATACAATGAAATATTACATAAAACTTGTTTTACAGACAGTGGGCATTAATAGCAATAGTCACGTGGTATGCATCAGTCCAATGGACAGCGTCTTTTTAAATAGGCGAAAGGTTAATGGATTGAGGTAATGGATCACTGAATAGTTTAATGGATAATAAATAGTATAAAAGCCATTTGTAATGCATTACTGGCTCATTGTTACTCATAGTAGCTATTCACTTGTTGATCACACTTATTGCTATTTGTTACCTTGCTTGGTACGTAATATTCGTTACTAGTAACAAGTTAATAGATTCCAAAAGTAACTTAAGTTGTATTACTGCATTTTGTAAAGTAACGTGTTATACTTCAACTCGCAAATTGTAATATATATATTATGTAACGTGTTACTGCATCTCTGTCGTTAGGTAATAACATTACAGTAACGAGTAGTAAGTAGTAATGCACTACTTTAGTAATGCATTACTTATGTCAAGTAACTAACCATTAGATATTACTAGCAGAAGAAATTTAGTGTGTTATATTACTTCATTACGGCAATAAGTAACAATATTATGTAATGCACTACAAAAGTAACGTGTTATGCCTAACACTGTTGTGACCTCCTCTAAATTGTCCTACTTGATTATCTGAACTGATGTATAGGAGTATAATATCAAACAGTTTAATCACAGATAGGGCACATCATTGATATATAAAATTGTCCATTATAGTACAACACTTCTACAACACATCTTTAATCAAAATACTCTCTAATTGAGCAGTCATTTTAGGTGCTTGGATAACTGACATTTGGTATAATCAACTCTGCACTGTACATACTGTAGACCACAAAACATTCAAGTGTTCTTGCAATCAAAGCACTGGCTTGCAAAATTAGCTTTCATAAATTTCGCCTATCAATCACCCCCCTCCCTTCACTGTGACCAATCTTTCACAATTTGTCCAGCTCAAACGGTTTACATCACACAGTTTACATCACACAGTTTACATCACACAGTTTACATCACACAGTTTACATCACACAGGTGTGCATTGATTCACAGTATATTATACAATCCTTATCATATATTGCTCCCTACTGATACACACTCACCAGGTAACTGGAAGCCATGTAGTAGTACAAGATGGGCGGGGCTGGTTGCATGTTGCAAGTCAGACATCACCTGAACATCAGACACAGCCTTACATGCCTCAAACAACTGCTTCAGACTAGTCAGTTGTCGTGGACACACTACTGACAACTTCACCCCACCCTAGTAATGACGGAAGGCAACATGTGAGGCATGGATAGAAAGCTTCAACATATAACAGTATGGTGTTTCAAGCAGAGTAAAACTTTATCACAACACTCAAATTATTTGGGTCTATAATTTTTGTGGAACAGTAAAGTTTATATATAAATCAAAAACAACAAAAATTGTTATTCCTAAAAACCTTCTAGCCATACAGTATACTAAGAGCCATTACAAAACTATACATCTCTAAAGGTCACATACATGATTTGTCTGAGTGTAGTTAATGGGGGGGGGGGTAATGAAGTAAATGGCTTCTGATAGACTGAATAGTAGAAAGGTCTCCTTACAGTATTTAATGACAGCAATGTGTCATGTCATGTGTACAAGATTTTGACCAATTAAATTACTTAACTTCACACCCCACATCACCTCCACTTTAAAAACATTCTTACACAAGAACTATTATAACCTCTGTAATATCAAGAGTACATTCTATTATTATGTACTCTTGGTAATATGGATACTGTATGGATGTTAATATAACATCCACAAGTATAGTTATGTAACAGATTACTGTATAGTTTTGGAACAAGAATTTAACAAGTTATACTGAAACAATTCACATTAACAAAACATACACTGAGAATCACCAAAAGTAATTAAAATACTTTTCCTAACTTTGTGAAAAGTTTACAAACATATATAGGAGCCGGTCCCTCCTATAGTTCACCCTCACCTCCCCTAGTTCCTTAGCCAGTTGAGTTGCTGTCTTTCCTGAATGTTTGCTGGATTGTTCACAAGCCCCAGGGTATGTGTCTCTGTTGGTAACCACTATACAGTGACGTTGTAGGCTGCCATGGAAACTGTGTATATACATAGCAACAGTTACCATGGTAACTAATGTACACTTGCCTGCCTTCCCTTGTCTCATTAAAGCTGTCCAGATACTATGGCAACAGTCATCATGGTGACATTTTAAAATACTACATCACACATACCTCCATACAAGCAGCTAACCCATCAGCTAGTGGACAATACTTCATATATAGCCCACCAGCAAACCTGAAATATACAGTCTGTAATATGATTGGTTAGAATTACTACATAAGTAGCGGAACAGTTTGCTAATGACAGAATCTCTCCATAATGGAGATTTTAGGGCCAAAAATATTTGGCCTATCTTTGCTACTTCTAAATTGCGAAACATACATGGAGTCTGGGCCCAATATCTACCAGTCAAGTCCCTAATAAGAGTCACATGCTAACATGTATACTCCCCATATCTGCTAAACACTGGGTGTATAAACTATGGGATGTTAACATCTCAAAGTGACCTGACCAATGTACTGAACAGGTTCATACCAGTATTCTCCCAACTGAAATTACAAATCACAACTTGTAGAACAAATACTCAGCCAAATTTTATGTGAATAAATCACACTTGAACAACTTGTTGTCAAAATATTCATTGAAACTATCTCTAATAACCACTTGTAGAGCGGCTCAGCAACAAAATTTGTTAATTTTGATCAAATCATTCACTTTTTGATAAAGCACGGTGCCATGTCAAAATTATTGCCTTAGAGCATGTCTGGAAAATTTTAAACTGGGTAATAACCGCATTTCTAGCTGGCCAGGAAACCATCCAAGTGCATTTAATTTTTTTGCTTTTGCTTAAATAACACAAAAGTATTTCAAATTTACCGGTGCAAATCAGAGAAAATCTTTCAAAATGTAAAATAAAACACTTGCAATGGAGCCAATATTTCAGTGTAAAAAGTACAGGCACAATCAAATAGAAATAATACATTGCATATTTATACCATGACCCTCCTTCCTTCTTAACATGGCAAGCTAATGACCTGATAGACACCTCAGCTTTTGAATATGACCATACCTTACTTGTCTATGCAGATGCAAAATCTCAGGATATGTGGAAAACCAGTCTTATCGCCTATTTAAAAGTATACAGAAATGCCAGATTTAACTATTTAGTGTCTTAGCTTTCAAATAGTTGTGTACCAAATTTTCACATGTTTTATACCGATTCCTTACCTTCCAGAGTATCCACTGTGCAGTAACCTACCATTTTAAATAGTTTTTAAACTGAGGTTGACTGTATCAGGCAAGCTCCAAAAGGGGAGGGTGGTGGGGGCCCGGAAGGAGGGCAAGAGGCTGTTCAAAAAATTGAAAAGAAAGGTGTAGGGATGAAGTAGGCCAAGTTATGGGCCATTCGGGTACCAAAACTGGAGGGAAATTCACAGCACAGGTCTATATTCAACACCATGGAGTTGTAAAGCCAAATACAGCCCCCCCCCCCCCCCCCCCCCCCCCCCCAAGGCTAACCAGAGCTCCATTAAGGCCCCACACTGCATGTATGGAACGTCATTGGGTTTGGCAGCCAGCAAAAGCAGACTACTCAAGTCTAGCTGATTTATTAGATAGTTTATTCATGTAGCTTTGTGTTCTTGGTGAAAAATCAAATCTGCTATCATGGGCAAGAAGACCAGTTTTCCTAGATCCAGTCACATATTTACTATTGAGTACTTTTATGGCTTCTCCAGTACATTATGTACTGGTTTTATTTGTCAGGTTCTTTGAGCATGATATGATTGGTAATTTTAATGGCACCGCATCTAATATGAAATCAAGCAAATGTTGGTACTTTTATCAAAAAGTGAACAATTTTTTTCGCTTAGCCACTGTACTCATATACACTCACTTGATAGACCTCAGTTCGTCCAATAACCTGTTGGGGTCACTGGTTGATGGACGATAGCTAGCATGATGCAGATCAGCCCCACCCATTGGTGCCATGACAACCACACCAAACTGACACTGACCATTCTACATAAGCAAATAACCATGGTAACCATAACACATATCAGTAGGTACACACCTCCACAGCCATGACCGTCTTCAAGTTAAACAGAGGACCAGCAAAATGTCTGAAACGTTGTTAACGGAACATGTTCTTGTAATGTATCTATCAATGTTAATCCCCACTCCTTCAGTACTGGCTTTAGGAAGGAATTTGAAGTTTAAAATGTGCCGGAGGGTGGGGAATGAAAAGTTTTTACTTGTGGTATGTAATAAAACCGAAGCTCCATGTCAAATCCTAAGCCATAGGTGTGGGGATTTGACCAAACAATTTATCCCCAGGTTGGAGAACGTCATATCCCCACCTTCCTTGTACTAGGGCGAGTGGAGCTTAACATTGACAGTCAAAACTATTATACATAGAATCCTGAATATCAAAAGTATACGGAGCAACACGGATACAATACGGTACAAACAGGGCCACTCACTGTACGGCGGGTTCCAGGTAGTCTCGTAGTAATATCGGGAAAGTAGCACAGAGATGCGAGGCGCTATCCACCACGAACACAACGTCATAGTATAGCTGACCCATATCCTGCCTTAACCCACAATCGAAAATATTATCATGGCTCACGTGGTAGTGGATACTCTGTACAAGTTCGTGAAGCAGGTAGGGGACACTTATTACGAGGGGATTACTAAGGACCCCGAGTTTACTGCACGACTGGAGACTGCTGTACGAATAGCTGGTTATATTATACCAGGTCAGCTCCCCGTGTATTGTAATTAACGCGCAGTGGTCTTTGTGTATCAAAAGCCAAAGAGTGATCCTGTATCACTGTTTTAGAGCTCCAACAGGCTTTATTGTTACATAATCTATACCAGCCCAAATGCCCACTCATTCCACATTTTTTTTGTACAAGTCAAAATTGTGGTCAGGTGTCTGCTAGTCCATCAACCCAATTTAACAGCAATAGAAGATTATAAGCACTGTATCAAAATCTACCAATAGCTATCAGGACTATATGTTTTGAGTGGACTTTCAACTACATGTATATACATATTGTATTTGAGGATGTGTCTGAAAGTGGCATTGCCTGTTGACCAGTATGTCACACCATACCACAGTGGTACATGATTTCTTACCTTAGATTGACTTTATAATGAGTTATGTTGCTACTTAAAGCACTCGAATTATCAGCACATCTCAATTCATTATACAGGTCGATTTGGTGCTAGTCATGCTACTACAGAGTTGGGTAAGCGATCATGTGATCTGAGCAGTGTATCACATGATCCACATTGTAGTGTATGCCTGTACTAACTTGTTCACATACTTCAATGACTACCTGATGTGTAGAAGTGTTGGTGCTAGTCTTGGGGGAGCTAAGGCGAGTGTCTGTGTGTATATCTGGCCTTGTGGGATTTCAGCCTCCAATGAGGTACCTCAAGAGAGTATTCCTGTCCTAGTCTCCTATAACCTGTGTAGTAAACAAGTGCCCTATAGGCAGAGGGTGTTGTTAGTGTGGCACTGCTTGCCAATTTTTAAAAAGTAAGAATTTGGTGAAATACAAATTAGCATTTCTAGCTTTGAAATACCGAGCTAGCCAATCAGTGTGCACCAATGATGTTTGCACACATATCACCCTGGCAACACAATACTTTTATTTGAATTGGAGGACAATCTTCTAATGTAACCAGCAGTTAAGTATGCAGTCTGTTCAAGTGATATGGGATCTGTATTTCACCAGATCCTTACTTTTACAAAGAGGTGGGCAACTCCAGTGTTGTATAACATTTTTGCTGAGGCTTTCACTAACATACACAATGCCAAGAGTTAATATTACAAACTCTTAATAGTAGTGTTGCTGACTGCTTTAGAAACATCTTTTAAGAAAGTTGCATTGTTTAGCCATAGACACTCTTGTGGATATAATAGAGTTTCAATATTGATATTCTGTTAGGTATTCAAGAGCACATATATTTATGGGACACCATTACGTCATGTTAGTTGCCACGATAATTTCTGAGAAATATCAGAAAATGTGCAAAATATTAGTTGCAATGTCTGATTCTAGGTGTAGGAATTATTATTTTTTATTTTAATAACGTGACCTCTTGGTAGAGGCTGTTTAAAGAAGCAACGAAGGATTGTTGCACTAGTGGTAGTATTCCGGTAGTTTATGAGATGGCAATAAAATGTCCCATGGTTTATGTGTCCTGCATTTCCCAGTGTTCTGTTAAACATTGTAGCTATTATCATGAGTAATGGTGTCCTATAAATATCATATACCTCTATATAGGCTATAGCCTTCTTGCCGATCTGTTTAGTGAGATAGTAAATAAAACACATTTTGGGTTTCATAATGTAGCAAAGAAGGGAGTTTTCCTTGTAGTACCTTATTGATAACATTACTGTTGCTACAGCGATCACCTCTACACCAATGTCTCCTTTACATACTGGGTGCTGTGGAGTGTTTTGAGGTTTCCATGGAGATGATGGCACAGCAGAACTTCTCTGAGGTGTTCAAGTGGGCCACTGTCATCGTAGTATCTCTGTTGAAGTGAGTCACTATATCACATGTGTGTGTGAATTTCCAGGTTTACTGTAGACAGTCATTGCTATTTTCACATATTCCACAAGGTATAAGACCTCGCAAAAATATTTAATACTGTGAGCTAGTTAGGTATAGTAGTGGTATAGCTTGTACATTCAAACTGTTCCCAGGCTCCTGTAGATAGTTGCACATACATTTTTAAACTAAATACTAGAGGTATATTTAAGCTAGACCTCCACCATCTGTAGGTTAAGTAAACTTTGAAATATAAAACCACCCTTTGAAGCTTTGTAATGTACTCATAGCCTACAAAGAATGACAAATAAACATTGTTTTGTTTTCATTTCACACGATTGATGTTCATTTCTTCATGATCGATCTTTGTGTGGATGACCCGACTTGGTTTTAATGCTGTTACTAAACTGTATTAATTGACTTGTATGTGGCTAGTTTGCTGCAAGTTGCTCTCACTGATCGATATCAACTACCAACTTTGAAAACCACCGAGCCAAGTGTGTTCAAATAGTGTGGTGCAATGCTGAACTAAACACATCTATTGGAATAGTTTGATGCAATATAAACCTGTAGGTGGAAGCCCTACTGTAGTCTATTAACACTATCAGTGGTAGAACCTTGATTGATGGCCATGGTAAAGAAGGATAAAAGGTAAAACAATAGCGCAAGCATTGTATGTTTATCAATATACCAAAGGTTTTTTCTTCATTGAATTAGAAACATTTCTATGAAAGAATTAGGGCTGTAGCTGTAGTCAGTTTTCTGCTATGCTTGACTGAAGGCGTCAGGCAGGCACTAGAAAACTCCATTGAATATAAATTCTGTACCAACTTGACAGAAACGTTTCAGGTTGATCTGAAGACACTTTTGGGCTTGTGTAACGCTGTGAAGAAAAATCGAGGCAGGTTTTTAGGTTATATAATATCATGGGCCACGCCCACACCTTCACTGTCCTTACTATACAGTACGGTATGATGTAGTTGTAGGCTATAGAAATAAATATTCCCACCTCGTGTCGCCATGTGTACCCATATCGTGTCAAAATCAGCCACTACTCGACGCTCATAAATGATATTTAAGCCTGAGGGCATGTTATTGAAAGTGCAAGGAAATACAGTACCTGCCTAAATTATAATCTGGGTAGCAGGAAGTGTGCTCCTGTGTGTTAAGCTACTTTACTCAAACCTTTGCTTGCAGCATCGGTGCTACGACTAGTACAGCTTTTAACACTTTTGTACACTTCATATATCATTCGACTAGTGTGGTAATCGTCGTATGAATAGCAGAAACTCAAAATTTGTCAAATCAAGTTGGATGCACTCTAAATAAATATATTATCCTTAATTACATTGCTTTGTTTGGTATTTCATGTGATCCTCCATAGTCAAAAAGAAAACTGAAAAACGATGGAGGGTTTCCTTATCCAATGAGACTAGTTTCTATTGAAAGTACATAATGTGTGTAACAGGCTTGTTGTAATCGTACTGGTAATTACTAAGTGTTGTTTTGGGGGTATAATTATAACAGTTTGGTAGTAATGATGACATCATTATACCTCACATGATCTCCCCTACAGAAGCACCATGAGGTGTTACATGCTGCTTGCCCTCAGAGCTGGAATGAGTGTTAGTCCTCCGGTACCTTTTCTAAATAGAGCACAGCTATATGGAAACCATGGTAATGGTCAACAGCAGTCAGCACAGGCATGGCAAGGACCACGTAGTGGACGTGTGGTTAGGTCGATCAATTCTGGTACGTCTTGAGAATTATGTGGCTTCATTGTTAATCTGTTGTGTAGACATGTCTGTACCATATAACCAGTTGTTGCTAAGTGATGGAGATGCAGCGAGTGGAGTTGCCAAGCCAACCAAACTGTCTACTCAGCAAATAATATCTGAGTGTCTACACTGTTGTAGACCACTGATACACTGTGAGTTGTAAGTGTGCATATTGGTGCATGGGGATGGGCTGATTGTGGTCTCTGGAACCTGTCAATGTGGGCACTTGAGGACACTTACATAATCCAGACACTTGGAGTCCCAAAGTATCCCTTAGTGAGTAAACTGACCTGGAAAATCAGGACAACGTATTGATCACTATTAGTTAGTCCCAAGGTGTTCATATGTGACCCAGTCTGGGAAAACCGGGCTTATTGCCTATTTTAAAGTATCAAGAAATGCCAGTTTTAAGTATTTAGTGTGTTGTAGCTCGCCAATGGTTGAAACTATGTGTATCAAATTTTCACACATTTTACACCAATTCCTTACCTTCCAGAGGATCCACTGTACAAGTAGCCAACAGCTAAGTTTCCTGCCATTTTAGATAATTTTTGAACTGAGATTGGCTATATCAGGCGAGCTCCTAATGGGGTGGGAGGCGGGGGCCCGGAAGGAGGGTGAGAGGCTATTCAAGAAATTGAAGAGGAATGCATAGGGATGAATTAGGCTGTCAACCTAAGATACATCACAAATTGATGTCCCTAAGGACAAAAACTGTTCCAATTATGGCTTCCTTCTGTAAATTAACGAACAAGCTTTCAGAGTATGCTGGTATCTTCTTCAGATATTCTTTCTGTCACTTTGAGACCAATCCAGTGACCCCAAACACTACAGGCACAACTTCTACTAAGTTATGGGCCATTCAGGTATCAAAACTGGCTTAAATGAAAGGAAATTCACAGCACATGTCTTTAGTCAACACCACAGAGCTGTACAGCCACATACAGTCATCCCCAGGCTGACCACAGCTCCATTAAGGCCCCACACGGATCGCCACTTTGTGAAAGCAGCCAGCAAAAGCAGAGCACTCAAGTCTAACCGAGAATTTTTAAGAGGCAAAACTGGTGTACTATATAATAGTTAGACTTCAGACCACAGGGGTCTATGTTATTTAGTAACCCGATGGCCCTGTGTCATGGTATCTGAGCGAAGCAAAAGTACTACTACAGGGCCTGAGGATTACTTGAATTACAGAAACCCCAGTGTCGTGCATGTAATAAGCATGAGAAGGGTCTGACATCACTAACACCAGCAGAAGTTTTGTGTTTAATGCTCCATGTTCTGTTCACTGTAAAATCCTCAGTCAATTCATCTTTGTTACATTTATCCAATCTTCAGCTGTTTTGTTTTGTTTCTCAGATTTCATAATGTAGCTTCAACATCTTGCTGTAGGCTAATGGTGTATATGAAAGTTTTTTTTTTTTTTAGTGTTTTCCATGTTTGTGTTTGGTCAGAAGTCATGGAAACCATGGCTCATCTCCATGGTGATTGACATCATCAAGTAAGCTGGTCACTAGCAGATTTTAGTTACCATTATATTCGCATTACAGCTTACAGTCATTCCAACGAGTCACAAAGCTCACATCATCAGAAAAGTCCGAGGTGTTGAGACGTCGCCTGTTACTGCTGCTGTATCTATTGAGGTCTCCATTCTATGATAATGTCACCAAGTAAGTAGCCTCATCTTGACCTACCCATCATATAAAAGTTGTTCAGTTTTACATGTACAGTAGACCCTCAATTATCTGTACCCTTGTTATCTGTATTCTCGTTTATCCGAAATTGGAAATGACAGTTGTAGTAGAGTATTTTGAGTGCAAGTGTATATTCTGTTACGGTATTTCAACAGAGATATGTGTATGAATGTACGGGCTTCAGTTATCCGAACGATTCACTTATCTGAACACTTTTACCATTGCCTGAGACACATTGGAATTCGGATAACTGAGGATCTACTGTAATTTACTACTTGTTGACCCTCAGAGGGATACAGTAGTACACTGTTGAGTAGTGCTGTGAACCTGCGGGGTTTACTAAAACTGGTTATTGGAATGTGAGTAATTGGATATTGACCAGTTATTGTCTGATTGTAGATTAGTAGACATAATGGTGCTCAACATGCCTGTTGGAAGCCTTAGGGTGGTACCAAAGTGACCTTCAACATCATAACAATTACTATAATCACATATTTACACGTGCTTTGTTATGATGTTAACACTTATCAGCAGGGGTAATTTATGGTTTACCAAGTGGGTGGCAAAACCAGTTTAAAGGCTTCCTTTAATAACTAGTTTTCCATACCAGTTCACAACACTACTGTTGAGTGGCTTATCCACACTGTATGGTTGGTAGGGTGCAGGGTTACTGGCTGGTACCAAAGGCAGCATTTTCTGGTAAGGTCTGGAACAACACCTCATAGGAAGTAAAACCTATTCGAGTTTGTAAGATGTGTCCCTTTCTATTGGCTACATCTTTGATCCAGAACCTGACAAGGAGAAGGACACCAGATACAACAAACAGGAGTCATAACTAAAACTCTTATCACTTGCAAAACAATGTTTACGTACTAGTCCCAAATGTTCTGTTATAGTGATTGACTGTTCTATTAGAGTATCTAGCGTAAGTCGCCAATTATTGGCACCATTTCATCACGCAATTATAATTCCTTAATTCAGTGGTGTCTGAACTTTCGGTTTGAACCATTTAACAAAGTAGTCCTTCGTCTCTTAGCATACATAATTTTAATTATCTCACATGAGTGAACGTCTTGTTATGTGGAAAATGCAATGCCTATCGTGTACCAATTATCGGCATGGGGTACCTATTATCGGCAACTGTACTTCCCTGATTGACCAATTATTGGCACAATGTGCGATTTTGTGTGTAACTCCATGATGCCTCGTTGGTTCTTTGTGAAATTTTTATGGGAGATGCAGTCTGTGGATATCTCCGTTTCACAGAAGTTTTACCAAGATGAGGCCAGTCGTTCGAGGGATATTCAGGTTAGATGTAAAAGCATACTTGTTTCCAATACAAAATTATTTTTACGCAATTCTATGCTTAACCAGAATGGCTTGTATAACACTTTAACAACAATAATCACCAATGAAAAATGAAAACAATTCTTAGAAATGTGTTAGAGGATATAACAGCTCATTGTGTAACTTGGTAGCCTCCATATACCCTGTAGCCTCTATAGTTTACAAGTGCCAATAATTGGTACCTGCTGATAATTGGCGACTTACGTTTAAACACCTCTCTGGTAGGATACCAGAATTCTTTGGTGGGGCTCCTAATGCACCTGTGACATCAAGGTTGCTGTGTTATTCAAGTATTCAACAGTTATTGTACATATAAGGATGTAACCAAACTCCGGTACACTCAAGAAAATGGTGTCACAAACGAGTGTATGGCTCACACCTTCAGAGATCCACTTGCCAGTGCCACACTCTAACATTAGAGACTTTCCTTTAATGCTGTCACATTTTCAGTTGGTTTAGTGGTCAAATTAAGCTAAATACAGTGACCAACATGTACAAATAATAATTACCATGTTGCTTCACACAATTCTTTCTCATGTGTTAAACACTGTTCAATACTCTTGGCTACTATTATTTACAAGTTAGCTCCTTTATTGTAGGTTGAGATTTTACGCATTTCAAATTATTACTCTGTGTAAATGAAAATACTTTTACTGATATTGTGTTATTTCATGCAATCATTTATCATGGGCTAACACTGTTCAACACTCTTAGTTACAGTTACTATGTATGTGCCTCCCAGTCCTACCACCATACAGCTGTATGCCTTTAGGTTGCTAATTTTTTAAACAAAATGTCATGTTTGTTTGTCAAACATTTGTTCAACACCAAATGTTATTGTGAGCTTTGTATGCTATACACATATAACTAATTTGTACTACCATATCAAAGTTTCAACCTAAGTGTTGGCCTTAGATATGGAAACTGACACTGGAACGAACTGACAACAGTGCCCAACAATAGGCGTAGCAAAATATTTTTCGAGGGGATGGGGGGCTCTGTTCCAGGAGGTTGTAAAAGACAGTATAAACATGTGAACACAACCCCTCTAGGGGGATCTGCATGCCCCCACATGGAAATTTAAATATTTAGCCTTCTGAGGACAATTTTTATACAATGACTGCTCTACAACAATTGACTGTTCTATTAGAGTACTTTGATCTTTTTGCACACTAAACGTAGAAAATCATTATGGGGGCTCCAGCCCCCTTGTCCCCCAGGTTGCTTGCTACCTGATACCTTTGGGAGAGGTCTGTTGAGAAGATTGAGAATTGCCAATGAGGCACAGAGGCCACTAGTTCCAATAATGATAACAACTAATTAATACTTGGTTGAATAACACAGCAATCTTGTTGTCACATACGCATTTCAAATTACCATTTCCTGTATATGAAAATTACTGATATTATGCTATTTCATGTGATCACTTATCATGAACTAACACACCCAGCAATATGTATGTATTATACTAGTCTAGCTACAAAGAGAATTTGTACTTTAGCATTACTCCAACACTGATATACTAGTCAAGTATTCTAATAGAATAGTCACAACCTAGGATAGATGTGGTTTATACCATGACTATTATACCATGAGTAAGATACAGCAAGGAAGGGATACATCGGACCTTTGCTATAATACATTACTACTAAATTATTAGAACAAGTAGAAGGAATTTTAAGTTGGATTAGGGATCAAAGAAAAGAAAGTGGAGGATCAAGGATAAAAAGTGGTGAAACACAAAGAAGGTTGCCTATACCTGCAGATATACTAGCGGATTCTTTTCTACTTGTTTGTTTACTTTTTTTTACAAATGAACCAGCACATACCACATTAAAAGAAAGAATAGCACCAGGAATGCCATAAAGGTAATGTTACGTCAGAATGCGCTCCCCTACAATCAATTACATAGTGGAAAGGGAAGTGGCCATTATGCTTTGTTCTCAGCTGTGCTTTGCCTGTTACACAGCGTTACAAATGAAGAACAGTATGGGAAGTGTCTGCAATAAATCTAGTTGCTATGGAAGCTACAGGTGGTTAGCCAACATAGCCCAGCCACAGGGAAGCCACATCGCACTATTGCGATGTATTGTCAGCAAAAAGAACTGGAACAAAAAGGAGGACAAAGAGTGTATTGTATGTACTGCAGTTGGTCTAAAGGCACATCTTGAGACAAAACAATGTCGAACAGTGAAGAAATCAAACCTGTAGCCTTATCCATTGTCAATTTATGTTTGGCTGGAGGCATCAGTTAATTAGTCAATGTAAAATTCTGTTTAAAAAACATTTTAGGATTTGAGGTTGGTCTGAAGACATTTTGGGGCTGTGCCTAAACCAATACTGCCACACTGTCATGAAGGGAAATTGAGGCTGATTTTAGGGTGGCTGGAAAAGTTCTTCATGATCCCTACAGGTTTTTGCAATTGACTTTGTCCCGTTTGCAGTAGAGTTTGTCACCTTCACAGTAGAATTCATCCCATTTGCAATTGAATTTGTCAGTTTTGCAATTTATTTAGTTGCCTTTACATTAGAATTCGTCATAACTACATTGACTGCAAGAAACCAGCCGCTTATCACAAGGTGAATCATTTTTGCCATGGAGAATATCACTTGAGACACTAGAGAGTAATTGAAGCTGGTTATATGCGAAGCCATTAGCTGTCTGTCAAATTAATTAGTTTGTTCGCTAGTGACCACATCCATCGCCAATGGAGCAGCACAGTTGTGAATGTTGCTGAAGAAGCCGTAGCAGAAGAATTATTGCCTTATAAAGAGTTATTTACAACAGTTGTACTTCAGCAAAATCATGGAGCAGCTGCTACATCTTGTTTTCATGTTTACTGCAGCTGCCAATCTTGTTACGGATGAATTCTTGTGCCAACACGATGAATTCTAATGCAAAAGCGACGAATTCAATTGCAAAAACCTGTAATATACAATACTACTGTACTGTATGATACATACTTTGTCTATCTCTTATTATCGCAAAATTATTAGAATACAGCCTCTAATAGTCACTTCTTATCCACACTTGAAATGAAATAAGTCTATGTTCTTTACTTGAAGAAAAGCATTTTGGATTGCAGTTGTGTAATTGTTTAAATACTCTAATAGAATATACGCCTACCTCAAAAATACTTTTTTCTGCAATTTTGGATAAATGATGGTATGAATAAACAAGGAACAGATATCCAATGAGATTACTGAATCTGTGAATGAAATGTGTGTATAGTAGAATGTGTTCTTACCAGCCACCAGACATGAACACCTTGGTTCCTAGGATAGTGTTCAGAGAAGTGAATTTGTTTCGGATAAATGAAACCCATTGAGTCAATTACTCTATTAGAACACATGCTAATGATAAAATACTCTAATTGAACAATCAGTCTTAGTGTTCAGATAATCGGATAACTGAGGTTCGGATAAGCAAGGATCCACTCTACACTCCTTCAAGGAAGGTGTCAATATGGAAGCTTAACACTTTGGTATGGTTTCCTGGCTTGAAGAAAAAGATGACCATTCAATTGAAGATAAAAACACAGAAGGCAAACATTCATCAGAACTACAGAACGTACATCCCACCAGTGAGTTTGTTGCTATGGCATAAAATGGTGGCTGTGCACTGCTTCTTTTGGCCTCTAGCCTTGCAACTGTGGCAGATGGGCTGGCAGGCAGGCAGGCAGGCTGGCATACAAAATTTTGAGTTATGGTGACTTTTTCTTTTTTTTAATTCAATATCCAGAGTTTTCTTATTTTTAATTATTCTGAATGGAGTAAGATGATTCTATAAAGATAATTATTGCCACATATGATATTTCCAGGATGGGTTTTAAACATGGCTTTTTAGCATAGCACATCACTTTAGGGGTAACCCTAGTAAACAATATAGCTGTACTGTTTAATACTGTAGCAATATGTCATGACTGACAAAAATATACAGTGGGTGGAAGTCGTAAAACAGCGTTGAAACCAATTTGGGTACATTTGTTCAGCTCATCTGGGCCTAACCTAGATTGGATCACACTGCTTCTTTTGTGAACCAAGCCCACTTATCGAGATTAGTGTCTGTAGGCATATGAACAACCATGTCCGTTTTTCAGTATTATTGTAGTCTGTACTCTGTAGGTATGCACAAAATTCCATGTCTGTTGCTGTCTGCAGGCTTACGTGAAGCCACGCCCATTTCAATATTTGGAATATGTTATACTATTTGTAAGTGTATGTAGAGCCACGTTAATTATGATGAATTGAAGTTTGTAAGTATATCAAAGCCACAATAGCTACCTTTTGTACGTTATTCACATATCCAAATGTAGTTCTTGGTGCACACTTAAGTGTTAGGGTCACCAGTACAATCAGTGTTGGGAGTAACGCGTTACGTAATATTATTACTTTTGTAGTAATTAAGTAATACGCTATAAAAACAAGTAATATAACTCAAGTTTAGAGGTGTACCGATAATCGGATCGGCTACAATATCGGCCACCGATATGGCATTTTTTACCAATATCGGTATCGGTACAGAACAGCAGGAGGACCGATATCGCTACCGATATTTATACAGTAGCAATAGTTTGTACATAAACGGATTATGCATTGGTTTTCTACGTTATTCATGTGGCTCATTAGTGCCAGTGGCTTATTGTTCACTCTGCAACAAGCTCTACACTACGAGAAGCCATATAAATGCACACGATTCTAGTGTTTGTTGCTGCAAAGCCTATCAGTCTTTACAAATGAAGCAGTTATAGAGCACCTTTGTAATAAAAGAAGGATCAGAGTAACCAAGGAAACTTGCTGTACAAGCCATTAGAATTCGCAGCAGGAGCTTATAAGCGTTCGGCGCTTATAAGCTCCTGTTCGCAGTAATGCAGAAATATCTGTTTTAGGCTTCATGGGAGTGTACATAAAAACGTTTGTGGGTGCCTAATTGTCTGGATTGTACAATAGAAACCCAAGCAGTGTACCACCACAGGCAGATATGAATACATGCACATGTTGTTGTAGGGTAGGTAAATGTACACTTAAAATATTAATGCAAATATCGGATCGACTATCGGTTATCGGCTTCTTTGGTTGCATCAATATCGGATATTGGTACATGCCCAATACCCAATATCAATATCGGATATCGGTACATGCCAAAAACTCACATCGGTACACCTCTACTCAAGTTACTTTTAAATTACTTACAAATGTAATATAACTCAAGTTATTTTACTTACAAATGTAACGCGTTACCTAAGTAATATAATTACTGTAACGAATCTAATATTACATAATATTATTACTACAAGTAACCAAGTTACTAATCTCATTAGTAATCCACTGAGTAACGCCTAGCCACAACGAAGTAATGAAGCCTACTGAATGAAGCTTATTCACCAGCTTCTTACTTATAACCAAGATTTGCACATTGTCTAACAACACAATCATGTCACGTGATAAGGTGGTAGTTTCACACGTGACAGCTTAAGGTCAAGAAAAGCTGTGGACACAAAGTAATATAATATGTAATATTATTATAGTTACTTATACTTTATTGGTACTATGTAACTGTAACTAAATGGTTCAGTTGCAAATAATATGTAATATATACCACTTTAGCCTGAGCATTCAAAGCTGCCGCTCGGTGTTTAACTTGCATATTGCCTGGGAAATATCATGGAAAAGTGGTTTGCCAATGACTTTGGTACCCAGCCAGTTCAAAGAATCAATGCGCTTTGACTCGTTATATTGAGCGACATAGAGCTTTGTATTGTGGGACTCATTTTTGTAGTGGTTGCTAAACTTAGTACATTTGCTAAGATAGATTAGTTGGTTGTTATTAAAGGATAATGAAGGCACGAAATGATTGTTTGGGCGATCGTGGATGCGTATTTCTACCCACCGCGTATCAGCCTTTGAACAGACCATGGAACAGCAAAGCTACTACTGCTATGTTGAAATAGGTTAGTAACTTACATTCCTAAGTACTTAACTTAATATAATAACTTACTTACTGTCCCAATAGCGAAGTTAGTTGGCTTAACTTAGTACAAAAATGATAATATAAATTCCATCCCACAATTGAAAGTTTTCTAACATTGCGTGTTGAAGCATGGTAACATATTAGTGACGTTTTAACGTATGGACAACGTTTTGATGACTATTAGCCCACGCTATTAAAACCACGATCGATCTTCAGATGCTACTGTATAAAACAAACGGGATGAGTTCTCGTTAGTTCTTTCACCTATTAGGTGAGTGCGCCCACTTATACCACGGTTGCTTGGGATTTTGCTGACATATACACCTGCAGCCCTCGGGTCTGCGGTCCTTGGGCTTTGAATGTATATATCAGCAAAATCCCTCACAGCCATGGTATAACTATTACATGTAACTAGTTACTTTTACAAAGTAACTTGCCCAACCCTGAGTACAATGAACTGGTTTCAACTCTGCTATAAACTACTTGACATTTTGTCTACAGGGAGAAATTGCTGGGAGTACTGAAGAGTGTATTGTCCAGGATTCCCTTCATTAATATGTTGTCTGGTGAGACATGTGTCATTTTTGTCATGCTGTACTCTGATTGGCTGTATTTGTAGACCTGTTGCTAGGATACATACCAGTGTGGCAGGACACTTATTTCTACTGCTGGATGTCATGAGCCCCTCTCCTTAGCAACAAGTCACACCTTCATCAAACTACACTGCCTACAATATCCTTGTTTAATGATTACAATTACGTGATCACTTTTTAAACATTTTTGTTATTAATGTTGTTTTGTACACATAAAATCTTATCTTTTTTTAACAAATGCAAAAAGGTAACTATGTAGTTATTTACACAGGTATTAATACGAGACTTCACAAATATCATTCAAAGTAAGGCATCAATATTTACAATCAAGTGTGTGACACATACCTCAACACTTGGAACAGAATATTATCTGTGATTATCACACAAACCAGTGGAATGTGCAAACTTGTAGACTATTCTATTAGAGTACTGGTACTGTTGAAATTCATTTTGTTTGCTTGTTAGCAGAGCAGCATAATGTAAAGAAATGTGATAAACATTTCATACACTTTGTGATAAACTACCCACACAAATTACACTACTTATTTGATATACTGTCATGTGGGAAATTTTCAAGGGATGAACGAAATGTGATTTTCTCGTTTTTTTTTAATTCACAAAAGTCTAAGGTAATAAACATAATTATAGATCTGTGTATTAACCTAAAACATTTCACAAGTATATTTTCGTGAAGCTAACATTATTTGCAAAAGTTGCGTCCCTTGAAAATTTCCCGCTGTACACTAGTGCCACTGCAGATCTGACCTTTGGTGACCTTCACAATTATTTTACGTTGAGAATTCACCATTTCTCCCTGGGGACATAGCATGGTTTTAAATTAAAGGTGTTGACCTAAGAAATAACTTGTTTGAAGTGAATAGCTGATTCCACCTCAAAGTTATGACCGTTTCTATTAGTGACGCACTTTATTTGTATATCATTGGAGTTTAAATTACCAATAAGCAGGTGATCTCATGGCAAATATAACTTTGAAAATGAAATCACCTATTGATTTCAAATAAATACCACGTTGTTAAGAGTTGGACCAGATTTGCAAGGCCATATTTAACCATGTAATATTATGCCTCACAAGAAGGATGAATTTTAATGCAAAGATGGCTGTAAAGGTCACCAAAGGTCAACTCTGTGATGTCATAAGGACTAGTGCAATTTGTGGAAAGTTTTAGAATTGCATTAAAAAATTACTCACAATGTTGTCGCTCTACTATAACATTTTGTTGATTGCAATTTGCATAAATGAATGGACTGCTAAAATGTTACTGAGTCACAGTAACATGTGATTTGTACGCCACCAGCACTATTGAAGTAGACTATACATGTACAATTGATTCACTTAACACGTAACCACATTAGGCTATGTATCAGATTTCATCAATTTCAATTTTGTACTGAGGTAGCTACCCAAAAGGTAGGACCACGTTTGGTAACAGTTATACTGTAACATTGAGATAGAATCAGTCAATATCTATGATTCAATGCCTACTCCATGTGGGTCTTCAATCCATCTTTAATAGTTGAATGAAGGTAATACTAACAGACATACTGAGAGAGCAGATGTAGCTCTTTTAAACAGCTTAGGGTATTGCACAAGGAATTTCTCATCTCTCCTCCAACAGCCTGTGTCATACGTTCTATATGTCGCATATGCCAATATACATGTGGTACATAATTTAATAGTATTAGTCATATTGTGTATTGTACTCAAAGTTTGGGTACAACAAGTGGATCAGATCTCAGTCTTTAATATTAAGGAGCTGGCCAGTGTCAGCTGGGACATTCCCTCTTGTCCATTGCAGCTCATATTTTGCTGGGACTTGACTATAATGAGACCGAATATTTTTCCAATCATGTGTCCCTGGCAACCCATAATTAACTTGTGAATAAGGTAGCACCTTGATATTTACCCCTAACATGTCCACTATTGCTCGATGTAATTTTAATGGTGATAACAAAAGATATTAATCATACTTGAAAATTTGGAAAGGCCATAAGATCTCTTTCTCAGATCCAGTCATCACATATCTATTTTCAATTGAACAATTCCTCAGTGGGCAATCTACTTGTCTGGAGTGAGTGTATTGTAGACTATACAAGTTAGTCATCTGGTTCTGTTTGCCCTTACCATTAGAATGAGTCAGGGGCTATAGTAGGGCCAAAAAGCTATAACTGTCTTTAGGTTGGAAACGATGATGGCTAGTTGTAAGTCAGACTGAAAAACCTACATTAACCACAATTATTTACAGAATAGTACAAAGTCACAATGCATGTGTGTATTATTACTATTACAAGTCAACTTAACATCAAAATTCAACCTCAGGCTAAAAAAATTCTCTTATGGCCTGCACATGCTGTTTTATTATTTCCCTGATTAATCCAACAATGTGATCTTACTTTTTGTTGTTTTGTTTTTAATTGCCTTCCCAGTTCATAATGTCCTAAAAGTTGCTTTCAGACCTCATAACATTTCAGTCAAATGTTTGGCTAGTTGCTGTTATTATTCTCTAATAACATGTCCCCACACCCCATAACTGGGTGAGAACTCCTTCAGTCTACTCTCTCCACTAACACTTTACTACCATAACAACTTGTACCATCTTCATCACAGCCAGCTCGATACTGTTATATTATACAATGCTGCATGTACATTAAAAGTTTGGAATATGACACAATAGAGCAATAGAACACAAGTTATGTACATAAAATTTATTATTTTGATATCAACCATGCAAGTAAATCATACGTCATTCCACCTCCTGTTCTTTAAGCTAGGTCTGTTATAAGGAATAGTTAACTATACCGCCACAAGAGTGACTAATTAATTGTTAAACCAATTAATTAAGGGTGCACAACTCATATTATTTCCTTGGATGCCACAGTGTTCTCAGTAGTGATCAAGATCTAGAATTACAGCCCAAACTCAATGTCTGTACATACTCACACAACTTTACATTATAGCAACAAGTTGTGTGTCCCTGTGATTATATGGCCACGTTGCTGCCATTATTGTTGTTCTCAAAATCAAATTATAGACATGAGCACAATATACAGATTTGCAGCTAAGAAAATTCTACATGTGTGTTAATAAAGTACTACATGTTCTCATAATACAGCACATCTCCATTGAGGTGTGTTACTTGGTGATTGCCTGTAAACCAATAAGATCATGTGATGTAATATTACTCATAACAAGTTCCATACGTTATCACTGTCAGTCTTCTGAGACCATCCTCTATCTGTTCAGTAACTGATATCAGTTGTCTGATCTTTTTCAGGGCAGCTAGTAGAGTAGCCCAATTCTTCGGTCCTACTCCCTTATCAGTAGTGACCCACTCCTTTAGCAACTGATGACAACATTCCTCTGGATCATCCCTGTACTTTCTCTGGATAATTCTGATGGTGGAATTATCAAACTCCAGTTGATCAGCAACTTTATCCCAATCTGCAGCCACTCGTCGTACAACAACATCAAGTAAGTGTTTTGCAGTTGGTCCTGTACAATTTAAAATAATTATATACAACAGAATTTCAACAGGTCACACTTACTTTGTGTCAGTATTCTGTTGAGATTACCAGTTGATTGTGTACTTGCTTCAGTCACTGAAGAATTGCCTGTCAGATTTAAAGGTACTAATATTGTTGACACTGCAATCTTACCTTTTGATGTGGTCAGTAGCAACATGTAGGACTTCCTTGGGACAATCCGACCTGGACTTCTTGAACAAAGAATATCATTTACTTCACTGATGTCATCAAGTCGAACATGAGGTAAACAGCCTTCTTCGTGTTGGAGTGGACACTCCACATATCCAATGGGATCTTTAGCTGATGGAATATATGTGTGGTGTACTTCATGGATTGCCTCTTTCAGATGGACCAGTAACTCCTGATGTTGACCCAACATCATCAGCTGATCTTCCACGTGGAGAGTGATGAAGCACTTGATAGAGAAGGTAACTAGACACTGTTGTAGACAGAAACTCTGCCTTGTCATGTTGAAGTCGAAATAACCAGTGCCTCGGTAAATGCTATACAGAAGAAATATATAAATAACATTATAATAAGCACATTAACATACCGTCGAACACAATGTCCTTCTTTGTTGCACCACTGAACAGTCTTGACAATCACATGGTTGAACACAGTTTCAAAGATGAACTTGTCAGGGTAGTGGTACAACACAACCACATCATCAGCTTTCTTCTGGTACACCTTCCTCTCGTTGTATACCAACATGGAGGGAACTACAAACACTTTGCCGCTCTTGGGAGTAACGTAGCTATCATCCTCATCAATGAACTTTGTGTTCACTGGAACTTCTACTGCAAGATCAAACTTCTTCAGCAAACCCAAGATAACCTCTTTCTGCTGGAGACGACCACATCTCTCCAACATATCATCAAACAATGCTTCTTCCAGCAATCCGTAGGTGTCATAGCGGACACAAGCAAGCTGGAGATTAGATGAAGATGGCTGGCAATCATGTGTGGAAATGACAGAGGAGACTAGATCAGATACCTCTTGTGGATCAACAAACACAACATCTTGTAGGGAAGGCATATCAGGATAGAAGAGGAGAACACCTTTGTAGGAGTAGTGGAGGAGTAGTTCTGTTACTCTGTTTTCCTCAACACCAGCTCCTCTTGCAATATTTATAGCTTCCTGTCTAGTGATGATTGATTTAGACTCTGATATTTGTAACAAGCCACTTTCAAACTGCAGGTAAGAAATAGGGCATTGCTTTTGGATGGTAGAAGTGGATGCCTTCACAATGATCTGCTTCACAGCTGTGAACACTTCAGACTCTCTGGCTTCATTATCGATGAAATGAAAAGCATCAGATCGATCACTTGGCAAGTGATCCAAAAATGGCCTGCCTTCAAATGCCTTGTAAAATTCCACAATGATGTCTTGCTTCTGCTGGTCGGTAAGACCCTTGGCATGAGTGGCTATCATCAATATTGTGGGGATTCTGTTGGAAATGTATCCTTTTACTGAGGCCCCACAGTGACTGTAGACAGAAAGGAAAAGAGTTTCTAGCACTTCAAGGTTTGTCTGCATTCCTCTCGTGGCTACTTTTGCTTTAAACCTATCCAAACGCTGCCGGCACACCACTGTCTGCTTCAAGCCTTTTGATGCATCAAAGGTCATCAGCACTACATCCTCTGGAGACAAAAACATGAAGTGGACTTCGTAATAAATCTCCTGCCCTCCCAGATCAAGGATTATGATGCGTACATCTCCACAGGATACCTCTTTGGCTTCTACTACCTCCTTAACTTTTGTAACAAGTTCTTCTGGAACTTCCTCTTGTTGAATGGATGCCGGTATTTGTTTGTCACCAAGACTCTTTGTTATCTTTGAAATACGGTCTTTCATTTCAGTTTTGTACAGCTTAGGGAGCTCTTGTGACTGAAGTTCCATTTCAATTTGCTTCCACTTTGATACCAAGATACGATCAATGAAGCAACGATCGACAGCTGCACCTATGGTGGACTCCTGGTTCTTTTGGAACTGTTTGTCAAGTAAGGAGCCAACAGTGCTGGTCTTCCCTGCTCCCTCCGCTCCCATCATGACCAGCTTAAGTTGATTGGCAGCTCTAGTGCCTTTCTGTGCAGCTTGTAGGTATGCATATATAACTTTTTTGTTGACTGCTCCTCGTCCCATCTTTGCATGTGGCACTACACAATACACAAGCTAACATAACATGAAGTTTTATGATGTGAATTTTATAGTACCTAACCTGAAAACAAAATAATTATTGTACAAACAATTTAAACAGGTATACATCAGGATTGTTAATTAACTTTTTTTATTTTTTGATCTAATCATAATAAGAGACCATAATGTGTTTGGAACAAAACAGGAAGTAAAATGGAACATGATTATGTTGAGAAGTTTACCCTCACAAAACACATGACTACAAAATTTTTATTCTCCTCCTTTATAAAGTACTGGCATCTATTACATCAGGAAGGATTGCTTGAAGCTGACACTAAGGCTTTTACTCAGTTATGAAGAATGCATACATGAATCAGAATCAACTATATACCACATAGCAGCTTTTCAAGGCTAAAAGTTTTCTCAAATCATTACATCAAAAATTCCTTTTAGAATCACGTATTGCACACTTTTTGGGAGAAATTTTTGCACATTAGTTGAAAGAATTTGTACCTACCATGGTATACAACAAGACAGAGTACTGCAATTGTATTGTCAACAAGAGAGCTTTAATACACATGATAATGGCTGTGGTAATGACACTTGGGAGACAGTAATAGACAATGTGGTGGCAGTTGACCATGTACCCAGAACTCTTTACAAGCCCATGATAGAATCCCTCGGGTGGTATCCACTAGTGTTATTAACAACTGAGCAATGATTGTAGAAGATGACACTTTGATTGAGTGATGTGACAAATGTGTTGAAGATATAATCAAAGCGAAGGTTTTACAAATAGCCTAAAGTGTTTGCAAAAAATTCCTGCACATGCAGGAGTTCAGCCACACACACAGCAGTGTAAGGACAGTTACGTTTTATAAGTAACTAGTTACATATTACTTGCAACTGAACTATTTAGTTACAGTTACATATTACCCATAAAATAAAGTAACTATAATAATATTACATATTATATTACTTTGTGACCACAGCCTTAAGCTGTCACGTGTGAAACTACCACCTTATCACGTGACATGATTGCGTTGTTGGGCAATGTGCAAATCTTGGCTATAAGTAAGAAGCTGGTGAATAAGCTTCATTCAGTAGGCTTCGTTACTCAGAGGATAACTAACGAGATTAGTAACTTCGTTACTTGTAGTAATAATATTATGTAATATTAGACTCGTTACAGTAACTATATTACTTAGGTAACGCGTTACATTTGTAAGTAAATAACTTGAGTTATATTACCTGTTTTTATAGCGTATTTTGTTATATTACTTAGTTACCACAAAAGTAATAATATTACGTAATGCATTACTTATGTAACACATTACTCCCAACACTGCACACAGGTACATATGGTAATACATATGGTATACTAAAGTGTGTACTGTAGGCTTGTGGCTATTATAGCCAAAAGTAGTAATTATAAGAGGGATGAAACAAAGATCACATGATGGACAATATTACACTTCATTTTCAGCTAGGTTTCACATGTTATACAATGCTACAAGTAAAGAACAGTAGGAGAAGTGTTGCTGTAATCAGTCTACTCGTAACAGAAAAAAAAAGGGGGAGTTTAGCATGACAGCCGCTGGGAAGCCATATTGCGCTATTGTAAATTGACACCTTCTGTTGTCAGCAAAAACTGAACTGGGACACAAAAGAAAACAAAGGTAAGTTTATGATGTGTGTATTGTACATACTGTGGTTGACAAAAAGGCACATGAATTGACATCAAACAATGAAGAAATCCAAGCCCGTAGCCTTATCCATTGTTGAGTTATGCTTGGTTGAAGGCATCAGTCAGTCAGTCAGTCAGTCAGTCAGGCAGGCAGGCAGGCAGGCAGGCAAGGCAGGCAAGGCAGGCAAGGCAGGCAAGGCAGGCAGGCAGACAGACCAGTTAGTAGAAAATTCAAACTTTTATAGAAACTTGTCAGAAGGGCTTGGAGTCAGTCTGAAGATATTGTTGGGCTTGGTCATGCCTAACCCATACTGCCAAGCTGTTGTGAAGGAATAGTGAGGCTGGTTTCTGGATGATATTTTTGGGAGAAAGCATCCGTAATATCAGATATAAGTCAGATTGTGTGTATTTATTAAATGGTAGAGAATCATTAATTACATATCCTACATTGTCTAGTGTTCAGTATGGTTGTACTGTATTCATGTAGACCAGCTGGTCTATACAGAACTGAAAAACTTGTACCTCTGACCATGTTAGTGGAATAATAAACATTTACAAGTAGTCTAGTTGAACATACAACTATACTAATAGAACAATCATTTAACAGATAACATGTTCCACTGTGTTAGTGTATGATTAGTGATGACATCATACCTTGTTGTGGATCAGGTGATCTGGTAGGTTGTGATCTAGATGACTCCTCCAAAAGTTGTTTAATCTTTTGTTGTGTCCACTACATTATGATAAAATGATCAGTTAATACTCTAATAGAACAGTCAGGTGAACACACAACATTAGCAATGTAATACATATTACTGATGAACAGGTCTTGTTGAGATCTACTAAATGTACATCATGTGATCCTCATGGATGACTCTCATGTACACTTAGTGTACAACAATAGGTGTGATAATTAAATAACTACAAAGTGTCCAGCTAAAAAGACATTAATTTTTGTGGTCACATCCCTACCTTAATGTGTACAGTTTAATACCTTACCAAATATGATAAAACACTCTAATAGAACAGTCACCATGATGTACCATATGTAATATCTTTTATCTGTAACAATGATACCATCCTCATTTACCCCAGCAATCCCATGAACTTTGGGAACACAGAGCCAAAGGCAGAAAAACCCATTAATTGGAAAGTAGCTAGCTACTAGGCTAGGAGTGAGGGGAACTGGTACTACATATGCAGGAACTTATAAACTCCCAAGAGCTTTAATTCCCTGATCACAACTTTAATTTAACTTCACTGGGTACAGTCTATCTCAGGCAGCCAAATGTAAAAATATCACGTGAATAGAAATAACCAAATTTCACACCAGGTGGACGGCGCTAGTTTAAACTCAAGGCTACTGATTTCATTGGCTACTTTCAAGTACGCAACTTTTAACACTTTGTTTCCCTAGTCAACCAACTGGAAATATTCAACTGATCGATCATGTGATGCACACCCTACCTCTATATGTGACATATTTACATTTGCAATAGTTGTACAGATGTGTCTGTATATAAATGTAGTGTTGAAATATGTTTCATCAACTAGTGCTATACGTCAGTGAGCAAAATAGATAACAGACATGGACACTAAAGTGTGTATTGCTTAACGTACAACAAATATAATACAGAACTCATCACCTACATGAAGGGCAGGCACAATTATTATATCAGTCACTTAGTTCAACCTCACCAAGGGCAGGTACTGCTGCTAGTAATTGCTAAAAGTTTGGTCCATGAGATATTGTCATTGTTTATTGTGTGGATTATATCCAAATTAAAACACTCTAATAGAGCAGTCACCTCAATAGAATCTGCTTAGAGGCCGGGCCAGACAGCACCACTATTGAGTGATTGTACTTCCCACAAGTTCTATTACTTTAACAAATAGAGAACTTAAATTTTGTACTATACATTGTTTCTACCGCATTTAAACCACAAGGCACTTTTACAATTGGCTATGTGCAACTCAAATTACAAATACTCTAATAGAGCAGTCATATTGTATAAGGGACCATAAGTCAAACACTACAATAAGTCACACAGTGCCCATTTATAAATGTTGCGTTCCATCAAAATAAATATACAGATGGTGATTGCTGTCTTCTAACCCTGTATGATGACCTGTAAGCTACACAAAACACGTCATCTCAATATCTTGTGATGAAATTAAAGTATAGGGACTAGGACAATTACATGACTTAAGTTGTTCTATGGAAGAAGTTCCATTATCAACACTAGGAATTATGAATTATATCATTGTATTTGGTACCTGCCATGGCCAATCATTGAACACTTGACTGGGTAACTAACTTATAAGCACCGGAAATCATTCCATATTAGATGTGTGACTTAATGTGTCACTGTATGACTTTTGGTAACTTTGAACAATTTCTAAAAGATGCAGAGCAGCTTTCTTTACGCACAGACAGTAGTAGCACTTGAGGGATTAGTCACATGTACCAAGTGTGGATGACGTCACAAGTCATACAGGGATGTTATGAGTGATGATACAAAAAGTGCATGACTTACGATCCTTATACTAAAACTGAAAATAGATCACTACAGGCACAAGTCTGAACGTGAATAACCAAACTTGTTGATGTTACACTGATCAGTGGAACGAGATATTTATACAACACTAGTTTGTGTATTGTGATCACAAAATACTCTAATAGAACAGTCAGTATTATTGATGAACATGTACTGACAAGAAAGCTTGTAGGTCCTTACTATAAAGACCTCATACAAAATGACATGATCAGTTATAATGGAACTAACAAGTAATCACAACAAAACTAATACTAACTCTGTATAACTAAAGGACTTGCCCATCTCATGACTTCTAGACAGTATTCGAACTACTGGTCCTAATACTGAGTTATGGATTTTTCTGTTTGTTTACCAACAACAAAATTATGTACCAATACTGGCCTATTGTGATAGTGTAAATAAAGTATAAACACTGTTCCATTGTATGCTGAGGTGTGAATTGAACCACACTCCACCGACTGATATAGTCACACAACTAGATGATTTGTAATAGTGGTGGCTCTTGTTAACAATCCTTCAGTACTGGACTAGATCAGAGGTAGATGTTATGATACTACCCATCAGTGGTAGAAACAAGCTTGTTAGCTCAGGTCACAATTGTGTGTCAAATATTATAACACAATCACATGATCCTGTACATGTACGAGTACAAATCAAATTATTGTAATAGTCAACATTATCCTTGACTGAGCTATATGTTTCAAATATTGTCTAGCTACTATCTACACTACTAAATAGTTAGTAAAATATATATGAAACCTTATAACCAAGACACAGTTTGATTGTGGGTTTTGGAAAATGTGTCCACACTAATTGTTACAACTATTACATATCATTTTGTTGTTATTCATTTATTTACACAATACAGTACTAACATTAGAAACATGTTGTCTGTTTGTGTGTAACTGTACCTGATCATACTGTGTGGGGTCCATCCCAACTGTGTTGATGAAGTAGTCCACTGGTCCAGATTTTTTATTACTCACAGCATATTCTAATGGAATCCTCCCAAACTATAGTGATACAATACATACAATGATGTGATACAGTAAACACTTGGGTGGGTCAGTACACATAGCCACTACATTATTGTGTCATGTTAATATCAAATGTTCTACACAATTTACAAAATCACTAAATTATTAACTTATTCCACCACACAGTAGCTAGTATATGAAGTGAGAACATGTCCTTATTAGGTAGTGTCCCTATTAATAGGTGTCCTCACCAGAGAGGTTAACATACACATGCAGTGATATTATTGGTTACATGTCCTCATTATAGTAATAGAAGCCATACAAGCTAATTCTACAAAGCCATATAATTCATTTATCATCACACTGTATTCACACTAGCTCACCATATCCTTCATATTAACATTTGCTCCTTTCCCTACCAGTAGGGTCACTACATTAGTGTGACCCTCTCTGGCAGCCTGGTGTAGTGGTGTCCTCTTGTTCACCTGTATAATACAAGTGATATTATATAGCTTCACCAGTACATACACAAACAACACATTACCCCTATTATTGGTGGGATTGTGATTTGGTATAACAACACAATATAACACTTCAACCACAAACTATTACACCAACCACAACAACAGGACCAGTAGTAATAGTCCACCAGTAATACTGGCTATACAGTACATCCTCTCCAATATGAACACCTTGGGACCAGAGGGTGTGTCCAGATTAGTGATTTTGTAAGAATTAGTCAATTATCATGATAATTAGTGATCACTTTAAACTACATATGACTTATTAGGATACAACGATAGTGTAAATGTTACTAAATGATGAACACGATAGACAACAAGTCTGAATTAAAGAGGATTACATCACTACCTACTGGACACCATTATCAACTGATAGGTAACAAGGTGAACTTGTTAACTTGACATGATGATTGATGTTCAACACTTCACATCATCACTAAATACTACACCACTACTCATTAATGTAACAACATTGAAAACAGGTCACTACTACAGACCTGACTGACCCATAAATTTGGATAGTAATTGGGTGATACCAGATCTGATTGTACTGAAGTGTGTATCATATGTTACATTTTGAGTACTCCACTAACACAAAATTATTATACTGTAGATAGCTATTATAGTAAAACATGTAATTTTATAGTTAATGAAAAATTAGTGGGAGTGGCTCCACATTCACCTACACACAACATTTTCTATTTCTACATATAAGTGGGTGTGGCATTGTGCATACCTATAGGCTTCAACATGAGTTACAGATAAGTAGGTGTGGCTCTACGTACTACTGCAGACAGTACCACATTTTCCAAACTGTAGGCGTGGCTCAAGAATGAAGCTGGATTGTTGCAAGACTAGACTATGACACATAGTAACATGTGCTGCAAATGGATAGGATATACTATGGTATTGCTGATTGATTAGTGGGTGTGGCTCCACGTAAGTCTACAGACAGAAACACACACCCTTATAAGTGGGTGTGCCTCACAAAAGAAGCTGGATGGCTACAAGACTAATACACACACACATACACACTTCCACATTGTTAAATTACATTCACACAATATCTAATGGTCACACTATAACGTGGGGTTGACCTGCACTAAATGTGACCAGGTTGATCTGACCCAGTTTTAACCCTGTAATGTAAGATCAGTTAATTTGAGATTGTAACCAGATAATTCACTAAATGAGGCCACATCTGGTCTAGAGGAATTTCTGACTGTTGTATTAGAGTATCTTAAGTTGTGTAGTTTTTAAATTCTCTTCACTCACACTCAGCATCACCTTTTCCCTCAATAGCAGTTACACTCAATTCAAAGGATTTACACAATAACACATCAGCTATGTCACTAAATTATTAGCATACAATTTCATGTTCATCACTATGACAATCATTACATATCCCATCACAGGAAGCCATGCATACTACATGACGAGTATATTGACTCACACAGGAAGCCATACACACATATTGACTCACATTAACAACATCCACTTCACATCCCCAATCAAGTAGGGATGAGGCCACATTGTAGTGGCCATTACCAGCTGCCCAGTGGAGACCGGTCATGTTGTACTGTAGGAAGACACAACTACACTAACATCTATTACATACTGACATTGCTCACTCAACAACACTATCATTCAGAACATTTAGTGATGGACATTAAAAACAATATATTGTGTGTCACCTCTAGCTGAGGATGTCTCTGTATACTATAGTAAAACTCTGTATACTTAACCAGGGTACCACCACTATACTAGTAATGATGAGTAGACATTATGAAAGTTAATATCTCAAAACTGTAACTGCACCAAATTGTGTTTGGTAATATTATTACCCAAACATGATGTGTAAAATGATTAGTTGTCTAAACTAGAATAGGGAATTCCCCACTATAGCCAGTGTTAATGATGTGTTACTGACAGAGACAAATTGTACATCACTAAACCTCATCAACTATACTACACACATACTCACCTTATCATCAACAACACCAGTAACATCAACTCCTTCTTTATGGAGCAGCTGTAATGTATTCAGGTTACCATTATGAGCTGCTCTATATATCTTCTTCTTCTCCTCCTACAGTAACATCACATCACATAGTTACAAAATGTCCAACACAATATCAAAATGTTCCCAATCAAGTCATGATAATGATTTCATCACTCACTATCACTTTCCTCTGTTACTATACTACCTTGTCACTTTCCTCATCATCAGAAGATAAACAGAAATTTCAGAGTGTGGACACAAGTTATTACAAGGTACTGGAGATGATGAAGTCTCTTATAATGGAGGATGAATAAATTATTCAGATAAACTATACTTGTCTGATAATGTTCGTTCAGTGTAGTCACAAAGAGGATATTTCCTCCACTGGTTTTGTAGTGTGGAAACTAGTTAGTTACACGGCGAGCGCGTAAACAATGAGTCGACAACGACTAACTACCCTCATTATGTTTAGTGTAACATAGTGTGTATCTTACCTCAGTAGGTTTCCTCTTGTCTCCCCTCTCACTAGCAGCTGGGGATTCCGCTGCCATTGTGGGCGTGGCTAGTGACTACTATTCGGATATTTACGTACACTGTACCATTTAAACGTAATTTGACCGATAACTTTGTGAATTTTTTTGACATAATTATCTGAATGTAAATACATAAAATGCTGTCATTGTTTTACAAACGAAAAAGTGTTCATATTATACACAATATTTATTGCAGGTATTTATACAAGTATTTACAAATATCATTCAATAAAAATATAATACACAAATATAATAATACACATTTCAGGGTTCTCTCTCTTTGGACAAGTGGTATAATTCTTCATCATCAAGACGTTCTGCAGCCATAACATAGTGCATCAGCTGTTGTCATGGTAACGAGTAAACAACACATATTATATACACTACAGCACACCTTAAAATCTGGCTCAAACTCATATGGCTCTGACTGGAAACAGAGAAATGATCGGATGGCATTACACAACTAAGACAGTAAATTAGATGTCAACTGAGTTGTATACACAATTGAAGACAATCTGAGCACTAGTGTTATGTACACCCTCAAACAACACGATGTCTTGGCATATTGTTATAATTTATAAAACATTACTATTTGCAGTTTATTGGACAGTTGTAGTAACTTACAGCGGTCATCTTAGAGAAGTTCACTAGTCCCTCTGGAGTGTACGTCTTCTGTACATTTTCAATGGCCCAAATGTGCTCCAAGTAACCCCCAGTGTAAGGCACACCCGGTGCTTGTTGTCTAGGGAGATAACATAATAATCAACAGGTACACTGTGTTTACTACTATATGGCTGCACCAATTACAAGTACTCGTCTTGAGAAATATCTACTAGTAACATAACTAGCTACTTCACCACACATTAACCCTTCAAGTGTTGGACACCAACACATCAACTACCATATGATTTAATAGTACAAAGAATTCACTAGCACCACATTACCATCATAAATATCCTGATAAATGATAATTTGATAACTAGTACAGTAGACCCTTGGTTATCTGACCCTTTTATCCGAAATTGGAAATGACTGTTCTATTAGAGTATTTTGAGTACAAATGTACGTTCTATTAGAGTATTTCAACAGAACTCTGTATATAAATGAATGGGCTTCAGTTACCTGAACAATTCCCTTATCTGAACACTTTTATCATTGTCTGAGAACAAAAGAGTTCGGATAACTGAGGGTCCACTGTAAATATTCTAATAAAACAGTTACAATGATCCATTATACGATGAACCATTTGAGTTAATGCTTGACTGTGATGCTTCAGGCACCAATGTGCTAGTATACTAAGTGGGTGCAAATGGAGGCCTTCACATATGATGAGCTAATATCACTACCTGTTACCTGTAGCAATATAATAGCTAATTCCAATACTTCATCAAACAGTACTATACTGTCCCAATACTAACACTATATATAGAATTAGTGTAGCCCTAGTTGCTAAGGAGATGACTCACTTCTCAAGGTGTGACCTCATGGCTCGGCAGTGACGATCAGGATTAGAGAACTTGACCAGTTTATCATATTTCTGTCTGAACTGTATGAGGTGAACAAGAAAACACAAGACACTGAATACAAACAATGAACAATAGAATAGTCAATCACCTTGCTGGGGACCTGTTCCCATGACAACTTCAGACGATCATGCCGCACACAACATGAGTTCAGAGCACAAGTGATCAATACAGAGCTTTGAGCATCGTTGTGTTTGAGACAATCGGACGCCACCCTGATGAACAGTTCTATGGCTGCAGCTCTTCCATGTACTGTCTCCTGTTGTAGTATTGACGTCATCACCCAAGAGGTTAGCTGGGAATTAGTATTTCAATTAAATAAACAAAGAATTTCATGAAGAATTAGACAGAAATTTTGCCAAGGAAAATCATTGCTGATGTGCAACAGACCAGAAAAGTACTGAACATCACAAAACTGAATTGTACACATACAAAATGGATTGTTTTGTTGCAGAAGTTTATTGGGGGAGGACGTGGGACAATACCATTCAGTCTAATTCTCTAAAATATGTCACTACAAAGTTTCTTCTTATCATTGTTAACCTAGCCATTGTTAATGTTTTAACATTGTCCTACAGGTGTGTTGTTAATCTCTTAACAATATTTCAACATGAGCCTTCAAAGTTTCTTCTTATTACACCCACACCTTCTTACACCTATACCACTACTATAACATTAATATAATGATATTACTTGTGATATCATCTCCACCCATTAACCTCGTCACTAACCTTGTTACTGTGTTTGATCACTCTGCACACATTTGGAGCTTCCTTCTCCTTATTTTTGCGTTTCCAACAGCAACCAACAAGCTCCCTGTAATTGACCAATGATTGCAACACTAATTGGAGGTGTGGCTGAGACACACCTTCTCTCAATAGCAGTATACAGTGCATACTCTAACAACATCAGTTGCCGTGCTAATTGTTTGTGATGTAGGTTGATGATGGAAGAGTTACTCATCGGACGTTCTGTCATCTCAACCCAGCCCAGTGCCCCAAGGCCGAACTCTGGTTGTATCGTCCTTAGCAACATGTTAGTAATTGACTTGTCTATAACACCATCATCTGATGTCACTTCCTGTAGCTTCCTAATATAGAAATAACAATTTCACACCATAATTACATCAAAAAAGTGGACACCGATGTTTAAAACTTTCAATCCCAGATAATCACTTACTGTAAGGTCTCTTCAGCTAGTTCTAATTGTTGCCTATCACGTGTTGCCACCTTTTCCATGTGACTCTCCAGAAATGACAACAGTTTGTCCTTCAATGACTTATTGTATAGGAAGTCCTACAATATACACAAGTGTGTTATCATGTAGTGGCCACTGGAGGGTGTGGTCACATGTCATCAAAATCTCAAAGCAATGTTGAACTAATTCAACATCAATACCAGAAGAGGTTATGTTGGAAGTGGTTTAACTGTTAAATCCGTATAGTCCAGAAAACTGGATTGCAGATGGTTAAAGTTTATTTTGACAAGAACAATAATACCTAGTTTTGCTTATGGGGAGTATATTTATGTGTTTCTGTTTTTTTTCCATGGCTATAGCTTTTTTTCTATGTGAGTCCATTCCCAAGTGTATATAATGATTTGAATTTGGGGATATTATTTATTTTGTCAACCTCATCTATAGTGTATATTCAGTTATGGTTTCTGAGGTGGGTGAGTAATTCGAAGCATTAGAGAGGCGGCCCAAATGATTAGTTATGAAATAGTCATTGGATTAATTATTTTGTGTCTGTATCCCTTCAAACAGTTGAGTTATATAAATAATATGCAGTACACTTTGTGCTAATTATACACATGGTTTCAAACAGGCATATCTCATGAAGTGTTCATCCAGTCTCTTAAAAATACAGATTTTATTAAATAGCAAGGATTAGGATATCTAACTGTACATAAAACCAGCATTGGTACCTGCCCTACATGCAGGACCACATTATAATAACAACCAAGCATTAAACATCAGTACCATTTATGTCCACATCATGGGAAGCAAGCAGGTACTCCAGAACTCATATTGTGGGTACATAATGTAATGGAAACTTAATCATGTAACTATGTTGCATGTATAATGAATGTCCCTGATTTAAAAAACAACAACATGAGGTTATCCTGCAAGTATGTGTACTGGAATGATGTGAGCATTTTAAACAGCAGAGCTGTGTGTAGCTACATAAGCAAAGACAACTGTAATATTGTACTACTGTAGCTACATGCGATTTATAGAAAGGATTTCAAGTGATTCTTTTTGTCTACACCCTTGCACTAATTGCGATGTAAATGACAAACGACAGCAGTTAGAAGCTTCATTTAAAAATGAGGTAATTCTTAGATGATGAGTGCTTCGTTTGGCACAAAAAATGCTTTGATACGTGCATCAGCTGGTGAGAAAATCGTTGGACACTATCGTCGAATCATTTCGTTTCCTTTACAAAGTAGTCAAGTTATGGCCTTGTATCCATTGTTATATGAAGAGAGAAAACAAAGATACTTCTTTAGTACATTTGGACACAGCGTCAATTTCTAGGTTGGAAGGATTTGACAAAGGATGGAACCATTTAAGCAAAGTAAAAGCAAGAGTTCATAATATAAATTCTTAGTAAAAGGGTGCTTAGAGTTATAATACTATGGAAGTTTCCTTTAAAAGGCATGAATAAGCTATAGTTATATCCCGTTATGAGGGTGATATCATTGTTATTACATGAGTCCGAGGCAGAGCTGAGGACGAGTGTAATAACAGTGATATCATCTGAGTATACGGGATATAACTATTTTATACCCCAGTGCGCGGGAGTGCACAGAAGTTTACGGATAGTAAATTAAGTTCCGGTTTGAGTTCTTGTCACTGTGCTCAAGATTTTGTCCGAATTGTGTGGAGATTCTACTTCGTAGCCACAAGAGAGACCTTGCATACTGCCTACAAGCTGTAGCAAAGGGCGGTGTTACGAAGCAATGGTTCCAGGTATGATTTGCCTTCGTCAGAAGTTGGTATGGTGGTGTCACGTAGTGTGCAAGAGAAATAAAGACCAACAAGTGGCTACCGTAGTCCGAGATAGAACGATGAAGCTAGAGGAAGTTAGTTCTTCACCATAGTGACCGTTGGGAGTGATTACTGGAGCGAAAATCGTACGGACTATTCTTGACATCTGTTAAACTATTGTATTGGTAACTTGTAGTGTTACTGTGTAAAGGATTAACAGTTTTCTTGTAAGATTTAGCTGGTTTAAGTGCTGTATTGGTGTGTTTTGTATCGACATTTCCTTATTTGGCTCTTTGTTCCATTGGTAAACAATGCCATTCGCGGCTATTATGATGTCACAAAAGAGACAGAGTGACTCCACAACAGGGTGATAAGTTGTTATCACTGGGTGATAACTAATATATCGTACAGTAGCAGCGCCGCTCTGTCTAGCTGTATGGTAGTTATAACCCAGCACAGCACTTTGATACTCCCACACACTGGGATTTAAATCCAGTTTATTGGACAATGTGCTTTCAGTGCTTGTATACAATAAGATTCTTGTTTTTCCTACCACCAATTAATAATATAATAAATGGTACATTGACCAAAAAGTAAATTACACACAAACTTGTTAATTTCTGAGATGAAATAAAGCAACTGCGATATCATTGTTTTCTTGTAGAAAATACAAACCTGGTTACTGCTAGAAAGTTACACGCAAAAAGGGCTTCATAAATTTAGTCTAAAAATATATATTTCTAAAGTGATGTATATACATGTAGAACAACTTAAATATTTAACCATTCACTTAATTGAGGCTCATATAAAATTCCAGTTACAACAAATACAATGCTATTACTCCAATGTCAAGAAAACTGTTTATATCTCTCTCAAAGGTATTTCAGTATCAACACCACAAACCATATTTGGTTACACAAACAAACAAGCTCATACAAAAAGGTTCTTCAATGTACTAGCTTACCTCCTTATGTTGTGATAGCCAATAGTTGAGGTTAGCATATATACTTAACATGATGTTACGTTGTTGTAATAATTGACTGGAAGGATCACCATATCGTGCCCTGGGGCTGGGACTTAATCGTCCACCAGACAAACTAAAGTCTTTTGTAGGGGACAACATTAGCTCATTATTGTCCCTCCTCCTTCTCAACACAGAAAAACGACTCTTACTCTTAGGGGTGGATGACTTGATGTGAGCAGGCAGTGAAGTAGAGAGGACATTAATTGGTGACGTTGGACGATGTTGTAAAGACTGTGTTAGTGCATTCTGTATTGACAATGGAGTAACATCAGGGTCTGATTGACGCTTGTTTTTCCGTGATGGGAGAAGACGTGAAAATATGCTCCCACGACCTCCATTCTCCCCATACCACCTTAAGACGACTTAGATCTCGTGCTTGTTCCAGCTGTTGTGCGTTATTTACTTTGCGGTCAAAACTGTTTGATTTTTTGGCCCCTAATCTGGTAATGTTGAGCTTCCCTGCTTCTATGAAGGCATCACTTCGTGAATGAAGATCATTAAAAGGTGGCAGTGATGGCGATTGGGTTGAGGCTCTGCTCTCAGCTGAATCCTCATAAATTTCTGATAGAATACGACCCTCATCAGCAACTCTACGAACCAATGAATTACTAGCCTTCAAATCAGTTACACTAGCACCGCTCACAGTGTACAACCGCTCACTTCTCGGTGAGGGATACTCTTCACTCAATGACCTCTCTAGTCCAATCTTGTGCAGATTATTTGGTAAGGAGTGACACATGTCATTATTCTGAGCCAGGATACTCAATAATGGTGAAGTGCTGCTTCTCAGTAACGGGAACTGTTCTTGCATCTCTGACACAATACTGTCCTTCTGTGCCTTGTCATCATCAGATGTATTGTCATTATAAGTTGTGATTGTATCTTTGTCTATCGGGACTGCCATCTGTATGGATGCTCGAGGGGTGGGGCAAGATGGATCAGGTGACAATGGCTCACCCTCAGACTCCTGATCAGCAAAATGACTACTGCTTGTGGAGAAAGATCGCGATGACGATTCCGTTGTTTGCTGTCTGTTGATCTGTGTCGGACGACTTGAGACATCTTCTTCTGAAGGCGAGATCATGGCACGAGGTGGAGTCCCCCTTTCTACAGCTCCTATTTGTTGATATAGTCCTGAAGATGTACTACTGTCACTATGTGTGCTCAGTTTACGACTGCGTCTTGTTGGTGATGCAACGTCATCAATATTACTATCACTTTGTGCTCTAGTTAGTGACCTTCGTTGTTTAATAGCCTTCACAATTTGTTCAGCTGTACCAGAACCAGTCTCATCATGTGACAGTCGTCGCTTCACCTTGATCGTGCCTCTAGCTGTTGCAAACATGTCACTTGATTCAGATGGTTGTTTAGAGTCTTCACTGCTCTCTCCAGGACCTTCATCACTTTTCCTGCGACGACGTGGGCTGGCACTTGGGGAGAGAGTTTTGCGTGACATAACTGGACTATTGTAAACTGAGGAGAATCTGCAGGGGAAAATTATATGTTAGTTGACACAAATTAAAGACATGTACAATATGAATATTACTTTCAAGTTTGCAGCTACAGCAAATAAGGTGTTCTTATTAGTGAGGTGTCCTAGTCCATTTGAGGGGTATAAATGTGATACAAATGAGACCATGGACAAGTGTCCTGATTATCAAGATGTCTTCATTTCAGGGAGCATAAGCTAATACAAATAGGATCAGGTCCTTATAATTAAGGAGTCCACTGTGGCCCTACTATAGTACACATTACATGGTGCACTACAATTAGACTACTAGCTGGTAGTCATGACAACACACCCTGTTCACTAAGGAAGGTAGTCACTGATCCAGAGTTGAAGGACTCCAGTGTATCCATACTGGGACTGGCGTTGATGAGTTTGTCAGCATCTTCCTCATCTGTGAGCACAAGGGGATGGGGGTAAGTGGACACAGTTACACAAGGGGAGGGGGGGTCATGTGGACACAGTGTATAATTAAACTCACCTGACTCAGCAGCGGAACTATGGTAACTGAACACCTCCCAGTAATCTGAATACTACAGTGATATTATTACAAATATCAAGAGTATCTGATTGCATAAAATAACATGGATATTTCAGTAATTATTTGTTTATGTTGCCTTAATGGAACTGAATTTAGTCCAATTCGGCCGCTAAACCAAATCAAAACATGATAGTGTTAAAGCAAAAATGGTTAGAGTTCTGACACTGTCAATCAGATCTCTGAAGGTGTGGCAACACATTTGTGTCACTGATTTTAAGAGCAAGCTGGAGTTGTTGTGGTCTCTTGGTCCTTACTACACTTTCCTTGTATAACAACTGTTGAATATTTCATTAAACAACTGGTGAACAAAGATCTGTTGCCACGTGCACATTACTATAAACAAAAATTTTAAGCATTAAAATCTACCACGTTAAAAATTTGTGAGCAATTGCAGCAAATACATTAAAAATACTACTATCCATCGAGTTAATAAAAACCATACACTCAACATGATAGGTACTGTACAACTTGCATACCAAACCTATGCATGGACAAACACACACACAAACACTAGCACCAGGAGCTTATAAGTGGTACTTATGAGTGGTGCTTATGAGCTCCTGCTAGCATACACAAACACTAACCATATTCCGAGCTACATCACTCTTCTGTAGCAGACAGTTGATCAGAGCAGTCAGGACATCTTCAGAAGTTGTGAACAGGCAATAAGTCATGAAGAAAGTGTCAAGGAACTCTCGATTGTTGTTGAGAGGATTTGTCAGCTGCTGGAACAGCTTCTCAAGGGAAGCTGCTGCGATCTGATTGGACAAAAATGATAAATACAAGGACAGTATAAGTGGGAACATGGATACTCACTTTTGCTTGTGGTCCGAGGTTAATTCCAGTGTTAGTACTGCTATCAGCACGACTATTGGTACAAAACCACAATCAATTGTTTAATCACAACAGGATTGAATTTGGTGAGTTATAGGAAATTAGCCTCACTTATTCACCAATTAGTGGACATTGTTTTTGATAAATTATAATAGTCAATTATCCATGGCAAGGCATTTGTATAACTGAGAATTATGTAATATTAAACAGTCATTGATTTATACTTACACACAAAACGCACACACAACACACACTACACACTTACGTCTTGCAGGAGCAGTTCCTGTGGGCACTATTGATGGCAGTGTTAAAGTGGTGTAACCAGTCCTTTAGATGGTTGGGCTTGGCTCGCAGATAGATGCTGTGTTTGTTATGAAATATCACCTTGAAGCCTAACTGGTCCTGACGATCACCTACAATTGTGAGATGGTCAATATTGAAGGTGTTTACTAGATGTCATGACAACAACTCTACACACCCACAAACCAGGTAATTATTACAAAGGGTCAATTTCAAAGGAACTAACAGGTCAGTGTGTGTTCTATTAGAGTAGTATAATGAAGCTAACAAGAGAAGACTCTTGTACATAGTAAGATATACATGTATAGGACAAATTCACATTTAGTATAGCACATGTACTTCAAGTAAATACTGTATAGTCTTGAGTAGTCTTTTATTTTATTAGTAAGCAAGGAAAGAAATAGTCTAATGGATGTAACCAAGAGTTCATAATATATTATGAACTCTTGACGTAACACAGCACTGAGTCGATGAATTCTGTTGTGTACTTGTTGATAGGTTATAATAGGCTACAGTAGAGGGGCTGGTTGATCGACAAGCAATACCAACATGTGTGATGTTCTTACTAATCAACTAGCTTCACTGCTGCAACAAGAAAGTAAAGAAACCATACAACAGAGCTCCCACACTGCTACACCATGTTCACTAGATCCTTTCTTTCCCCAATCACACAAAATAAATGAAAGTGGTCACTCAAGTGTGCAATAGTGACCCTAACACCAACTACATGTACTAGTATTGTTGTTCAACAGTGTACACCCTGATGTGAGGTCTACTAAACTGCTGCTATTACAAATTCATGATGATGTTAACAAGTCGATGTTGTGCTACTTCAGGCACCCATGCAATTAATACTATCTAAATAGCAATTAATCAACCATGTATATAATTTAGTTGATATTCATGCAAGAGTTAATTATAGTGGAGTCCTCTCCACTATTATAGACTCTTGTTATTATTAATTCAGTTAGGTAATTAGATTTGTTAATACTACAATTTAGTGTATTTTGTAATTCATGAATTATTTTGTAATTCAGTAATTTACGTTGCTATGCACTGCTAAGGAAGCGTAACTATAACAAACTACTTTAAACCACAAGTTACACACAGAATCTTCTCAACTGTTTTATAGTGTGTCTATTGTGTTTTCTTGTGTGAATTGTATAGAGAAAGGTTTGAGGCTGCCCTTCATTTTCCTTTGTGTAAGTACGGGTAACGCCCCCCTTTCAACTTGAAGGATATGCTATTTCTGGTTGCCTAAGAAGCTGTCAACATTGTTTTAAAGTTGTCAAATGTCTACAAAATCGAAAGGGAAGACCGTTCAAGAAGTATATGAAGAGTCGCCGTACCCGTATTATCGACCACCGAGAAGAAACCACCTCAGAGAAGTTTAATACAGGCTTAATTTAGCATTCAATTCTTGCATTCTGACTGCTTTTACCATTTCAACTATTTTTCTCATGTGGGTGCGTACGGACAAACAAATATAGGCAAGTACACACACACACACACAACACACACAACACACAACACACACAACACACATACTATCAACACAACTCAGTCAAGCACTAATAGGTGTTCTACAGTCTAATCCACTTTACAATATTGTCACTGATAATCATAATCATAACATGTCTACATAAACACTAAAACACATCACCATGGTAACACAGCGGTCATCTTCCAAATAAGGCCCTATGCTACATTAATCCAGAACTACCTATCATTTCAAATCAAGTTGCAGCCACTTAAATGTTAATGCAATACAGAGAGTTCCATTTGAAGCCATACAAAATCAGGCTTCAGCACATAAAATGTTGGTACAAGTATAAGGAAAATCAGTTCAATTAGGGATCAGGCCTTCTCGTTCAAAAGCAGTTTTATACAGTACAGCTGGTTATTTTCAAACCAGAAATTTTTGTAGGAACAGTAAAATCTGAATTTCGAGGGTTGTCAAAGAATGCAAGTACAGGTAGTGGATTTCAAGCAAATAGAAATTTGTGTTACAAATTACAAACATACATAAAGTCTACATGTACTCGTTACAAGTTGCTAGTTCACCTTACTAATGGAATTGAGAATTAAGTAATCCCCACTTTTGCACACTGGAAATAAGACTGACTAAGTGGAGTAGTTAGCAGCCACTGGCTAGGCAATCAGCTCGATCAGGGTACAGCACAGAGTACAGCAGCAGACGGCATGGATTCCTAACAATGGCTATTCTCGATAGTTTACTGGCTATTGATGTAGTAATGATACTGTTCAACTATTATTAATAATACTGAGCTTAAACTTGTAAAGAATAAACGAGCGGATACACATCGTTCAATCACATGAAAGCACATTATTTTTACTTGTGGGAATTTATTTTTAAAGAGAAAGGCCTCTTTGAAACATCCAAAAATAAAACCCTTCGAAAATAACCAGCTACACGGTAGTTTGACTATCATATTTTTCCTACAAATTCTCTCGACAAAGCCTCAAAGCTGCTCTTCATTTTCATTCACGTATGTAAGGGATGCGTTCCTTTCAACTCAAATGGATAGACTATTCCTGGTAGTCTACAAAGCCTGCACCATTGTTTTTCAGTTGTTAAACACCTGTAAAACTGAAGGGAAGGTAATTTATAGAGTCGCAACATCCCCTGCCGAAATCCTCAGAGCAAAGTTTACCTGTGTGGAAGTTTAATACAGATTTCATTTTGCTTTTACTTTAATGTGCAAGCTGCTTTTACCATTTAACGATTTCGCTCAAGTGAGTGCATATGGACAAACGTAGGCAGATAGGTAGGTACACACACACTTTTCCAATAACAATTTCAGTAAACCAGGAGCGCACCCACAGCCAGCCTTGGCTGGCTGTGGGCAAGCACTTGGTTAAACAGTGTTACAAACAAAGAACAGTAGAAGAAAGGGCTTCTGCAATCAATCCAGTCACCACCGAAAATAAGGATGATTCTCGTTTACAAACGTATAGTAGGGAAGGGGTGTCATTATTCAGTGGACTGGACTACTGGACTGACATATTTTTGGTTTTTACACATTCTGAGGTTGGTTTTATTGAGTCTTGCTAGTAAGAACCCTTTGGGCACCTGCAGCCCACTTCTAAACACTGAAGACAAACAGTGGAATATGCGAAAACTGTCTCTTAATTTCGCTACTGTTCATTATGCCACTATACAACACTTATTCCTTACCCTGGTGTGTATAGTTATGTTGCAGGCAGTGCAGGGAATTCCAGCAGTGAATGTGACAGCAATAGTTAACCAGCAATCAACTAGCCAGTAGGCAATATCCTTCAAGATATATCCTTAGAGCAAGCTTGAGGAGCAAGCTAGTCTCATTAGTCTTGCTCTTACTAGTCTCGCTGTTTCATTGTAGGGGCTTATCAAATATAGATAAGCACCCATGCTGAAAAATCTCTAATTGGTAAGCCCCTGCACTGACTAGAGAGGTCTGGCCATGCTGGCGAGACTAGCTCAGGCCCGTAACCAGGGTTTTTGGTTGGGGGGTTCTTTTCAGGAAAATGTGGACCCTTTTAATATATACATTAGCTAACTTGTTAGGTTAGCTGCTTTGGCATGCGAAGCATGCCATTTCTAGGGGGGTCTGGGGGCATGCCCCCCCAGAAAATTTTTGAAAATTAGGTGTCAAAAGATTGAATCTGGTGACAATTTTATGCATAAAAAACTAAATGCAACAAAGTATCATTTAATAATTGTCTTCATTCACATTATGTACACACAATGAGTTGTATAATGTGCAGTAGGTTAGTTTACATGTAGTGTATATATCTACCAAATTGATTGTACAAAAATCATATGAGTCCTTATTTATGATAACATTTCTGTCCATTTAGCTATTATAGAATACACTCAAATTCAAGTCTACGTGGGTGAAGTTTGGCAAAGCTATCTACTACCTTATCAAGATCTATACAAAAGTCATAGTGAATATGAAGAAGAGCAAGACTTGAAAGGCGATCTTTCCCCATTGAGGCTCTCATAAAATTATTTAATCGTCTTAACCCACTGGCACTTCTTTCACACTCACAAGATGTGACCGGCACTGTGCAGGCAATCTGCAATAGAATGTAAATGTTTGGAAACATGTCTTTATCACATTCTTTAATTGCATCTGCAGCTGATGATGGCCTCTCCTTATATTGTTTCAGCATGTACCGGTTCTTCCATCGTTGGATCTCCATTTCAAACAATTCAGGAGATGGAAGATCTGAACTATATTGGTTTACACATACACCCAAATCTATAGGCTTTGAAGAGCATAAAATGGATGGAACAAGACCTAATAGTTTAACAGCAGTGATAGATGAACCAGAGAATTGTTGGTCTATAAACATGATGATGTGATCAAGAAGTGGGATCGCAACATTCCTCTGGAAATATTCACAGGGAGAAATGGCTGGAGCATTACTAGCAATTCGAGGCATTTCAACTGTGCTACCAACTTTATTTGTGATTCTACAAGCATGCTCAAAAATTTTTGCAAAGCCAGAGTCAACATTTTGTCGCTCAAGTTTGTAGACTCTTGAAATTTCAGCTATCTGCTGGTGTGCTTCTAGAATATCCAGTGCTTGTTTCTGCAATTTGACTGTAATGCCAGCCAAATGTGATAGGTACTGATAGACAGTAAGAAACACTATTATAAATTCAAAATTGGTAATGCTGGCTAATAATTGTTGAGCATCACTACGGGATGCAGTATCCCAATCTGCATAAGTGTTACCGTACTTCTCTAAATGTCGCTTAAACCCAATCATTTCCAGAGTCTCTGTAATGAATACAAAAGCTTGGTAAAAATGCTGATAGGCACTTTGCCTCTCAGCCCACCTAGTTTTACACAGATCTAACAAAGGCTTTCGACGTGTCTCATCGACTACATTATGTTTAACAATAACCTCAAGCAATCCAGATCGTTTAGGACTATTCAAGAAAAAACGACAGCAACTTTGCATTCGATCCAAAACATTCCGTACTTGAGGCAAGCTACAGCTTTTACTGATGACTAGGTTAAGGCAGTGACCATTGCAGTGGACATATGTGGCTAAAGGTGCTTCCCTTTTAATCCATCCCTGGACACCCACTGCATCTGAAGACATGTTACTAGCACCATCATACCCTTGGCCTCTCATATTTGATGCTGGGATGTCATTATCTTGCAAAAATTTCAATATAGCTTGCGAAATAGCTTCACCTGTGATTCTCTCCAAAGGCAAAAAGGCTAAAAATTCTTCTCTGATGTTATTTTGCTGATCTAAAAACCTAACACAAACAGACAGGTGCTCTATATTGTGAGAAGTAACCTCATCAGCCAGGATGGAATAATATGGTGAAGCATTTACTTCATCTATTATACTACCTAAAATTTGCTTTGCCATTACATCAATTAAATCATTTTGAATTTTTGGTGAAGTATAAGTGGCATTCCGCATTGCAGGTGCCAGCAAGTGATCCCTCAACACAGCATCTTGAATGGCCAAAAGCTTTAACAACGCTAAAAAATTTCCAGGGTTCCCAGATGCATCAATTTTCTCATTATCGCCTCGTAAAGCTATGCACTGCCTACCACAAAACAATACTGCACTAGCCAAGGATTTTAGTAATAATTGGTTTCGCTTAATGTTGGCAACTACACGTGCATCTTGGCATGCTGTTATGGTTGTATCTGGATGCTCAACCGTGTGCCTAAAATTGTTAGCTAATTCCATACAATTATGGTGATACGCTGAACCAACATGTTCCTTGGTTTTCTCACTCTTTTTATTCCATATTCGAAAGGGCCTACTTACAAGGTAGCCTTTTGAAGAATCCTTGCAGAAAATAGCACAGAAAATACAAAACATGCCATCAACATGCTCACTATACACCAACCAAGGATTTTCCTCCAGCCATGCATACCTAAAACTACGATTACATCCACCCAGATGCTGGGAAGGAAACACATGATATTTTGATGGCACTCTGTGCTTTGTTAACAATGCATATTTCTGAGCAGCAGTAAGAGATTGCATAGCTCTGGTGAACTCAGTAGGTGATGCAGAACCTGCATAAATCTCACCAATATCCAATATTTGTTCAGTAGACATTGCTGATTCTTGCAAAGTAGTTGAGTGTGTAGCCTCAGTATCAGGGATCTCAGTGGTTGAAATTTGATCCGACTCACTGGCAATCACAGTTTCAGTCAACACATCATCTACATTTACAAGCATAATAATAGCTACAGATTGAAATACGCATTAATTTATGAGTGGACAGTCAGATCCACACTTTTTGCTTATAAGCTATAGCAAGAGCTACAGGGTATATTCCAAAACTTAAACTTGCAGGGAATAGCTAGTTAGCTACATTAACTACATGAGGTGGCCACTTAGTATAATAGTGGTAAGCTGGTACAACTAAGCATGCAATTACGTATGTTCTACGTAAAGGATCCCCTACTAGCTTTAACTAGCATTACCTGAAGTTTCATTTGCCTGATTGGGTGATATTAGGACGCGTTCAGCACTTTCATGTGAGCTTCCAGGCTGTCCACTATCGACGACCACAGCTACTGTGTGACTATCCAACGCTCTACCTACGCTCTCAGACTCCTTCTGCTTTTTGAAAAAGCTATCCAATCGCTGGCATGATGCAGCTGAGCGTTTCCTTTCCCGAGCTAACTGCTTTTCCCTTCCCATTACCAGATTTATCTCGAGATTTACACGAAAGACCACAATCAATTCCTCAAAACCACACAAGAAATGAAACCCACAATCAATTGCAATCTTGCAGGATCTTTCGTAATTGTGGGATTTACCCCATGTACTCATATGGAGTAACTATCGATCACTGTGGCACAACTAAACTAAGGTGAGTAGTATTTAAAAGTGGACCTCTCTGTAAAGAGGGCGGTTCGTCCGAACCTACCGAACCCCCCCCTGGGTACAGGCCTGTAGCTTGCTCCTCAAGGATATCTCGAAAGATTGTCTACTGGCTAGTTGGTCGCTGGTTAACTATTGCTGTCATATTCAGTTCCCTGCACTGCCTGCAGCATTACTACACACCAGGTAAGGAATAAGTGTTGTATAGTGGCATAATGAACAACTGTAGCGAAATTATTAAGAGACAGTTTTTGCATATTCCACTGTTTGTCTTCAGTGTTTAGAAGTGGGCTGCAGGTACCCAAAGGGTTCTTACTAGGAAGACTCAATAAAACCAACCTCAGAATGTGTAAAAACCAAAAATATGTCAGTCCAGTAGTCCAGTAGTCCAGTCCAGTGTTCCAGTCCAGTAGTCCAGTCCACTGAATAGTAACCCCCGTCGGGAAGCCATCACGTGCAGCTACCGTGCATTGACACCTTAGGCTGTCAGCAGTAAGATATGGGACACAAAGAAGGACAAAGCAAGTCCATGATGAGTGCATTGTACTATGCCAAAAGCCACCTCAGGCTGAAGCAACATCAAACAATGAAAAATAAAGGCCATAACTGTTATTTGAGTTATGCTTTTCTACAGGCATTAGTAAGTAAGCCAGTCAGAAAATTTCATTGAATGGACTAACACTATACATGCGTAGTTTTTTTGGTCAGTACAGTTGCTGTACAAATTGATTATCTTGCCCTAGCTTCCCTCTGTGTAGCACTATAATTCCAAAACTACTCACCACAAAAGGCTGAAACTTTGGTGATCCATTCTTTGGACATGGTATATAAATAATGCTGAGACGGTCACATGTGAATATGTTTATGATTTATATTTCAAAGTGTTAATAAGGTGTTCTGGATATGTTTTCCTTAATTAGATAGGATACATATGATACTATTACTGGGGTTACATTGGTGACCTTTAGTATACCTTAGGACACGATTGGTCTCAAGGTATCTATGTTACACAAGATGTGTAATGTGTATATTGTTAAAGCCACACCCCTTATACCGATCACACCCCCTTTGCACAATCCCTTTCCTTACTAGTAATGAAATCCTCTTGTATGGGTTGTCCATTAATGTCAACTCTCTCATGTAAGGTAGCTCCACACAGGGCCATCATACCGGGCTACAATCATGGAGAAAATAGTAACACATTATAAGACTATGTACTTTATATTCCAACAAAATATCTTGCAAGATTCTTACACACTTCAAGCAATATCTACAACATCTCAATTTTGTACACAAGTCTAGCAAGACATTTTCAGTTTAAATAACACTCACATTAACAATTTCAATTCTGTAGTCAGTGGTCTGGTGAGCTAGTGCAACATGTGTAGTGAACAGTAGACACACACAAGATATCTCGTTGGTTCCAACAACGTGCAACAACTTTCCCTTCTTGGTGTAGTGTACTTCAGACTTGAATATCTCTACTGGCAACATGGAGCTGTCTGTAATTGACTGTAACACCTTCATCTTAGCAGTCATGACATTCCAGTCACACACAGACCCAGCTAACTCCTACACATGGAGGAGTGGATCCTTAAAGTACTGTATGAAACTTATATACATTGAAACACTCTGAATAAGTGGTAAAGTGTAAAATTGTAGTTTACACATGTTGTATGTATCCTTGCCATGCCTACGCGGATCTTATCTTTGTAGTCGCATGTGTCCGAGGCTCTGTATGTAATTTTGTCATTTCATCATTATTCTGATGGTTAAAAAAAAAAAAAAAAAAAAAAAAAATCAGTAGTACTACAGCATACCTATTAACCCTTAAACCCACATAATCCAGAAAACTGTATCTAATAGATGGCAAAGTGCTGTAACCTTTGAAGCATAGTTCCTATCACTACGCAATTTACCCTAATCTACTCGTGATGTAATAAGGATTAAAATGGTACCTAGGGTTTTACCCTAATGTTAAACTCTCAGACGAAAACTTGCCGTGTAAGCAGCCTTCCAGCAAAGAAACACGCAAACCCTTTACATACCTTCATAAAATGATCCATGATGGTGGTTGCTCCTATCAACTTGAAACAAATGTCACTTGCTTCTCCATCGGGCCATATATGACTCACGTGATTAAACCCACAATTGAAAATAAAAGTGTGGCAAGAAGATCAATTCGCGGAATCGTGCATTGCCATCTTTCAATGCTTCATAACAAGTAAGTCTTTGTAGTTGCAGTGTCATTTAAACTTCTCCAAGTAACAGAATTTTATTTAATGCTTAGTTGTAGGCTGTAGGAGTCAAGTTGCCCCGTTTAAAGCTGTTACATATGCTTGTAATGTGTAAATACGCATTCCCCAAAAGTTCTATGTGGGTTTAAGGGTCAAGATTCTATTTCATGTTACTACTAGGAGACCACACATAAGTGACACTGGCAAGGGATGAAAATAAGTTGGAATGGATTTCCAAATTGGGAAAGTTAGGTACGTATATTTCAAATATACGTACCTAACTTTCCCAAAACAAATCAATTCAATTATTCAAGCAGTTTCTTACTAAAGTCTCCGACCCATATTTTCTGGTTTTTCTAAAGCTATGCAATATTCTTGAACTAAATAGCACAAAATATGCTACTGTAGACATAGTCATGTTTAATATAAATAGCTTGCATTTCTGTGCAAGTGTATTCTGTAGTAGTAATATTGCTTGCAAATGGCATATGGCAGGTACAGTATGTTAAATTAATAGTCTATAGTTGATGTAAGCAATAGTGAAACAGCACCTGTCTACTCAACAGGTGCTGTTTCACTATACCTTGCTATCTATAATCGTTTTCATCTACTGGGGTGTAGAATATAACAGTTATAACACGATTACTCAAGATATGACTAAAATATACGCACTAGCACCCGCAGCACTCGTGCGTTTTTTTTTGTTTTTTTTGGTAGTGAACTTGTGAGTAACGACCAGAGTACCAGAGTAGTGAACTTGTGAGTAACGACCAGAGTACCAGGGTAGTGAACTTGTGAGTAACGACCAGAGTACCAGAGTAGTGAACTTGTGAGTATCTGGCCACTAAACTACTATATTTTTACAAATATAGAATAATGGTAGAGGCTGTTTAAAGAAGCGACGAAGGATTGTTGCACTAGTGGTAGTATTCCGGTAGTTTATGAGATGCCAATAAAATGTCCCATGGTTTATGTGTCCTGCATTTCCCAGTGTTCTGTTAAACATTGTAGCTATTATCATGAGTAATGGTGTCCTATAAATATCATATACCTCTATATAGGCTATAGCCTTCTTGCCGATCTGTTTAGTGAGATAGTAAATAAAACACATTTTGGGTTTCATAATGTAACAAAGAAGGGAGTTTTCCTTGTAGTCCCTTATTGATAACATTACTGTTGCTACAGCGATCACCTCTACACCAATGTCTCCTTTACATACTGGGTGCTGTGGAGTGTTTTGAGGTTTCCATGGAGATGATGGCACAGCAGAACTTCTCTGAGGTGTTCAAGTGGGCCACTGTCATCGTAGTATCTCTGTTGAAGTGAGTCACTATATTACATGTGTGTGTGTGTGTGAATTTCCAGGTTTACTGTAGACAGTCATTACTATTTTCACATATTCCACAAGGTATAAGACCTCGCAAAAATATTTAATACTGTGAGCTAGCTAGGTATAGTAGTGGTATAGCTTGTACATTCAAACTGTTCCCAGGCTCCTGTAGATAGTTGCACATACATTTTTAAACTAAATACTAGAGGTATATTTAAGCTAGACCTCCACCATCTGTAGGTTAAGTAAACTTTGAAATATAAAACCACCCTTTGAAGCTTTGTAATGTACTCATAGCCTACAAAGAATGACAAATAAACATTGTTTTGTTTTCATCTCACACGATTGATGTTCATTTCTTCATGATCGATCTTTGTGTGGATGACCCGACTTGGTTTTAATGCTGTTACTAAACTGTATTAATTGACTTGTATGTGGCTAGTTTGCTGCAAGTTGCTCTCACTGATCGATATCAACTACCAACTTTGAAAACCACCGAGCCAAGTGTGTTCAAATAGTGTGGTGCAATGCCAAACTAAACACATCTATTGGAATAGTTTGATGCAATATAAACCCGTAGGTGGAAGCCCTACTGTAGTCTATTAACACTATCAGTGGTAGAACCTTGATTGATGGCCATGGTAAAGAAGGATAAAAGGTAAAACAATAGTGCAAGCATTGTATGTTTATCAATATACCAAAGGTTTTTTCTTCATTGAATTAGAAACATTTCTATGAAAGAATTAGGGCTGTAGCTGTAGTCAGTTTTCTGCTATGCTTGACTGAAGGCGTCAGGCAGGCAGGTAGGCAGGCACTAGAAAACTCCATTGAATATAAATTCTGTACCAACTTGACAGAAACGTTTCAAGTTGATCTGAAGACACTTTTGGGCTTGTGTAACGTTGTGAAGAAAAATCGAGGCAGGTTTTTAGGTTATATAATATCATGGGCCACGCCCACACCTTCACTGTCCTTACTATACAGTACGGTATGATGTAGTTGTAGGCTATAGAAATAAGTATTCCCTCCTAGTGTCACCATGTGTGCCCATATCGTGTCAAAATCAGCCACTACTCGATGCTCATAAATGATATTTAAGCCTGAGGGCATGTTATTGAAAGTGCAAGGAAATACAGTACCTGCCTAAATTATAATCTGGGTAGCAGGAAGTGTGCTCCTGTGTGTTAAGCTACTTTACTCAAACCTTTGCTTGCAGCATCGGTGCTACGACTAGTACAGCTTTTAACACTTTTGTACACTTCATATATCATTCGACTAGTGTGGTAATCGTCGTATGAATAGCAGAAACTCAAAATTTGTCAAATCAAGTTGGATGCACTCTAAATAAATATATTATCCTTAATTACATTGCTTTATTTGGTATTTCATGTGATCCTCCATAGTCAAAAAGAAAACTGAAAAACGATGGGGGTTTCCTTATCCAATGAGACTAGTTTCTATTGAAAGTACATAATGTATGTAACAGGCTTGTTGTAATCGTACTGGTAATTACTAAGTGTTGTTTTGGGGGTATAATTATAACAGTTTGGTAGTAATGATGACATCATTATACCTCACATGATCTCCCCTACAGAAGCACCATGAGGTGTTACATGCTGCTTGCCCTCAGAGCTGGAATGAGTGTTAGTCCTCCGGTACCTTTTCTAAATAGAGCACAGCTATATGGAAACCATGGTAATGGTCAACAGCAGTCAGCACAGGCATGGCAAGGACCACGTAGTGGACGTGTGGTTAGGTCGATCAATTCTGGTACGTCTTGAGAATTATGTGGCTTCATTGTTAATCTGGTGTGTAGACATGTCTGTACCATATAACCAGTTGTTGCTAAGTGATGGAGATGCAGCGAGTGGAGTTGCCAAGCCAACCAAACTGTCTACTCAGCAAATAATATCTGAGTGTCTACACTGTTGTAGACCACTGATACACTGTGAGTTGTAAGTGTGCATATTGGTGCATGGGGATGGGCTGATTGTGGTCTCTGGAACCTGTCAATGTGGACACTTGAGGACACTTACATAATCCAGACACTTGGAGTCCCAAAGTATCCCTTAGTGAGTAAACTGACCTGGAAAATCTGGACAACGTATTGATCACTATTGGTTAGTCCCAAGGTGTTCATATGTGACCCAGTCTGGGAAAACCGGGCTTATTGCCTATTTTAAAGTATCAAGAAATGCCAGTTTTAAGTATTTAGTGTGTTGTAGCTCGCCAATGTTTGAAACTATGTGTATCAAATTTTCACACATTTACACCAATTCCTTACCTTCCAGAGCATCCACTGTACAAGTAGCCAACAGCTAAGTTTCCTGCCATTTTAGATAATTTTTGAACTGAGGTTGGCTATATCAGGCGAGCTCCTAATGGGGTGGGAGGCGGGGGCCCGGAAGGAGGGCGAGAGGCTATTCAAGAAATTGAAGAGGAATGCATAGGGATGAATTAGGCTGTCAACCTAAGATACATCACAAATTGATGTCCCTAAGGACAAAAGCTGTTCCAATTATGGCTTCCTTCTGTAAATTAACGAACAAGCTGTCAGAGTATGCTGGTATCTTCTTCAGATATTCTTTCTGTCACTTTGAGACCAATCCAGTGACCCCAAACACTACAGGCACAACTTCTACTAAGTTATGGGCCATTCAGGTGTCAAAACTGGCTTAAATGAAAGGAAATTCACAGCACATGTCTTTAGTCAACACCACAGAGCTGTACAGCCACATACAGTCATCCCCAGGCTGACCACAGCTCCATTAAGGCCCCACACGGATCGCCACTTTGGGAAAGCAGCCAGCAAAAGCAGAGCACTCAAGTCTAACCGAGAATTTTTTAAGAGGCAAAACTGGTGTACTATATAATAGTTAGACTTCAGACCACAGGGGTCTATGTTATTTAGTAACCCGATGGCCCTGTGTTGTGGTACCTGAGCGAAGCAAAAGTACTACTACAGGGCCTGAGGATTACTTGAATTACATAAACCCCAGTGTCGTGCATGTAATAAGCATGAGAAGGGTCTGACATCACTAACACCAGCAGAAGTTTTGTGTTTAATGCTCCATGTTCTGTTCACTGTAAAATCCTCAGTCAATTCATCTTTGTTACATTTATCCAATCTTCAGCTGTTTTGTTTTGTTTCTCAGATTTCATAATGTAGCTTCAACATCTTGCTGTAGGCTAATGGTGTATATGAAAGTTTTTTTTTTTTTTTTAGTGTTTTCCATGTTTGTGTTTGGTCAGAAGTCATGGAAACCATGGCTCATCTCCATGGTGATTGACATCATCAAGTAAGCTGGTCACTAGCAGATTTTAGTTACCATTATATTCGCATTACAGCTTACAGTCATTCCGACGAGTCACAAAGCTCACATCATCAGAAAAGTCCGAGGTGTTGAGACGTCGCCTGTTACTGCTGCTGTATCTATTGAGGTCTCCATTCTATGATAATGTCACCAAGTAAGTAGCCTCATCTTGACCTACCCATCATATAAAAGTTGTTCAGTTTTACATGTACAGTAGACCCTCAATTATCTGTACCCTTGTTATCTGTATTCTCGTTTATCCGAAATTGGAAATGACAGTTGTAGTAGAGTATTTTGAGTGCAAGTGTATATTCTGTTACGGTATTTCAACAGAGATATGTGTATGAATGTACGGGCTTCAGTTATCCGAACAATTCACTTATCTGAACACTTTTACCATTGCCTGAGGCACATTGGAATTCGGATAACTGAGGATCTACTGTAATTACTACTTGTTGACCCTCAGAGGGATACAGTAGTACACTGTTGAGTAGTGCTGTGAACCTGCGGGGTTTACTAAAACCGGGTATTGGAATGTGAGTAATTGATATTGACCAGTTATTGTCTGATTGTAGATTAGTAGACATAATGGTGCTCAACATGCCTGTTGGAAGCCTTAGGGTGGTACCAAAGTGACCTTCAACATCATAACAATTACTATAATCACATATTTACACATGCATTGTTATGATGTTAACACTTATCAGCAGGGGTAATTTATGGTTTACCAAGTGGGTGGCTTATCCACACTGTATGGTTGGTAGGGTGCAGGGTTACTGGCTGGTACCAAAGGCAGCATAGTCTATAGTATGTTCACGTTGAGCTGAATCCTGAAAAACAGCTAAAAATTAAAAGTGGATTTTTTCTCAACAGAGTTAACATTTCAGCCAACCAGATGATTATTGGTAACAGTAAAGGTGTCAACAACAGACATGTACAGTTTGGCTCCATTACAAGTTCGGGAAAGGGCTGTAATGGACACTGTGCTTACATGGCTTCCCCATAGGAAATGTATTGTGAAAATTTTGATTGGCCGTAAATATTATGTCAAACATTTGAACAAAAAGATTTCAAAATATTTTTAGCGGATCAAGCAGTACTACAAATGAGCCAAATTTCAAGATCATGTGTAATTGCATCCATGAGTTATTAAATGTTTTTGAGGATTCAGCTCAACGTGAACGTACTATAGTAAGGTCTGGAACAACACCTCATAGGAAGTAAAGCCTATTCGAGTTTGTAAGATGTGTCCCTTTCTATTAGCTACATCTTTGATCCAGGACCTGACAAGGAGAAGGACACCAGATACAACAAACAGGAGTCATAACTAAAACTCTTATCACTTGCAAAACAATGTTTACGTACTAGTCCCAAATGTTCTGTTATAGTGATTGACTGTTCTATTAGAGTATCTAGCGTAAGTCGCCAATTATTGGCACCATTTCATCACGCAATTATAATTCCTTAATTCAGTGGTGTCTGAACTTTCGGTTTGAACCATTTAACAAAGTAGTCCTTCGTCTCTTAGCATACATAATTTTAATTATCTCACATGAGTGAACGTCTTGTTATGTGGAAAATGCAATGCCTATCGTGTACCAATTATCGGCATGGGGTACCTATTATCGGCAACTGTACTTCCCTGATTGACCAATTATTGGCACAATGTGCGATTTTGTGTGTAACTCCATGATGCCTCGTTGGTTCTTTGTGAAATTTTTATGGGAGATGCAGTCTGTGGATATCTCCGTTTCACAGAAGTTTTACCAAGATGAGGCCAGTCGTTCGAGGGATATTCAGGTTAGATGTAAAAGCATACTTGTTTCCAATACAAAATTATTTTTACGCAATTCTATGCTTAACCAGAATGGCTTGTATAACACTTTAACAACAATAATCACCAATGAAAAATGAAAACAATTCTTAGAAATGTGTTAGAGGATATAACAGCTCATTGTGTAACTTGGTAGCCTCCATATACCCTGTAGCCTCTATAGTTTACAAGTGCCAATAATTGGTACCTGCTGATAATTGGCGACTTACGTTTAAACACCTCTCTGGTAGGATACCAGAATTCTTTGGTGGGGCTCCTAATGCACCTGTGACATCAAGGTTGCTGTGTTATTCAAGTATTCAACAGTTATTGTACATATAAGGATGTAACCAAACTCCGGTACACTCAAGAAAATGGTGTCACAAACGAGTGTATGGCTCACACCTTCAGAGATCCACTTGCCAGTGCCACACTCTAACATTAGAGACTTTCCTTTAATGCTGTCACATTTTCAGTTGGTTTAGTGGTCAAATTAAGCTAAATACAGTGACCATCATGTACAAATAATAATTACCATGTTGCTTCACACAATTCTTTCTCATGTGTTAAACACTGTTCAATACTCTTGGCTACTATTATTTACAAGTTAGCTCCTTTATTGTAGGTTGAGATTTTACGCATTTCAAATTATTACTCTGTGTAAATGAAAATACTTTTACTGATATTGTGTTATTTCATGCAATCATTTATCATGGGCTAACACTGTTCAACACTCTTAGTTACAGTTACTATGTATGTGCCTCCCAGTCCTACCACCATACAGCTGTATGCCTTTAGGTTGCTAATTTTTTAAACAAAATGTCATGTTTGTTTGTCAAACATTTGTTCAACACCAAATGTTATTGTGAGTTTTGTATGCTATGCACATATAACTAATTTGTACTACCATATCAAAGTTTCAACCTAAGTGTTGGCCTTACATATGGAAACTGACACTGGAACGAACTGACAACAGTGCCCAACAATAGGCGTAGCAAAATATTTTTCGAGGGGGTGGGGGCTCTGTTCCAGGAGGTTGTAAAGGACAGTATAAACATGTGAACACAACCCATCTAGGGGGATCTGGGGGCATGCCCCCACATGGAAATTTAAATATTTAGCCTTCTGAGGACAATTTTTTATACAATGACTGCTCTACAACAATTGACTGTTCTATTAGAGTACTTTGATCTTTTTGCACACTAAACGTAGAAAATCATTATGGGGGCTCCAGCCCCCTTGTCCCCCAGGTTGCTTGCTACCTGATACCTTTGGGAGAGGTCTGTTGAGAAGATTGAGAATTGCCAATGAGGCACAGAGGCCACTAGTTCCAATAATGATAACAACAATAATTAACTGTTAAATACTTGGTTGAATAACACAGCAATCTTTTTGTCACATACGCATTTCAAATTACCATTTCCTGTATATGAAAATTACTGATATTATGCTATTTCATGTGATCACTTATCATGAACTAACACACCCAGCAATATGTATGTATTATACTAGTCTAGCTACAAAGAGAATTTGTACTTTAGCATTACTCCAACACTGATATACTAGTCAAGTATTCTAATAGAATAGTCACAACCTAGGATAGATGTGGTTTATACCATGACTATTATACCATGAGTAAGATACAGCAAGGAAGGGATACATCGGACCTTTGCTATATTACATTACTACTAAATTATTAGAACAAGTAGAAGGAATTTTAAGTTGGATTAGGGATCAAAGAAAAGAAAGTGGAGGATCAAGGATAAAAAAGTGGTGAAACACAAAGAAGGTTGCCTATACCTGTAGATATACTAGCGGATTCTTTTCTACTTGTTTGTTTACTTTTTTTTACAAATGAACCAGCACATACCACATTAAAAGAAAGAATAGCACCAGGAATGCCATAAAGGTAATGTTACGTCAGAATGCGCTCCCCTACAATCAATTACATAGCGGAAAGGGAGGTGGCTACACAGCGTTACAAATGAAGAACAGTATGGGAAGTGTCTGCAATAAATCTAGTTGCTATGGAAGCTACAGGTGGTTAGCCAACATAGCCCAGCCACAGGGAAGCCACATCGCACTATTGCGATGCATTGCCAGCAAAAAGGAGGACAAAGATAAGTCTATGATGAGTGTATTGTATGTACTGCAGTTGGTCAAAAGGCACATCTTGAGACAAAACAACGTCGAACAGTGAAGAAATCAAACCTGTAGCCTTATCCATTGTCAATTTATGTTTGGCTGGAGGCATCAGTTAGTTAGTCAATGTAAAATTCTGTTTAAAAAACATTTTAGGATTTGAGGTTGGTCTGAAGACATTTTGGGGCTGTGCCTAAACCAATAGTGCCACACTGTTATGAAGGGAAATTGAGGCTGATTTTAGGGTGGCTGGAAAAGTTCTTCATGATCCCTACAGGTTTTTGCAATTGACTTTGTCCCGTTTGCAGTAGAGTTTGTCACCTTCACAGTAGAATTCATCCCATTTGCAATTGAATTTGTCAGTTTTGCAATTTATTTAGTTGCTTTTACATTAGAATTCGTCATAACTACATTGACTGCAAGAAACCAGCCGCTTATCGCAAGGTGAATCATTTTCGCCATGGAGAATATCACTTGAGACACTAGAGAGTAATTGAAGCTGGTTATACGCGAAGCCATTAGCTGTCTGTCAAGTTAATTAGCTTGTTCGCTAGTGACCACACCCATCGCCAATGGAGCAGCACAGTTGTGAATGTTGCTGAAGAAGCCGTAGCAGAAGAATTATTGCCTTATAAAGAGTTATTTACAACAGTTGTACTTCAGCAAAATCGTGGAGCAGCTGCTACATCTTGTTTTCATGTTTACTGCAGCTGCCAATCTTGTTACGGATGAATTCTTGTGCCAATGCGACGAATTCTAATGCAAAAACCTGTAATATACAGTACTACTGTACTGTATGATACATACTTTGTCTATCTCTTATTATTGCAAAATTATTAGAATACAGCTTCTAATAGTCACTTCTTATCCACACTTGAAATGAAATAAGTCTATGTTCTTTACTTGAAGAAAAGCATTTTGGATTGCAGTTGTGTAATAACATTGTTTAAATACTCTAATAGAATATACGCCTACCTCAAAATACTTTTTTCTGCAATTTTGGATAAATGATGGTATGAATAAACAAGGAACAGATATCCAATGAGATTACTGAATCTGTGAATGAAATGTGTGTATAGTAGAATGTCAGCCACCAGACAAACCTCTAACTGGTCAGCTTTAAATTCCTACACCTGTACCATGTGGTAGTTGCCTATAAACTAGTGCAATAAAAATAATTTAAAAGTGAGGTAGGTAAAGGTAGTGAACAAGAGGTGATAGTAGCTATGAAGGAACTAGCTACTCAGCATTGTAGCAATGTGGCAATAGTTTAATTTTTTTTTGTTAGAAATAGCTATGAAATTTCTGCTGTATTAGAGTGTCTCGATCTCGCCACTCAGCTATGCAGGATATCAAGCTAGTAGGCATGGCACATTCCATGATGTGTTCTTATTGTTCAAGAGGTGTGCGATTGTTTTAAAAGTTACTCAATACTACAGTCTGTTAAGCACCTCAAATAGTTTCATGGCATCTAGGATCCTCAGTTATCTGAACACCTTGGTTCCTAGGGTTAGACAAAAGTGTTCAGAGAAGTGAATTTGTTCGGATAAATGAAACCCATTGAGTCAATTACTCTATTAGAACACATGCTAATGATAAAATACTCTAATTGAACAATCAGTCTTAGTGTTCAGATAATCAGATAACTGAGGTTCGGATAAGCAAGGATCCACTCTACACTCCTTCAAGGAAAGTGTCAATGCGGAAGCTTAACACTTTGGTATGGTTTGCTGGCTTGAAGAAAAAGATGACCATTCAATTGAAGATAAAAACGCAGAAGACAAACATTCATCAGAACTACTGAACGTACATCCCACCAGTGAGTTTGTTGCAATGGCATAAAATGGTGGCTGTGCACTGCTTCTTTTGACCTCTAGCCTTGCAACTATGGCAGATGGGCTGGCAGGCAGGCTGGCATACAAAATTTTGAGTTATGGTGACTTTTTCTTTTTTTAATTCAATATCCAGTGTTTTCTTATTTTTAATGTTCTGAATGGAGTAAGATGATTCTATAAAGGTAATTATTGCCACATATGATATTTCCAGGATGGGTTTTAAACATGGCTTTTTAGCGTAGCACATCACTTTAGGGGTAACCCTAGTAAACAATATGGCTGTACTGTTTAATACTGTAGCATGACTGACAAAAATATACAGTGGGTGGAAGTCACTGTAAAACGGCATTGAAACCGATTTGGGTACATTTGTTCAGCTCATCTGGGCCTAACCCAGATTGGATCACACTGCTTCTTTTGTGAACCAAGCCCACTTATCGAGATTAGTGTCTGTAGGCATATGAACAACCATGCCCATTTTTCAGTATTATTGCAGTCTGTACTCTGTAGGTATGCACAAAATTCCATGTCTGTTGCTGTCTGCAGGCTTACGTGAAGCCACGCCCATTTCAATATTGGGAATATGTTATACTATTTGTAAGTGTATGTAGAGCCACGTTAATTATGATGAATTGAAGTTTGTAAGTATATCAAAACCACAATAGCTACTTTTTGTACATGTTATTCACACATCCAAATGTAGTTCTTGGTGCACACGTCAGTGTAGGGTCACCAGTACAATCAGTGTTGGGAGTAACGCATTACGTAATATTATTACTTTTGTAGTAATTAAGTAATATAACGAAATACGCTATAAAAACAGGTAATATAACTCAAGTTACTTTTAAATTACTTACAAATGTAATATAACTCAAGTTATTTTACTTACAAATGTAACGCGTTACCTAAGTAATATAATTACTGTAACGAATCTAATATTACATAATATTATTACTACAAGTAACCAAGTTACTAATCTCATTAGTAATCCTCTGAGTAACGCCTAGCCACAACGAAGTAACGAAGCCTACTGAATGAAGCTTATTCACCAGCTTCTTACTTATAACCAAGATTTGCACATTGTCTAGCAACACAATCATGTCACGTGATAAGGTGGTAGTTTCACATGTGACAGCTTAAGGTCAAGAAAGGCTGTGGACACAAAGTAATATAATATGTAATATTATTATAGTTACTTATACAGTGGAACCTGCCTATAACGGTCACCTTGGGACCAGATATATCTGGCCTTTATATTGGTACTATGTAACTGTAACTAAATATTTCAGTTGCAAATAATATGTAATATATACCACTTTAGCGTGAGCATTCAAAGCTGCCGCTCGGTGTTTAACTTGCATATTGCCTGGGAAATATCATGGAAAAGCGGTTTGCCAATGACTTTGGTACCCAGCCAGTTCAAAGAATCAATGCGCTTTGACTCGTTACGTTGAGCAACATAGAGCTTTGTATTGTGGGACTCATTTTTGTAGTGGTTGCTAAACTTAGTACATTTGCTAAGATAGACTAGTTGGTTGTTACTAAAGGATAATGAAGGCACGAAATGATTGTTTGGGCGATCGTGGATGCGTATTTCTACCCACCGCGTATCAGCCTTTGAACAGACCATGGAACAGCAAAGCTACTACTGCTATGTTGAAATAGGTTAGTAACTTACAGTCCTAAGTACTTAACTTAATATAATAACTTACTTACTGTCCCAATAGCGAAGTTAGTTGGCTTAACTTAGTACAAAAATGATAATATAAATTCCATCCCACAATTGAAAGTTTTCTAACATTGCGTGTTGAAGCATGGTAACATATTAGTGACGTTTTAACGTATGGACAACGTTTTGATGACTATTAGCCCACGCTATTAAAACCACGATCGATCTTCAGATGCTACTGTATAAAACAAACGGCATGAGTTCTCGTTAGTTCTTTCACCTATTAGGTGAGTGCGCCCACTTATACCACGGTTGCTTGGGATTTTGCTGACATATACACCCGCAGCCCTCGGGTCTGCGGTCCTTGGGCTTTGAATGTATATATCAGCAAAATCCCTCACAGCCATGGTATAACTATTACATGTAACTAGTTACTTTTACAAAGTAACTTGCCCAACCCTGAGTACAATGAACTGGTTTCAACTCTGCTATAAACTACTTGACATTTTGTCTACAGGGAGAAATTGCTGGGAGTACTGAAGAGTGTATTGTCCAGGATTCCCTTCATTAATATGTTGTCTGGTGAGACATGTGTCATTTTTGTCATGCTGTACTCTGATTGGCTGTATTTGTAGACCTGTTGCTAGGATACATACCAGTGTGGCAGGACACTTATTTCTACTGCTGGATGTCATGAGCCCCTCTCCTTAGCAACAAGTCACACCTTCATCAAACTACACTGCCTACAATATCCTTGTTTAATGATTACAATTACGTGATCACTTTTTAAACATGTTATTAATGTTGTTTTGTACACACAAAATCTTATCTTTTTTTTAACAAATGCAAAAAGGTAACTATGTAGTTATTTACACAAGTATTAATATGAGACTTCACAAATATCATTCAAAGTAAGGCATCAATATTTACAATCAAGTGTGTGACAATACCTCAATACTTGGAACAGAAGATTATCACACAAACCAGTGGAATATGCAAACTTGTAGACTATTCTATTAGAGTACTGGTACTGTTGAAATTCATCTTGTTTGCTTGGTAGTAGAGCAGCATAGTGCAAAGAAATGTGATAAACATTTCATACACTTTGTGATAAGCTACCCACACAAATTACACTCCTTATTTGATATACTGTCATGTGGGAAATTTTCAAGGGATGAATGAAATGTGATTTTCTCGTGTTTTTTTTATTATTCACAAAAGTCTAAGGTAATAACATATTATAGATCTGTGTATTAACCTAAAACATTTCACAAGTATATAGTCATGAAGCTAACATTACTTGCAAATTTGCAAAAGTTGCGTCCCTTGAAAATTTCTGGCTGTACGCTAGTGCCACTGCAGATCTGACCTTTGGTGACCTTCACAGTTATTTTACGTTGAGAATTCACCATTTCTCCCTGGGGACATTATTCTACACTGTTAAAACAAGCATGGTTTTGAATTAAAGGTGTTGACCTAAGAAATAACTTTTGTTTGAAGTGAATAGCTGATTCCACCTCAAAGTTATGACCGTTTCTATTAGTGACGCACTTTATTTGTATACCATTGGAGTTTAAATTACCAATAAGCAGGTGATCTCATGGCAAATATAACTTTGAAAATGAAATCACCTATTGATTTCAAATAAATACCACGTTGTTAAGAGTTGGACCAGATTTGCAAGGCCATATTTAACCATGTAATATTATGCCTCACAAAAAGGATTAATTTTAATACAAAGATGGCTGTAAAGGTCACCAAAGGTCAACTCTGTGATGTCACAAGGACTAGTGCAATTTGTGGAAAGTTTTAGAATTGCATTAAAAAATTACTCACAATGTTGTCGCTCTACTGTAACGTTTTGTTAATTGCAATTTGCAATAAATGAATGGACTGCTAAAATGTTACTGAGTCACAGTAACATGTGATTTGTACGCCACCAGCACTATTGAAGTAGACTATATATGTACAATTGATTCACTTAACATGTAACCACATTAGGCTATGTATCAGATTTCATCAATTTCAATTTTGTACTGAGGTAGCTACCCAAAAGGTAGGACCACGTTTGGTAACAGTTATACTGTAACATTGAGATAGAATCAGTCAATATCTATGATTCAATGCCTACTCCATGTGGGTCTTCAATCCATCTTTAATAGTTGAATGAAGGTAATACTAACAGACATACTGAGAGAGCAGATGTAGCTTTTTTAAACAGCTTAGGGTATTGCACAAGGAATTTCTCATCTCTCCTTCAACAGCCTGTGTCATATGTTCTGTATGTTACTTATGCCAACATACATGTGGTACATAATTTAATAGTATTAGTCATGTTGTGTATTGTATTCAAAGTTTGGGTACAACAAGTGGATCAGATCTCAGTCTTTAACATTAAGGAGCTGGCCAGTGTCAGCTGGGACATTCCCTCTTGTCCATTGTAGTTCATATTTTGCTGGGACTTGACTATAATGAGACCGAATATCTTTCCAATCATGTGTCCCTGGCAACCCATAATTAACTTGTGAATAACGTAGCACCTTGATATTTACCCCTAACATGTCCACTATTGCTCGATGTAATTTTAATGGTGATAACAAAAGGTATTAATCATACTTGAAAATTTGGAAAGGCCATAAGATCTCTTTCTCAGATCCAGTCATCACATATCTATTTTCAATTGAACAATTCCTCAGTGGACAATCTACTTGTCTGGAGTGAGTGTATTGTAGACTATACAAGTTAGTCATCTGATTCTGTTTGCCCTTACCATTAGAATGAGTCAGGGGCTATAGTAGGGCCAAAAAGCTATAACTGTCTTTAGGTTGGAAACGATGATGGCTAGTTGTAAGTCAGACTGAAAACCTACATTAACCACAATTATTTACAGAATAGTACAAAGTCACAATGCATGTGTATTATAAGTCAACTTAACATCAAAATTCAACCTCAGGCTAAAAAATTCTCTTATGGCCTGCACATGCTGTTTTATTATTTCCCTGATTAATCCAACAATGTGATATTATTTTTGTTGTTTTGTTTTTAATTGCCTTCCCAGTTCATAATGTCCTAAAGTTGCTTTCAGACCTCATAACATTTCAGTCAGATGTTTGGCTAGTTGCTGTTATTATTCTCTAATAACATGTCCCCACACCCCATAACTGGGTGAGAACTCCCTTCAGTATACTCTCTCCATTAACAATTTACTACCATAACAACTTGTACCATCTTCATCACAGCCAGCTTGATACAGTTATATTATACAGTGCTGCATGTACATTAAAAGTTTGGAATATGACACAATAGAGCAATAGAACACAAGTTATGTATATAAAATTTATTATTTTGATATCAACCATGCAAGTAAATCAAACGTCATTCCACTTCCTGTTCTTTAAGCTAGGTCTGCTATAAGGAATAGTTAACTATACCGCCACAAGAGTGACTAATTAACTGTTAAACCAATTAATTAAGGGTGTACAACTCATATTATTTCCTTGGATGCCACAGTGTTCTCAGTAGTGATCAAGATCTAGAATTACAGCCCAAACTCAATGTCTGTACATACACACACAACTTTACATTATAGCAACAAGTTGTGTGTCCCTGTGATTATATGGCCATGTTGCTGCCATTATTGTTGTTCTCAAATCAAATTATAGACACGAGCACAATATACAGATTTGCAGCTAAGAAAATTCTACATGTGTGTTAATAAAGTACTACATGTTCTCATAATACAGTACATCTCCTCCGAGGTGTGTTACTTGGTGATTGCCTGTAAACCAATAAGATCATGTGATGTATTACTCATAAGTTTCATACGTTGTCACTGTCAGCCTTCTGAGATCATCCTCTATCTGTTCAGTAACTGATATCAGTTGTCTGATCTTTTTCAGGGCAGCTAGTAGAGTAGCCCAATTCTTTGGTCCTACTCCCTTATCAGTAGTGACCCACTCCTTTAGCAACTGATGACAACATTCCTCTGGATCATCCCTGTACTTTCTCTGGATAATTCTGATGGTGGAAATATCAAACTCCAATTGATCAGCAACTTTATCCCAATCTGCAGCCACTCGTGGTACAACAACATCAAGTAAGTGTTTTGCAGTTGGTCCTGTACAATTTAAAATAATTATATACAACAGAATTTCAACAGGTCACACTTACTTTGTGTCAGTATTCTGTTGAGATTACCAGTTGATTGTGTACTTGCTTCAGTCACTGAAGAATTGCCTGTCAGATTTAAAGGTACTAATATTGCTGATACTGCAATCTTACCTTTTGATGTGGTCAGTAGCAACATGTAGGACTTCCTTGGGACAATCTGACCTGGATTTCTTGAACAAAGAATATCATTTACTTCACTGATGTCATCAAGTCGAACATGAGGTAAACAGCCTTCTTCGTGTTGGAGTGGACACTCCACATATCCAATGGGATCTTTAGCTGATGGAATATATGTGTGGTGTACTTCATGGATTGCCTCTTTCAGATGGGCCAGTAACTCCTGACGTTGACCCAACATCATCGGCTGATCTTCCACATGGAGAGTGATGAAGCACTTGATAGAGAAGGTAACTAGACACTGTTGTAGACAGAAACTCTGCCTTGTCATGTTGAAGTCGAAATAACCAGTGCCTCGGTAAATGCTATACAGAAGAAATATATAAATAACATTATAATAAGCACATTAACATACCGTCGAACACAATGTCCTTCTTTGTTGCACCACTGAACAGTCTTGACAATCACATGGTTGAACACAGTTTCAAAGATGAACTTGTCAGGGTAGTGGTACAACACAGCCACATCATCAACTTTCTTCTGGTACACCTTCCTCTCGTTGTATACCAACATGGAAGGAACTACAAACACTTTGCCACTCTTGGGAGTAACGTAGCTATCATCCTCATCAATGAACTTTGTGTTCACTGGCACTTCTACTGCAAGATCAAACTTCTTCAGCAAACCCAAGATAACCTCTTTCTGCTGGAGACGACCACATCTCTTCAAAATATCATCAAGCAATGCTTCTTCCAGTAATCCGTAGGTGTCATAGCGGACACAAGCAAGCTGGAGATTAGATGAAGATGGCTGGCAATCGTGTGTGGAAATGACAGAGGAGACTAGATCAGATACCTCTTGTGGATCAACAAACACAACATCTTGTAGGGAAGGCATATCAGGATAGAAGAGGAGAACACCTTTGTAGGAGTAGTGGAGGAGTAGTTCTGTTACTCTGTCTTCCTCAACACCAGCTCCTCTTGCAATATCTATAGCTTCCTGTCTAGTGATGATTGATTTGGACTCTGATATTTGTAACAAGCCACTTTCAAACTGCAGGTAAGAAATAGGGCATTGCTTTTGGATGGTAGCAGTGGATGCCTTCACAATGATCTGCTTCACAGCTGTGAACACTTCAGACTCTCTGGCTTCATTATCGATGAAATGAAAAGCATCAGATCGATCACTTGGCAAGTGATCCAAAAATGGCCTGCCTTCAAATGCCTTGTAAAATTCCACAATGATATCTTGCTTCTGCTGGTCGGTAAGATCCTTGGCATGAGTGGCTATCATCAATATTGTGGGGATTCTGTTGGAAATGTATCCTTTTACTGAGGCCCCACAGTGACTGTAGACAGAAAGGAAAAGAGTTTCTAGCACTTCAAGGTTTGTCTGCATTCCTCTCGTGGCTACTTTTTCTTTAAACCTATCCAAACGCTGCCGGCACACCACTGTCTGCTTCAAGCCTTTTGATGCATCAAAGGTCATCAGCACTACATCCTCTGGAGACAAAAACATGAAGTGGACTTCGTAATAAATCTCCTGCCCTCCCAGATCAAGGATTATGATGCGTACATCTCCACAGGATACCTCTTTGGCTTCTACTACCTCCTTAACTTTTGTAACAAGCTCTTCTGGAACTTCCTCTTGTTGAATGGATGCTGGTATTTGTTTGTCATCAAGACTCTTTGTTATCTTTGAAATACGATCTTTCATTTCAGTTTTGTACAGCTTAGGGAGCTCTTGCGACTGAAGTTCCATTTCAATTTGCTTCCACTTTGATACCAAGATACGATCAATGAAGCAACGATTGACAGCTGCACCTATGGTGGACTCCTGGTTCTTTTGGAACTGTTTGTCAAGTAAGGAGCCAACAGTGCTGGTCTTCCCTGCTCCTTCCGCTCCCATCATGACCAGCTTAAGTTGATTGGCAGCTCTAGTGCCTTTCTGTGCAGCTTGTAGGTATGCATATATAACTTTTGTGTTGACTGCTCCTCGTCCCATCTTTGCATGTGGCACTACACAATACACAAGCTAACATAACATGAAGTTTTATGATGTGAATTTTATAGTGCCTAACCTGAAAACAAAATAATTATTGTACAAACAATTTAAACAGGTATACATCAGGATTGTTAATTAACTTTTTTTATTTTTTGATCTAATCAAATTAACAGACCATAATGTGTTTGGAACAAAACTGGAAGTAAAATGGAACATGATTATGTTGAGAAGTTTACCCTCACAAAACACATGACTACAACATTTCTTATTCTCCTCCTTTATAAAGTACTGGCATCTATTACATCAGGAAGGATTGCTTGAAGCTGACACTAAGGCTTTTACTCAGTTATGAAGAATGCATACATGAATCAGAATCAACTATATACCACATAGCAGCTTTTCAAGGCTAAAAGTTTTCTCAAATCATTACATCAAAAATTCCTTTTAGAATCACGTATTGCACACTTTTTGGGAGAAATTTTTGCACATTAGTTGAAAGAATTTGTACCTACCATGGTATACAACAAGACAGAGTACTGCAATTGTATTGTCAACAAGAGAGCTTTAATACACATGATAATGGCTGTGGTAATGACACTTGGGAGACAGTAATAGACAATGTGGTGGCAGTTGACCATGTACCCAGAACTCTTTACAAGCCCATGATAGAATCCCTCGGGTGGTATCCACTAGTGTTATTAACAACTGAGCAATGATTGTAGAAGATGACACTTTGATTGAGTGATGTGACAAATGTGTTGAAGATATAATTCAAAGCGAAGGTTTTACAAATAGCCTAAAGTGTTTGCAAAAAATTCCTGCACATGCAGGAGTTCAGCCACACACACAGCAGTGTAAGGACAGTTACGTTTTATAAGTGACTAGTTACATATTACTTGCAACTGAACTATTTAGTTACAGTTACATATTACCCATAAAATAAAGTAACTATAATAATATTACATATTATATTACTTTGTGACCACAGCCTTAAGCTGTCACGTGTGAAACTACCACCTTATCACGTGACATGATTGCGTTGTTGGGCAATGTGCAAATCTTGGCTATAAGTAAGAAGCTGGTGAATAAGCTTCATTCAGTAGGCTTCGTTACTCAGAGGATAACTAACGAGATTAGTAACTTCGTTACTTGTAGTAATAATATTATGTAATATTAGACTCGTTACAGTAACTATATTACTTAGGTAACGCGTTACATTTGTAAGTAAATAACTTGAGTTATATTACCTGTTTTTATAGCGTATTTTGTTATATTACTTAGTTACCACAAAAGTAATAATATTACGTAATGCATTACTTATGTAACACATTACTCCCAACACTGCACACAGGTACATATGGTAATACATATGGTATACTAAAGTGTGTATTGTAGGCTTGTGGCTATTATAGCCAAAAGTAGTAATTATAAGAGGGATGAAACAAAGATCACATGATGGACAATATTACACTTCATTTTCAGCTAGGTTTCACATGTTATACAATGCTACAAGTAAAGAACAGTAGGAGAAGTGTTGCTGTAATCAGTCTACTCGTAACAGAAAAAAAAAGGGGAGTTTAGCATGACAGCCGCTGGGAAGCCATATTGCGCTATTGTAAATTGACACCTTCTGTTGTCAGCAAAAACTGAACTGGGACACAAAAGAAAACAAAGGTAAGTTTATGATGTGTGTATTGTACATACTGTGGTTGACAAAAAGGCACATGAATTGACATCAAACAATGAAGAAACCCAAGCCCGTAGCCTTATCCATTGTTGAGTTATGCTTGGTTGAAGGCATCAGTCAGTCAGTCAGGCAGGCAGGCAGGCAAGGCATGCAAGGCAGGCAAGGCAGGCAAGGCAGGCAAGGCAGGCAAGGCAGGCAAGGCAGGCAAGGCAGGCAAGGCAGGCAAGGCAGGCAAGGCAGGCAAGGCAGGCAAGGCAGGCAAGGCAGGCAAGGCAGGCAAGGCAGGCAAGGCAGGCAAGGCAGGCAAGGCAGGCAAGGCAGGCAAGGCAGGCAAGGCAGGCAAGGCAGGCAAGGCAGGCAAGGCAGGCAAGGCAGGCAAGGCAGGCAAGGCAGGCAAGGCAGGCAAGGCAGGCAAGGCAGGCAAGGCAGGCAAGGCAGGCAGGCAGGCAGACAGACCAATTAGTAGAAAATTCAAACTTTTATAGAAACTTGTCAGAAGGGCTTGGAGTCAGTCTGAAGATATTGTTGGGCTTGGTCATGCCTAACCCATACTGCCAAGCTGTTGTGAAGGAATAGTGAGGCTGGTTTCTGGATGATATTTTTGGGAGAAAGCATCCGTAATATCAGATATAAGTCAGATTGTGTGTATTTATTAAATGGTAGAGAATCATTAATTACATATCCTACATTGTCTAGTGTTCAGTATGGTTGTACTGTATTCATGTAGACCAGCTGGTCTATACAGAACTGAAAAACTTGTACCTCTGACCATGTTAGTGGAATAATAAACATTTACAAGTAGTCTAGTTGAACATACAACTATACTAATAGAACAATCATTTAACAGATAACATGTTCCACTGTGTTAGTGTATGATTAGTGATGACATCATACCTTGTTGTGGATCAGGTGATCTGGTAGGTTGTGATCTAGATGACTCCTCCAAAAGTTGTTTAATCTTTTGTTGTGTCCACTACATTATGATAAAATGATCAGTTAATACTCTAATAGAACAGTCAGGTGAACACACAACATTAGCAATGTAATACATATTACTGATGAACAGGTCTTGTTGAGATCTACTAAATGTACATCATGTGATCCTCATGGATGACTCTCATGTACACTTAGTGTACAACAATAGGTGTGATAATTAAATAACTACAAAGTGTCCAGCTAAAAAGACATTAATTTTTGTGGTCACATCCCTACCTTAATGTGTACAGTTTAATACCTTACCAAATATGATAAAACACTCTAATAGAACAGTCACCATGATGTACCATATGTAATATCTTTTATCTGTAACAATGATACCATCCTCATTTACCCCAGCAATCCCATGAACTTTGGGAACACAGAGCCAAAGGCAGAAAACCCATTAATTGGAAAGTAGCTAGCTACTAGGCTAGGAGTGAGGGGAACTGGTACTACATATGCAGGAACTTATAAACTCCCAAGAGCTTTAATTCCCTGATCACAACTTTAATTTAACTTCACTGGGTACAGTCTATCTCAGGCAGCCAAATGTAAAAATATCACGTGAATAGAAATAACCAAATTTCACACCAGGTGGACGGCGCTAGTTTAAACTCAAGGCTACTGATTTCATTGGCTACTTTCAAGTACGCAACTTTTAACACTTTGTTTCCCTAGTCAACCAACTGGAAATATTCAACTGATCGATCATGTGATGCACACCCTACCTCTATATGTGACATATTTACATTTGCAATAGTTGTACAGATGTGTCTGTATATAAATGTAGTGTTGAAATATGTTTCATCAACTAGTGCTATACGTCAGTGAGCAAAATAGATAACAGACATGGACACTAAAGTGTGTATTGCTTAACGTACAACAAATATAATACAGAACTCATCACCTACATGAAGGGCAGGCACAATTATTATATCAGTCACTTAGTTCAACCTCACCAAGGGCAGGTACTGCTGCTAGTAATTGCTAAAAGTTTAGTCCATGAGATATTGTCATTGTTTATTGTGTGGATTATATCCAAATTAAAACACTCTAATAGAGCAGTCACCTCAATAGAATCTGCTTAGAGGCCGGCCAGACAGCACCACTATTGAGTGATTGTACTTCCCACAAGTTCTATTACTTTAAAAAATAAATAGAGAACTTAAATTTTGTACTATACATTGTTTCTACCACATTTAAACCACAAGACACTTTTACAATTGGCTATACGCAACTCAAATTACAAATACTCTAATAGAGCAGTCATATTGTATAAGGGACCATAAGTCGAACACTACAATAAGTCACACAGTACCCATTTATAAATGTTGCGTTCCATCAAAATAAATATACAGATGGTGATTGCTGTCTTCTGACCCTGTATGATGACCTGTAAGCTACACAAAACACGTCATCTCAATATCTTGTGATGAAATTAAAGTATAGGGACTAGGACAATTACATGACTTAAGGTGTTCTATGGAAGAAGTTCCATTATCAACACTAGGAATTATAGATTATATCATTGTATTTGGTACCTACCAAGGCCAATCATTGAACACTCAGCTGGGTAACTAACTTATAAGCACCGGAAATCATTCCATATTAGATGTGTGTCATTGTATGACTTTTGGTAACTTTGAACATTTCTAAAAGATGCAGAGCAGCTTTTTTTTACACACAGACAGTAGTAGCACTTGAGGGATTAGTCACATGTACCCAGGGTGGATGACGTCACAAGTCATACAGGGGATGTTAGGAGTGATGATACAAAAAGTGCATGACTTACGATCTTTATACTAAAACTGAAAATAGATCACTACAGGCACAAGTCTGAACGTGAATAACCAAACTTGTTGATGTTACACTGATCAGTGGAACGAGATATTTATACAATACCAGTTTGTGTGTATTGTGATCACAAAATACTCTAATAGAACAGTCAGTATTATTGATGAACATGTACTGACAAGAAAGCTTGTAGGTCCTTACTATAAAGACCTCATACAAAATGACATGATAAGTTATAATGGAACTAACAAGTAATCACAACAAAACTAATACTAACACTGTATAACTAAAGGACTTGTCCATCTGATGACCTCTAGACAGTATTTGGACTACTGGTCCTAATACTGAGTTATGGATTTTTCTGTTTGTTTACCAACAACAAAATTATGTACCAATACTGGCCTATTGTGATAGTGTAAATAAAGTATAAACACTGTTCCATTGTATGTTGAGGTGTGGATTGAACCACACACCACCAACTGATATAGTCATACAACTAGATGATTTGTAATAGTGGTGGTCCTTGTTAACAATCCTTCAGTACTGGACTAGATCAGAGGTAGATGTTATGATACTACCCATCAGTGGTAGAAACAAGCTTGTTAGCTCAGGTCACAATTGTGTGTCAAATGTTATAACACAATCACATGATCCTGTACATGTACGAGTACAAATCAAATTATTGTAATAGTCAACATTATCCTTGACTGAGCTATATGTTTCAAATATTGTCTAGCTACTATCTACACTACTAAATAGTTAGTAAAATATATATGAAACCTTATAACTAAGACACAGTTTGATTGTGGGTTTTGGATAATGTGTCCACACTAATTGTTACAACTATTACATATCATTTTGTTGTTATTCATTTATTTACACAACACAGTACTAACATTAGAAACATTTTGTCTGTTTGTGTGTAACTGTACCTGATTGTACTGTGTGGGGTCCATCCCAACTGTGTTGATGAAGTAGTCCACTGGTCCAGATTTGTTCTTAACCACAGCATATTCTAATGGAGTCCACCCATACTATAGTGATACAATACATACAATGATGTGATACAGTAAACACTTGGGTGGGTCAGTACACATAGCCACTACATTATTGTGTCATGTTAATATCAAATGTTCTACACATTTTACAAAATCACTAAATTATTAACTTATTCCACCACACAGTAGCTAGTATATGAAGTGAGAACATGTCCTTATTAGGTAGTGTCCCTATTAATAGGTGTCCTCACCAGAGAGGTTAACATACACATACAGTGATATTATTGGTTACGTGTCCTCATTATAGTATTAGAAGCCATACAAGCTAATTCTACAAAGCCATATAATTCATTTATCATCACACTGTATTCACACTAGCTCACCTTATCCTTCATATTAACATTTGCTCCTTTATGTACCAGTAGGGTCGCTACATTAGTGTGACCCATACTGGCAGCACAGTGTAGTGGTGTATACTTGATCACCTGTATAATACAAGTGATATTATATGGCTTCATCAGTACATACACAAACAACACATAACCCCTATTATTGGTGGGATTGTGATTTGGTATAACAACACAATATAACACTTCAACCACAAACTATTACACCAACCACAGCAACAGGACCAGTCGTAATAGTCCACCAATAATACTGGCTATACAGTACATCCTCTCCAATATGAACACCTTGGGACTAGAGGGTGTGTCCAGATTAGTGATTTTGTATGGATTAGTCAATTATCATGATAATTAGTGATCACTTTAAACTACATATGACTTAGTAGGATACAACGATAGTGTAAATGTTACTAAATGATGAACATGATAGACAACAAGTCTGAATTAAAGAGGATTACATCACTACCTATACTGGACACCATTATCAACTGATAAGTAACAAGGTGAACTTGTTAACTTGACATGATGATTGATGTTCAACACTTCACATTATCACTAAATACTACACCACAACTCATTAATGTAACAACATTGAAAACAGGTCACTACTACAGACCTGACTGACCCATAAATTTGGATAGTAATTGGGTGATACCAGGATCTGATTGTACTAAAGTGTGTATCATATGTTACATTTTGAGTACTCCACTAACATAAAATTATTAGACTGTAGATAGCTATTATAGTAAAACATGTAATTTTATAGTTAATGAAAAATTAGTGGGAGTGGCTCCACATTCACCTACACACAACATTTTCTATTTTTACATATAAGTGGGTGTGGCATTGTGCATACCTATAGGCTTCAACATGAGTTACTGATGAGTAGGTGTGGCTCTACGTACTACTGCAGACAGTACCACATTTTCCAAAACTGTAGGCGTGGCTCAAGAATGAAGCTGGATTGTTGCAAGACTAGGCTATGACACATAGTAACATGTGCTGCAAATAGATAGGATATATTGCTGATTGATTAGTGGGTGTGGCTCCATGTAAGCCTATAGACAGAAACACACACCCTTATAAGTGGGTGTGCCTCACAAAAGAAGCTGGATGGCTACAAGACCAATACACACACACATACACACTTCCACATTGTTAAATTACATTCTAATGGTCACACTATAACGTGGGGTTGACCTGCACTAAATGTGACCAGGTTGATCTGACCCAGTTTTAACCCTGTAATGTAAGATCAGTTAATTTGAGATTGTAACCAGATAATTCACTAAATGAGGCCACATCTGGTCTAGAGGAATTTCTGACTGTTGTATCAGAGTATCTTAAGTTGTGTAGTTTTTAAATTCTCTTCACTCACACTCAGCATCACCTTTTCCCACAACCTCAATAGCAGTTACACTCAATTCAAAGGATTTACACAATAACACATCAGCTATGTCACTAAATTATTAGCATACAATTTCATGTTCATCACTATGACAATCATTACATATCCCATCACAGGAAGCCATACATACTACATGACGAGTATATTGACTCACACAGGAAGCCATACACACATATTGACTCACATTAACAACATCCACTTCACATCCCCAATCAAGTAGGGATGAGGCCACATTGTAGTGGCCATACATAGCTGCAAAGTGGAGACCAGTCATGTTGTTCTGTAGGAAGACACAACTACACTAACATCTATTACATACTGACATTTCTCACTCAACAACACTTTCATTCAGAACATTTAGTGATGGACATTAAAAACAATATATTGTGTGTCACCTCTAGCTGAGGATGTCTCTGTATACTATAGAAAAACTCTGTATACTTAACCAGGGTACCACCACTATACTAGTAATGATGAGTAGACATTATGAAAGTTAATATATCTCAAAACTGTAACTACACCAAATTGTGTTTGGTAATATTATTACCCAAACATGATGTGTAAAATGATTAGTTGTCTAAACTAGAATAGGGAATTCCCCACTATAGCCAGTGTTAGTGATGTGTTACTGACAGAGACAAATTGTACATCACTAAACCTCATCAACTATACTACACACATACTCACCACACCATGGCCAACAACACCAGTAACATCAACTCCTTCTTTATGGAGCAGCTGTAATGTATTCAGGTCACCATCATAAACTGCTGTATATATCTTCTCCTTCTCCTCCTACAGTAACATCACATCACATAGTTACAAAATGTCCAACACAATATCAACATGTTCCCAATCAAGTCATGATAATGATTTCATCACTCACTATCACTTTCCTCTGTTACTATACTACCTTGTCACTTTCCTCATCATCAGAAGATAAACAGAAATTTAGTGTGGACACAAAAGTTATTACAAGGTACTGGAGATGATGAAGTCTCTTATAATGGAGGATGAATATTCAGATAAACTATACTTGTCTGATAATGTTCGTTTAGTGTAGACACAAAGAGGATATTTCCCCACTGGTTTTGTAGTATGGAAACTAGTTAGTTACGCGGCGAGCGCGTAAACAATGAATCGACAACGACTAACTACCCTCATTATGTTTAGTGTAACATAGTGTGTATCTTACCTCAGTAGGTTTCCTCTTGTCTCCCCTCTCACTAGCAGCTGGGGATTCCGCCGCCATTGTGGGCGTGGCTACTATTCGGATATTTACGTACACTATACCATTTAAACGTACTTTAATTGACCGATAACTTTGTGAATTTTTTGACATAATTATCCGAATGTAAATACATAAAATGCTGTCATTGTTTTACAAACGAAAAAGTGTTCATATTATACACAATATTTATTGCAGGTATTTTATACAAGTATTTACAAATATCATTCAATAAAAATATAATACACCAATATAATAATACACATTTCAGGGTTCTCTCTCTTTGGACAAGTGGTATAATTCTTCATCGTCAAGACGTTCTGCAGCCATAACATAGTGCATCAGCTGTTGTCATGGTAACAAGTAAACAACACATATTATATACACTACAACACACCTTAAAATCTGGCTCAAACTCATATGGCTCTGACTGGAAACAGAGAAATGATCGGATGGTACTACACAACTAAGACAGTAAATCAGATGTCAACTGAGTTGTATACACAATTGAATTACAAGGAAGACAATCTGAGCACTAGTGTTATGTACACCCTCAAACAACATGATGTCTTGGCATATTGTTATAACTTATAAAACATTAGATGGGAGAAATATTGCAGTTTATTGGACAGTTGTAGTAACTTACAGCGGTCATCTTAGAGAAGTTCACTAGTCCCTCTGGAGTGTATGTCTTCTGTACATTTTCAATGGCCCAAATGTGCTCCAAGTAACCCCCAGTGTAAGGCACACCCGGTGCTTGTTGTCTAGGGAGATAACATAATAATCAACAGGTACACTGTGTTTACTACTATATGGCTGCACCAATTACAAGTACTCATCTTGAGAAGTATCTACTAGTAACATAACTAGCTACTTCACCACACATTAACCCTTCAAGTGTTGGACACCAACACATCAACTACCATAGGATTTAATAATGCAAAGAATTTACTAGCACCACATTACCACCATAAATATCCTGATAAATGATAATTTGATAACTAGTACAGTAGACCCTTGGTTATCTGATCCTTTTATCCGAAATTGGAAATGACTGTTCTATTAGAGTATTTCAACAGAGCTCTGTATATAAATGAATGGGCTTCAGTTACCTGAACAATTCCCTTATCTGAACACTTTTATCATTGCCCGAGAACAAAAGAGTTCGGATAGCTGAGGGTCCACTATAAATATTCTAAACAGTTACAATGATCCATTATACGATGAACCATTTGAGTTAATGCTTGAATGTGATGCTTCAGGCACCAATGTGCTAGTATACTAAGTGGGTGCAAATGGAGGCCTTCACATATGATGAGCTAATATCACTACCTGTTACCTGTAGCAATATAATAGCTAATTCCAATACTTCATCAAACAGTACTATACTGTCCCAATACTAACACTATATAGAATTAGTGTAGCCCTAGTTGCTAAGGAGATGACTCACTTCTCAAGGTGTGACCTCATGGCTCGGCAGTGACGATCAGGATTAGAGAACTTGACCAGTTTATCATATTTCTGTCTGAACTGTATGAGGTAGACAAGAAAACACAAGACACTGAATACAAACAATGAACAATAGAATAGTCAATCACCTTGCTGGGGACCTGTTCCCATGACAACTTCAGACGATCATGCCGCACACAACATGAGTTCAGAGCACAAGTGATCAATACAGAGCTTTGAGCATCGTTGTGTTTGAGACAATCGGACGCCACCCTGATGAACAGTTCTATGGCTGCAGCTCTTCCATGTACTGTCTCCTGTTGTAGTATTGACGTCATCACCCAAGAGGTTAGCTGGGAATTAGTATTTCAATTAAATAAACAAGAATCTCATGAAGAATTAGACAGAAATTTTGCCAAGGAAAATCATTGCTGACGTGCAAGAACAGTAACTGAACTGTACACATACAAAATGGACTGTTTTATTGCAGAAGTTTATTGGGAGAGGACGTGGGACAATACCATTCAGTCTAATTCTCTAAAACATGTCACTACAAAGTTTCTTCTTATGATTGTTAACCTAGCCATTGTTAACCTAGTCATTGTTAATGTTTTAACATTGTCCTACAGGTGTGTTGTTAATCTCTTAACAATATTTCAACATGAGCCTTCAAAGTTTCTTCTTATTACACCCACACCTTCTTACACCTATACCACTACTGTAACAATATTAATATAATGATATTACTTGTGATATCATTTCCACCCATTAACCTCATCACTGACCTTGTTACTGTGTTTGATCACTCTGCACACATTTGGAGCTTCCTTCTCCTTATTTTTGCGTTTCCAACAGCAACCAACAAGCTCCCTGTAATTGACCAATGATTGCAACACTAATTGGAGGTGTGGCTGAGACACACCTTCTCTCAATAGCAGTATACAGTGCATACTCTAACAACATCAGTTGCCGTGCTAATTGTTTGTGATGTAGGTTGATGATGGAAGAGTTACTCATCGGACGTTCTGTCATCTCAACCCAGCCCAGTGCCCCAAGGCCGAACTCTGGTTGTATCGTCCTTAGCAACATGTTAGTAATTGACTTGTCTATAACACCATCATCTGATGTCACTTCCTGTAGCTTCCTAATATAGAAATAACAATTTCACACCATAATTACATCAAAAAAGTGGACACCGATGTTTAAAACTTTCAATCCCAGATAATCACTTACTGTAAGGTCTCTTCAGCTAGTTCTAATTGTTGCCTATCACATGTTGCCACCTTTTCCATGTGACTCTCCAGAAATGACAACAGTTTGTCCTTCAATGACTTATTGTATAGGAAGTCCTACAATATACAAAAGTATGTTATCATGTAGTGGCCACTGGAGGGTGTGGTCACATGTCATCAAAATCTCAAAGCAATGTTGAACTAATTCAACATCAATACCAGAAGAGGTTATGTTGGAAGTGGTTAACTGTTAAATCCACATAGTCCAGAAAACTGGATTGCAGATGGTTAAAGTTTATTTTGACAAGAACAACAATACCTAGTTTTGCTTATGGGGAGTATATTTATGTGTTTCTGTTTTTTCTATGGCGGTAGCTTTTTTCTATGGCGGTAGCTTTTGTTCCTTGGGGGTGAGTCCATTCCCAAGTGTATATAATGATTTGAATTAGGGGATAGTATTTATTTTGTCAACCTCATCTATAGTGTATATTCAGTTATGGTTTCTGAGGTGGGTGAGTAATTTGAAGTATTAGAGAGGCGGCCCAAATGATTAGTTATGAAATAGTCATTGGATTAATTATTTTGTGTCAGTATCCCTTCAAACAGTTGAGTTATATAAATAATATGTAGTACACTTTGTGCTAAGTATACACATGGTATCAAACAGGCATATCTCATGAAGTGTTCATCCAGTCTCTTAAAAATACAGATTTTATTAAATAGCAAGGATTAGGATATCTAACTGTACATAAAACCAGCATTGGTATCTGCCCTACGTGCAGGACCACATTATAATAACAACCAAGCATTAAACATCAGTACCATTTATGTCCAAATCATGGGAAGCAAGCAGGTATTGTGGGTAAATAATGTAATGGAAACTTAATCATGTAACTATGTTGCATGTATAATGAATGTCCCTGATTTTTAAAAAAAAACATGAGGTTATCCTGCAAGTATAAGCACTGGAATGATGTGAGCATTTTAAACAGCAGAGCTGTGTGTAGCTACATAAGCAAAGACAACTGTAATATTATACTACTGTAGCTACATGCAATTTATAGAAAGAATTTCAAGCGATTCTTTTTGTCTACACCCTTGCACTAATTGTGATGTAAATGACGAACGACAGCAGTTAGAAGCTTCATTTAAAAATGAGGTAATTCTTAGATGATGAGTGCTTCGTTTGGCACAAAAAATGCTTTGATACGTGCATCAGCTGGCGAGAAAATCGTTGGACACTATCGTCGAATCATTTCGTTTCCTTTACAAAGTAGTCAAGTTATGGCCTTGTATCCATTGTTATATGAAGAGAGAAAACAAAGATACTTCTTTAGTACATTTGGACACAGCATCAATTTCTAGGTTGGAAGGATTTGACGAAGGATGGAACCATTTAAGCAAAGTAAAAGCAAGAGTTCATAATATAAACTTTTAGTAAAAGGGTGCTTAGAGTTATAATACTATGGAAGTTTCCTTTAAAAGGCATGAATAAGTTATAGTTATATCCCGGTACGAGGGTGATATCATTGTTATTACACGAGTCCGAGGCGGAGCCGAGGACGAGTGTAATAACAATGATATCATCCGAGTATACGGGATATAACTGTTTTATATCCCAGTGCGCGGGAGTGCGCAGAAGTTTACGGATAGTAAATTAAGTTCCGGTTTGAGTTCCTGTCACTGTGCTCAAGATTTTGTCCGAATTGTGTGGAGATTCTACTTCGTAGCCACAAGAGAGACCTTACATACTGCCTACAAAACTGTAGCGAAGGGCGGTGTTATGAAGCAGCGGTTCCAGGTACGATTCGCCTTCGTCAGAAATTGGTATAGTGGTGTGCAAGAGAAAAATAAAGACCAACAAGTGGCTACCATAGTCCAAGATAGAACGATGAAGCTAGAGGAAGTTAGTTCTTCACCATAGTGACCGTTGGGAGTGATTGCTGGAGCGAAAATCGTCACATACTATTCTTGACATTTGCTTTAAACTATCGTATTGGTAACTTGTAGTGTTATTGTGTAAAGGATTAACAGTTTTCTTGTAAGATTTAGGTAGTTTTAAGTGCTGTATTGGTGTGTTTTGTATCAATATTTCCTTATTTGGCTCTTTGTTCCATCGGTAAACAATGCCATTCGCAACTATTATGATGTCACGAATGAGACAGAGTGACTCCACAACTGGGTGATAACTAAAATATCATCGTACAGTAGCAGCACCACTCTGTCTAGCTGTATGGTAGTTATAACCCAGCGCGGCACTTTGATATTCCCACGCACTGGGATTTAAATCCAGTTTATTGGACAATGTGCTTTCAGTGCTTGTATACAATAAGACTTGTTTTCCTACCACCAATTAATAATATAATAAATGGTACATTGACCAAAAAGTAAATTACACACAAATTTGTTAATTTCTGAGATGAAATAAAGCAACTGCGACATCATTGTTTTCTTGTAGAAAATACAAACCTGGTTACTGCTAGAAAGTTACATGCAAAAGGGCTTTATAAATTTAGCCTAAAAAAATATATTTCTAAAGTGATGTATATACATGTAGAACAACTTTTAACCATTCACTTAATTGAGGTTCATATAAAATTCCAGTTACAACAATGCTATTACTCCAATGTCAAGAAAACTGTTTATATCTCTCTCAAAGGTATTTCAGTATCAACACCACAAACCATATATGGTTACACAAACCATATATGGTTACACAAACCATATATGGTTACAAAAACAAACAAGCTCATACAAAAAGGTTCTTCAACGTACTAGCTTACCTCCTTATGTTGTGATAGCCAATAGTTGAGGTTAGCATATATACTTAACATGATGTTACGTTGTTGTAATAATTGACTGGAAGGATCACCATATCGTGCCCCGGGGCTGGGGCTTAATCGTCCACCAGACAAACTAAAGTCTTTTGTAGGGGACAACATTAGCTCATTATTGTCCCTCCTCCTTCTCAACATAGAGAAACGACTCTTACTCTTAGGGGTGGATGACTTGATGTGAGCAGGCAGTGAAGTGGAGAGGACATTCATTGGTGACGTTGGACGATGTTGTAAAGACTGTGTTAGTGCATTCTGTATTGACAATGGAGTAACATCAGGGTCTGATTGACGTTTTTTCCGTGATGGGAGAAGACGTGAAAGTATACTCCCACGACGTCCATTCTCCCCTACCACCTTAAGACGACTGAGATCTCGTGCTTGTTCCAGTTGTTGTGCGTTATTTACTTTGCGGTCAAAACTGTTTGATTTGTTGGCCCCTAATCTGGTAATGTTGGGCTTCCCTGCTCCTATGAAAGCATCACTTCGTGAACGAGGATCATTAAAAGGTGGCGGTGATGGCGATTGGGTTGATGCTCTGCTCTCAGCTGAATCCTCATAAATTTCTGATAGAATACGACCCTCATCAGCTACTCTACGAACCAATGAATTACTGGCCTTCAAATCAGTTACATTAGCACCACTCACAGTGTACGACCGCTCGCTTCTAGGAGAGGGATACTCTTCACTCAACGACCTCTCTAGTCCAATCCTGTGCAGATTATTTGGTAAGGAGCGACACATATCATTATTCTGAGCCAGGATACTCAATAATGGCGAAGTGCTGCTTCTCAGTAATGGGAACTGTTCTTGCATTTCTGACACAATACTGTCCTTTTGTACCTTGTCATCATCAGATGTATTGTCATTATAAGTTGTGATTGTATCTTCGTCTATCGGGACTGCCATCTGTATGGATGCTCGAGGAGTGGGGCAAGGTGGATCAGGTGACAATGGCTCACCCTCAGACTCCTGATCAGCAAAATGACCACTGCTTGTGGAGAAAGATCGCGATGATGATTCCGTTGTTTGCTGTCTGTCGATTCGTGTCGGACGACTTGAGACATCTTCTTCTGAAGGCGAGATCACGGCACGAGGTGGAGTCCCTCTTTCTACAGCTCCTACTTGTTGACATAGTCCTGAAGATGTACTACTGTCACTATGTGTGCTCAGTTTACGACTGCGTCTTGTTGGTGATATAACTTCATCAATATTACTATCACTTTGTGCTCTAGTTAGTGACCTTCGTTGTTTAATAGCCTTCACAATTTGTTCAGTTGTACCAGAACCAGTCTCATCATGTGACAGTCGTCGCTTCACCTTGATCGTGCCTCTAGCTGTTGCAAACATGTCACTTGATTCAGGTGGTTGTTTAGAGTCTTCACTGCTCTCCCCAGGACCTTCATCACTTTTCCTACAACGACGTGGACTGGTACTTGGGGAGAGAGTTTTGCGTGACATAACTGGACTATTGTAAACTGAGTTGGATGGAGAATCTGCAGGGGAAAATCATATGTTAGTTGACACACATTAAAGACATGTACAATATGAAAATTACTTTCAAGTTTGCAGCTACAGCAAATAAGGTGTTCTTATTAGTGAGGTGTCCTAGTCCATTTTAGGGATACAAATGGGACCATGGACAAGTGTCCTGATTATCAAGATGTCTTCATTTCAGGGAGCGTAAACTAATACAAATAGGATCAGGCCCTTATAATTAAGGTGTCCACTGTGGCCCTACTATAGTACACATTACATGGTGCACTACAATTAGACTACTAGCTGGTAGTCATGACAACACACCCTGTTCACTAAGGAAGGTAGTCACTGATCCAGAGTTGAAGGACTCCAGTGTATCCATACTGGGACTGGCATTGATGAGTTTGACAGCATCTTCCTCATCTGTGAGCACAAGGGGATGGGGGTAAGTGGACACAGTTACACGAGGGGAGGGGGGTCATGTGGACACAGTGTAAAATTAAACTCACCTGACTCAGCGGCGGAACTATGGTAACTGAACACCTCCCAGTCATCTGAATACTACAGTGATATTATTACAAATATCAAGAGTATCTGATTGCATAAAATAACATGGATATTTCAGTAATTATTTGTTTATGCTGCCTTAATGGAACTGAATTTAGTACAATTCGGCCGCTAAACCAAATCAAAACATGATAGTGTTAAAACAAAAATGGTTACAGTTCTGACACTGTCAATCAGATCTCTGAAGGTGTGGCAACACATTTGTGTCACTGATTTTAAGAGCAAGCTGGAGTTGTTGTGGTCTCTTGGTCCTTACAACACTTTCCTTGTATAACAACTGTTGAATATTTCATTGAACAACTGGTGAACAAAGATCTGCTGCCACGTACACATTACTACTTTGTAGAAACAAAAATTTTAAGCATTAAAATCTACCACGTTACAAATTTGTGAGCAATTGCAGCAAATACAATAGAAATGCTACTATCCATCGAGTTAATAAAAACCATACACTCAACATGACAGGTACTGTACGGTCAAGTGTTCGTGTGTGTGTTTGTCCATGCATAGGTTTGGTATGCAAGACTTGCATACCAAACCTATGCATGGACAAACACACACACGAACACTAGCACCAGGAGCTTATAAGTGGTGCTTATGAGCTCTTGCTAGCACACACGAACACTAACCCTATTCCTAGCTACATCACTCTTCTGTAGTAGACAGTTGATCAGAGCAGTCAGGACATCTTCAGAAGTTGTGAACAGGCAATAAGTCATGAAGAAAGTGTCAAGGAACTCTCGATTGTTGTTGAGAGGATTTGTCAGCTGCTGGAACAGCTTCTCAAGGGAAGCTGCTGCGATCTGATTGGACAAAATGATAAATACAAGGACAGTATAAGTGGGAACATGGATACTCACTTTTGCTTGTGGTCCGAGGTTAATTCCAGTGTTAGTACTGCTATCAGCACGACTATTGGTACAAAACCACAATCAATTGTTTAATCACAACAGGATGGGAGCCTGTATTCGGCGGAATACGGAATAGCAGAATTACGGAATAAGTGAAAATCACATTCTAAATATTTTGTTATTGTTTATAGCCTCTATAACATTTTAATATACATTCCTCATCTCGTAGAGAACACAATCACGATGGCACCGATCCTCAGGGCGGTCTTTAAATAGAATATGTACAAAGATATCCACTCTAACTAAGTTAAACTACCATCAAATACACTTCACTACACAATCACTAGAAAACTAGAAGTTCTTTGTGCTATACTTACTCATACCAGCGGTCACACACACGTGTAACTGCCCGAATTTATTAGAGTTATGTACAAAGTGTTAAGAGCTGAGGTTGGAGCTCTGATGTTGGGAGCTGAAAGCAGTATTATCCTCCGAATTTATTTGAAACACTTTAGGAAATGGTAACAGAGTTATAAGAAAGGTCAGATTATTCCATGCATGCAGGATAGCTACCTAGGGGGTGGATTGTTTTGTCCTAAACTATTCGGCCGGTTAAGGGAGTGTATAAACAGTGGAATGGAATACTGGAATGGTGGAATACTGGAATGGAATTTTTTTAAAAGTTCAATATCTTTTTTACATCCAAATAAGTACAACTCCTCCCCTTATGTATGTAAATAAATAGGATTTCCCTTGAAGTCAGATAATTCACCTCACAATAGACAAAGTTTACCAATATAGCAGTGTAAAGTCAGTTATGAACATGCACAATTGCAGTTTATTGGGAATACCAAGAAGACTCTTGACTTAACCCTTGTTCCCAAATGATAAAAAGTTAGCTGATTACATGAATGCATTGTAAAAGTACATTCACTGTACAATGTAGTATTCATTTATTATCAACTTTGTCAGTTAGGCACTGGAGGGCGAACACAGAAGGCAGAGCCTGTACGAGCTGTTTACCACTAACCTAGGAACCTAAGCGAAAATCATTGGGAAAAGTGAAATGCGACTACCTTGTAAGCATTTACAATGAGCCTTTTTAAGCCAAAGGTCATCATGGCAGTGCCATGTTGCACATTGAACTGAACTACAGTTAGTTTCACACAAGTAATAAAGTATTGAGTTAGAAGTCATACGAGTGTTGTGGTGAAGAAAAGTATGCTAACTTCAAGGGGAATCCTATTATTTGCTTACATAAGGGGAGGAGTTGTACTTAATTGGACGTAAAAAATGATATTGAACATTAAAAAATTCCATTCCACCATTCCAGTAGTCCATTCCACTGTTTATACACTCCCGGCCGGTTAACTAGCTAGCTGCTTGTGTGGGGAGTGTATAAACAGTGGAATGGAATACTGGAATGGTGGAATACTGGAATGGTGGATGGAATTTTTAAAAGTTTGATATCAGTTTTTACATCCAAATAAGTACAACTCCTCCCATTAAGTAAGCAAACAATAGGATTCCCATTGAAGTCAGCTCATTTAACATACTTTTCCTCACCACAGCACTTGTATGACTTATAACTCAATACTTTAATACTTGTCTGAAACTAACTGTCTCAATGAAGGTTCAGTTCAGTGTGCACTGTGGCACTGCCACAACGAATTTGGCTTAAATTTTGTTTTCTGACATAATTGTAGAAAAGGCTCATTGTAAGCGCTTACAAGATAGTCCAATTTCACTTTTCCCAAAGATTTTTGCTTAGGCTCCTAGGGTAGTGGTAAACACCTCGTACAGGCTCTGCCTTCTGTGTTCACCCTCCAGTGCCTAACTGGTAAAGTTGATAATAAATAAATGAATACCTCATTATACAGTGAATGTACTTTTACAATGCATACATGTAATCAGCTAGCTAGCTAACTTCTTTATCATTTGGGAACAAGGGTTAAGTCAGGAGTTCCAATAAACTGCTATTGTGCATGTTCATAACTGACTTGCAGTACATTACATTGGTAAACTTTGTCTATGGTGAGGTGAATTATGCTAAAAGAGCTGACTTTAAGTGGAGTCCTATTTATTTGCTTACTTAATGGGAGGGGTTATACTTATTTGGATGTAAAAACTGATATTGACCTTTAAAAAATTCCATTCCACCATTCCAGTATTCCACCATTCCAGTAGTCCATTCCACTGTTTATACACTCCCGCTTGTGTGTGACAGCTAGTATGGGTAAGTATAGCACAAAGAACTTCTAGTTTTCTAGCGATTGTGTAGTGAAGTGTATTTAACAGCAGTTTAGCTTAGTTAGATTGTTCTAGAGTGAATATCTTTGTACATATCCTATTTAAAGATCGCCCCGAGGATCGATGCCATCGTGATTGTGTTCTCTACGAGGTGAGGAATGTATATTAAAACGTTATAGAGGCTATAAACAATAACAAAATATTTAGAATGTGATTTTCACTTATTCCGTAATTCTGCTATTCCGTATTCTGCGGAATACAGGCTCCCCAACAGGATTGAATTTGGTGAGTTATAGGAAATTAGCCTCACTTATTCACCAATTAGTGGACATTGTTTTTGATAAATTATAATAGTCAATTATCCATGGCAAGGCATTTGTATAACTGAGTATTAAACAGTCATTGATTTATACGTACACACACTACACACTTACGTCTTGCAGGAGCAGTTCCTGTGGGCACTATTGATGGCAGTGTTAAAGTGGTGTAACCAGTCCTTTAGATGGTTGGGCTTGGCTCGCAGATAGATGCTGTGTTTGTTATGAAATATCACCTTGAAGCCTAACTGGTCCTGACGATCACCTACAATTGTGAGATGGTTAATATTGAAGGTGTTTACTAGATGTCATGACAACAACTCTACACACCCACAAACCAGGTAATTATTCAAAGGGTCAATTTCAAAGGAACTAACAAGTCAGTGTGTGTTCTATTAGAGTAGTATACTGAAGCTAACAAGAGAAGACTCTTGTACATAGTAAGATATACATGTATAGGACAAATTCACATTTAGTATAGCACATGTACTTCAAGTAAATACTGTATAGTCTTGAGTAGTCCTTTATTTCATTAGTAAGCAAGGAAAGAAATAGTCTAATGGACGTAACACAGCACTGAGTCGATGAGTTTTGTTGTGAGACTTTTTGATAGGTTATAATAGGCTACAGTAGAGGGGCTGGTTGATCGACAAGCAATACCAACATGCGTGATGTTCTTACTAATCAACTAGCTTCACTGCTGCAACAAGAAAGTAAAGAAACCATACAACAGAGCTCCCACACTGCTACACCATGTTCACTAGATCCTTTCTTTCCCCAACCACATAAAAGAAATGAAAGTGGTCACTCAAAGTGTGCAATAGTGACCCTAACACCAACTACATGTACTAGTATTGTCGTTCAACAGTGTACACCCTGATGTGAGCTCTACTAAACTGCTGCTACATGTATTACAAATTCATGATGACGTTAACAAGTTGATGTTATGCTACTTCAGGCACCCATGCAATTAACACTATCTAAATAGCAATTAATCAACCATGTATATAATTTAGTTGATATTCATGCAAGAGTTAATTATAGTGTCGAGTCCTCTCCACTATTATAGACTATTGTTATTATTAATTCAGTTAGATAATTAGATTTGTTAATACTACAATTTAGTGTATTTTGTAATTCATGAATTATTTTGTAATTCAGTAATTGACGTTGCTATGCACTGCTAAGGAAGCGTAACTATAACAAACTACTTTAAACCACAAGTTACACACAGAATCTTCTCAACTGTTTTATAGTGTGTCTATTGTGTTTCTTGTGTGAATTGTATAGAGAAAGGCTTGAGGCTGCCCTTCATTTTCCTTTGCATAAGTACGGGTAACGCCCCCCTTTCAACTTGAAGGATATGCTATCTCTGGTTGCCTAAGAAGCTGTCAACATTGTTTTAAAGTTGTAAAATGTCTACAAAACCGAAAGGGAAGACCGTTCAGGAAGTATATGATGAGTCGCCGTACCCGTATTATCGACCACCAAGAAGAAACCACCTCAGAGAAGTTTAATACAGGCTTAATTTAGAATTCAATTCTTGTATTCTGACTGCTTTTACCATTTCAACTACTTTGCTCACGTGGGTGCGTACAGACAAACAAATATAGGTAAGTACACACACACACACACACACACGTTTTTAAGAAAAAAATTTCAGTAAACCAGGCGCCGGCTGGGTTCATGCCTGGTTTAAAAACTAAATAAAAATAATTCACCTTTACAAGATGGTTACTAATAGTTGATTTATTGCTGACTCTAGACTATTGTGTGATGTCATACAGTGGCAGCCACATTGGATGGAAAGGAATTGAAGCAGCCACACAATTATTTCATGTATAACAGACCATGGTGAAATGTGAGGGAGTAAAGTGAGATAATGGACAAGTTGGACAATGAAATGGCCCGGCTGCACTCTTCCCACCATAAAATAAAATATGTTATTTCCAAAACTTTATGCATACTATAAAGAGTTAATGCTGTGCCAAGTAAAGGCATGCCTAAAAGATGAAAGCTAAGGGTCCACTATACCATACATAGGCAAGTGACTTCAACTATCTTTCCCATCAACAAATAATGTACACAAAATACCACACTGCAGGGATTACTTTAGCAGTGAATTTGCTAAAAGAAAACAATTCTGAGTGGATTGGATTGGACAGCATCAAGACTTTTAGTTCAACAATATGTTGTTTGATTAGTCACATTTCCTTACTCTAGCAAAGAAACCTGCTAATTTAGAGGCAACAAGTTAAAACAACACTCCTACACTAACTACATCAGACACAGACACCACAACAAACACACACACAACAAACACACACACAACAAACACACACACAACAAACACACACACAACAAACACACACACAACAAACACACACACAACAAACACACACACAACAAACACACACACAACAAACACACACACAACAAACACACACAACAAACACACACACAACAAACACACACACACACTATCAACACAACTCAGTCAAGCACTAATAGGTGCTCTACTAATAATATAACCAAATAACAGTCTAATCCACTTTACAATGTTGTCACTGATAATCATAATCATAACATGTCTACATAAACACTAAAACACATCACCATGGTAACACAGTGGTCATCTTCCAAATAAGGCCCTATGCTACATTGATCCAGAACTACCTATCATTTCAAATCAAGTTGCAGCCATTTAAATGTTAATGCAATAGAGAGTTCAGTTTGAAGCCATACAAAACCAGGCTTCAGCACATAAAATGTTGGTACAAGTATAAGGAAAATCAGTTCAATTAGGGATCAGGCCTTCTCATTCAAAAGCAGTTTTATACAGTACAGCTGGTTATTTTCGAACCAGAAATTTTTGTAGGAACAGTAAAATCTGAATTTCGAGGGTTGTCAAAGAATGCAAGTACAGGTGGTGGATTTCAAGCAAATAGAAATTTGTGTTACAAATTACAAACATACATATAAAGTCTACATGTACTCGTTACAAGTTGCTAGTTCACCTTACTGATGGAATTGAGAATTAAATAATCCCCACTTTTGCACACTGGAAATAAGACTGACTAAGTGGAGTAGTTAGCAGCCACTGGCTAGGCAATCAGCTCGATCAGGGTACAGCACAGAGTACAGCAGCAGACGGCATGGATTCCTAACAATGGCTATTCTCGATAGTTTACTGGCTATTGATGTAGTAATGATACTGTTCAACTATTATTAATAATACTGAGCTTAAATTTGTAAAGAATAAACGAGCGAATACGCATCGTTCAATCACATGAAAGCACATTATTTTTACTTGTGGGAATTTATTGTTAAAGAGAAAGGCCTCTTTGAAACATCCAAAAATAAAACCCTTCGAAAATAACCAGCTACACGGTAGTTTGACTATCATATTTTCCTGCAAATTCTCTCGACAAAGCCTCAAAGCTGCTCTTCATTTTCATTCACGTATGTAAGGGATGCGTTCCTTTCAACTCCAATGGATAGACTATTCCTGGTAGTCTACAAGGCCTGCACCATTGTTTTTCAGTTGTTAAACACCTGTAAAACTGAAGGGAAGGTAATTTATAGAGTCGCAACATCCCCTGCCGAAATCCTCAGAGCAAAGTTTACCTGTGTGGAAGTTTAATACAGATTTCATTTTGCTTTTACTTTAATGTGCAAGCTGCTTTTACCATTTAACGATTTCGCTCAAGTGAGTGCATATGGACAAACGTAGGCAGATAGGTAGGTACACACACACTTTTCCGATAACAATTTCAGTAAACCAGGAGCGCACCCACAGCCAGCCTTTGGCTGGCTGTGGGCAAGCACCTGGTTAAACAGTGTTACAAACAAAGAACAGTAGAAGAAAGGGCTTCTGCAATCAATCCAGTCACCACCAAAAATAAGGATGATTCCCATTTACAAACGTATAGTAGGGAAGCCATCACGTGCAGCTACCGACAGTACAGTTGCTGCACAAATTGATTTTCTTGCCCTAGCTTCCCTCTGTGTAGCACTATAATTCCAAAACTACTCACCACAAAAGGCTGAAACTTTGGTGATCCATTCTTTGGACATGGTATATAAATAATGCTGAGATGGTCACATGTGAATATGTTTATGATTTATATTTCAAAGTGTTAATAAGGTGTTCTGGATATGTTTTCCTTCTTAGATAGGATACATATGATACTATTACTGGGGTTACATTGGTGACCTTTAGTATACCTTAGGACACAATTGGTCTCAAGGTATCTATGTTACACAAGATGTGTAATGTGTATATTGTTAAAGCCACACCCCTTATACCGATCACACCCCCTTTGCACAATCCCCTTCCTTACTAGTAATGAAATCCTCTTGTATGGGTTGTCCATTAATGTCAACTCTCTCATGTAAGGTAGCTCCACACAGGGCCATCATACCGGGCTACAATCATGGAGAAAATAGTAAGACTACGTACTTTATATTGCAACAAAATATCTTGCAAGATTCTTACACACTTCAAGCAATATCTACAACATCTCAATTTTGTACACAAGTCTAGCAAGACATTTTCAGTTTAAATAACACTCACATTAACAATTTCAATTCTGTAGTCAGTGGTCTGGTGAGCTAGTGCAACATGTGTAGTGAACAGTAGACACACACAAGATATCTCGTTGGTTCCAACAACGTGCAACAATTTTCCCTTCTTGGTGTAGTGTACTTCAGACTTGAATATCTCTACTGGCAACATGGAGCTGTCTGTAATCGACTGTAACACCTTCATCTTAGCAGTCATGACATTCCAGTCACACACAGACCCAGCTAACTCCTACACGTGGAGGAGTGGATCCTTAAAGTACTTATATACACTGAAACACTCTGATCAGTAGTAAAGTGTAAAATTGTAGTTTACACATGTTATACTATACATATCAGTAGTACTACAGCATACCTATTAACCCTTAAACCCACATAATCCAGAAAACTGTATCTAATAGATGTGTCTTACACAAAGTGCTGTAATCTTTGAAGCATAGTTCCTATCGCTACGCAATTTACCCTAATCTACTCATGATGTAATAAGGATTAAAATGGTACCTAGCTAACGTTAAACTCTCAGACGAAAACTTGCCGTGTAAGCAGCCTTCCAGCAAAGAAACACGCAAACCATTTACATACCTTCATAAAATGATCCGTGATGGTGGTTGCTCCTATCAACTTGAAACAAATGTCACTTGCTTCTCCATTAAATTCTCCATCGGGCCATATATGACTCACGTGATTAAACCCACAATTGAAAATAAAGATGTGGCAAGAAGATCAATTCGCGGAATCTCGCATCGCCATCCTTCAATGCTTCATAACAAGTAACTCTTTGTAGTTGCAGTGTCATTTAAACTTCTCCAAGTAACAGAATTTTATTTAATGCTTAGTTGTAGGCTGTAGGAGTCAAGTTGCCCCATTTAAAGCTGTCATGCATGCTTGTAATGTGTAAATACGCATTCCCCAAAAGTTCTATGTGGGTTTAAGGGTTAAGATTCTATTTCATGTTACTACTAGGAGACCACACATAAGTGACACTGGCAAGAGATGAAAATAAGTTGGAATGGATTTCCAAATATACGTACCTAACTTTCCCAAAACAAGTCAATTCAATTATTCTTACTAAAGTCTCCGACCCATAACATAAAAAATAATACACTTCCTACACATGGCGTCAATGTGGAAGACTTAATCTGATAGATGAATATATAATGGCTATAGTCAACAGATGTGACATATCCCATAAGAGGTGTTACCTTTGATAATGCCTTTAAGTAGTCAATCATGTTTATGACTTGGCTCTCACGAGGATCGTTGCTTTCTGGTAATCGTAGAAACAACACCAGTAGTTGTTTGTAGTGGTCATACTGTAAGGAATAACACAAGATGGTGAAACACTCAAGACAGGTCTATTTTAGATTGCTTTAACCCTTAAACAATCATATGATCACTACAATTATTGTGTACAAATTGCATTTAGCAAGTAATCATTGATTGCAATGGCGGATCCAGGATGCTCCCTCCTGTGGAGTAGCTATAGGTAGCCTCTAGCTAATACTTTCTAAACTCAAAATCAATTTATAACTCACGAAAATATGCACATTTTACTAACATACTGTGCAAATTCACCTAAAACCAAAGCGAATCAGTCAAAGCTAACTGTGAAATTGTCATCCAACACCTTTGTGTGTACTAAGTGCCTGTAAAATAATTATTGTGTTACTACTTTTAAAGACACTAATTAATACCCTTTTAAACAGCTTTTAAGACTTTACAACCATCTGCAAAGGCCAAAATGGCAAAGATCAAACATGCAGTGAGACACTACTAAGAGGTGATTATTTACTGCTTCAAAAATGCAGCAACTAACAAGAGAATCTGATTCTCCCAACCACATACAACTTAACCTGTTTGTGCCCTTCCCCCTTGCTAGCTCCTGGATCTGCCCCTGGACTGCATCAGTCTGTATGACTACTGTGGTTTTCCAAGTTCTTGCAATGCAAAGCGTCATGTGCTGTACAAGCACGTGGTGGGCAGTTGTTCAACAGCACGTTTTCAGTGACGAATACTGACTCACAGGACTTTAGGCATGCCTATGCATACAACTCGACAGCCACAGAACATTACAGGTGTGTTTGAAGAAGTGCACATACTGACATGTTATTAACGCATGACGCTTTGCATTGCAAGAACTTGGAAAACTGGAGTATTAGTACAAGGACAAAGGGCCAACATACACATGATGATGACATCATAACAAGTAATATGACATCATGTGGTCACTTACAACATCAAAGGTCACTATTTTCATTAGTTGTGGGTAAATGTTATGGTGTATCACTGTGTGTGCGTGTGTGTGTTGTGTGTGTTGTGTGTGTTGTGTGTGTGTGTGTGGTGTGTGTGTGTGTGTGTGTGTGTGTGTGTGTGTGTGTGTGTGTGTGTGTGTGTGTGTGTGTGTGTGTTTGATCTCGGATAACAGGAGAATTAGTGCAGAGATTGAGAGACGAATAGCCAGTGCCTCTAAAGCTTTTGGAGCTATATGACAAGCTGTGTTTAAGAATTCCCACTTGTCTGTTAATACAAAGAGATGTGTGTATAGCGCATGTGTCCTGTCAGTACCGTTGTATGGCAGTGAGTGCTGCACACCTCTTTGTGGGAAACTGCAGAAGTTGAACAGTTTCCATCATATCATAGGTGTGTGAGGTCAGTGTTAAGTATCACTAACCAGCAGCAGTGGGAGTAGAGACTTTCATCTGGTGCAGTGAGAGGAATGTGGGGTAATGTAGAGATCATCAGTACTTAGGAAGACACTTAGAATGGCTGGGTCATTTGGAACGGATGCCCAACCATCGCATCCCTAGAATTTGTTTGTTTGCATGGCTACCTCAGACATGTCCATTTCATGGGCCAAAGAAGAGGTGGAGGGATGCTCTTCGGGAGATTTGACATCTTTGGAAATCAGTGATGGCTGTTGGCACAAGAAAGCTCAGGACAGATTAAGATGGAAGGATACATGGAGCCAGTGTATGTGTGTCAGGCAGGACCAACAGGTCAGTCAGGCTAATAGTGTGTTGTGCACTTTTGCCAGAGAACATTTAGAAGGGAGTGCGACAGGGCTCACCACAAGTGTATCCCACAGAGACTACTGCCAGTGCAAGAACAAACTGGTGCAGTTCAAACAAAGAATATTACGAGAAGCACCTCTGCAGTCACCCACACACAGACATATGGACGCACATAAACACAACACACAGCAAAGAAAACTCTTATTACTTGGTCACATCTACCTAACTGATTGGGTCACCTGTACAATTCCTAAGTACCTACCAGTCCCCAGTAAATATCAGGTCTCCATTCATAGCTGGTAGACTGGAGCAATGTGAGGAAACAACAACTACCAGTGCACAATATACACACACAGACAGACAGACACTCACATGTTGGAAGATACTCATAAACAAGTCCTTCAATATTGTTCCATTATTCTCCTCACAATGAGCCACTAGTTGAGACACTTCACTGTTCTGTACTGTAGACTGGTACTCCTGTAATGTTATAAATAACAGATCACTAGTAATGGGATAGAAATTTATCGGACATTTTGGAAGATAGAGTCTGTAGGTTATTAGTGGCTTCATGCAATTAGTTTGGTCAGTCAGAAAATGACTAATGGTTGACTATTACTTCTAGCACTTGGACAAAGTATTGTGCACCCTAGTAGTTACACACGTACCGTATTTGACCAGTTAATAGCCACAGCTACTTAAGTTCTCTCAAAAATGCTATTTCTTGACTTAAAACAACTCTTTTGCCTGGTTTCTGCTTCAAATATGTCTCATCAACACTTGCATCCAGCTACACCCAAATTCAGAAGAGCAATCAGATGGAGAGACAGCATATTCAGATACAAGCCATGACTCTTATCCAAAGATGGCTCTTATGACAACAATTCTAGGCTGTGGTGTGGCTACTATCCGGGGGCAACTACTACATGAACCATGGCTATTAACCGGTCAAATACGGTATGTATTGTTAAGGTATTCGTAAAACAAAGTTGGAGATTAATGCAAATACTCCAAGTAGCTGCCATTACATGATCCAAGTAAACTAGAGACACATGTAGTGAAATGGTTGTCACTTATCGAGATATAGGTTTTACTGTTATTCCACAGCTCTAAGTATCAGCTAGAATGGGTCAACATCATATTTACGGTACTGCTCAAATGCAACGTCGCACTTGCTTGAGCGAGTCAATTGCGAGTGACCAAAAATTCACTAATTAAAGGGGCGTGGCACTTGTTTCGCTCGCGAGTATTCACCGTGTGAGATATGGGATAAATACTCGTGAGCGAAACAAGCACCACGCCCCTTTAATTAGCGAATTTTCGATCGTTCACAATCAATCCGCTCGAGCAAGTAAGACGTTGCATTTGAGCGGTACTGTAGAGCCTCTCAGGGCAAGGCTACCCACAAACTTATTAATTGTGGGTAGCCAAGCCCATATTGTCTGAGCTGGAGCTATAAATGATGTAGAAACTGATTTCGACCTGTTCTAAGTGATTTAGAAAAATTTCCTAGAGTGAGAGAAAGTGGCAAACTATGTGTGGTAGTTTTGAGATTTATCCTTAAGTCAAGTTGATTGTGTTAGTGCCACTGCAACAGCATGACATTCATAACATTATGTAACAATAGTGCCAGTATCAAGTAGTTACTATGCCAGGCTAGAATGATACTTGTCTTGTCCAGAAAGTAAGCTATTATGTAGCAAACTGTGGGTGCTAGCATCGAGACTTATCCTTGGAGTTTAGTGTGTCAGCACATGCCATGCCGTGCTGAACACATGTCTTGTCCAGAAAGTAAGCTAACTGTAAGGACATTTGTTTTTGGCTTTGCCAATTTTCGTTTGATAAAGGTAATAAACAACCACTGGTGAGACCACAGATTAAAACTATTTAGTAACCCCACCACAACTGCAGGTTTAGTAACCTCAGACATCAAAGGAAATATTACGTACTGTAAAGTTTTCTAATATGCAAAAGGTCATCTGTCTGACCCAGTCACTTAATCTCCAAAACTATAATTCGTTTATAGACATAGCACTTATATAACTTATTGCAAAAGAGTTGTCTGCCAATATTTGCCATTTGCAGTACCTAATTATAAGCCATACATCATCAAAATCACCATTTGCAGTACCATAACTATGGTAACATAATAGCAACCCTCATGTTTGCCCACCGTTTGAACCATCACTATGGTGAATAAAGACCCTTGTATGGCTTTGTGAGACATCAGAGGGTGCGTACTGTTCTAAATGAATAAGGTCTATACGTAAGTAATAAAAATTTCTTACTACTGGAGAGCCAGCACATCTTCTCAAAATAATTGCAGAATACTAACAATTAGGAAGTGTATTACCTGGGTACCGTCATTGTAGGTGGTAACAGTATCACTTGTAGTACACAGCTCACATCTTTTATGAGAAATAATTAATCTCCAACGGTTCTCATAACACTGTCATTGTTGTAGACATGTTACAATGTGTATGAATTATTAGACTACCTCACTGTGACCAATTTGTTGGAAATTTCACAAATTTTGTATGTGTGTGTGCCATATGGAGTCCACCACCTGTTATTACCAATAGCTCTCATAAGCGTCATAGCTTGTGTTATAAATGGGGGAAATTTCCATTAAAATTTCCATACAACCCTTTATGCCTTTATGCCACACGCACGCACGCACGCACGCACGCACGCACGCACGCACCCACGCACCCACACTACACACACACTACACACACACACTACACACACACACACACACAACACACTACACCTTAAGTAGTTAAAGTCTAAGTAGCTAAAGTCTTTGAGCAGGCTGTAGGACCAGGTGTCCTACAGACCTTCAGCACTTGTGCTGTAAAGCATTAATAAATAAAAAAAATAAATAAATAAATACACACACACACACACTACACACACACTACACACACACACACTACACACACACACACACTACACACACACACACACTACACACACACACACACTACACACACACACACTACACCACACACACTACACACACACACACACACACTACACACACACACACACACACTACACACACACTACACACACACACACACTACACACACACTACACACACACACACTACACACACACACACTACACACACACACACACACACACACACACACACACTACACACAACACACACACACTACACACACAACTGCTCTTTATGGTCACCTGAAAAGATACTTCTCTTAAAAAGATAAGTTTCCAGAGTGAGACAGTTATTGAGAAGAAATTCATGTACACACCTGGCATCATATTAGCCAGGGCACATTATAACATATGTACATACGTACACTAACAAACACCATGTGTTATACCACACTTAGTCTGTGATCTTACCTCCTCAAAGGTTTGCTGGCCTAAGGCAAGGAAAGGAGTGTAAACAGTCAAGCCTGGCAGGAACTTGTCAAACGTGTTTAGGAACTCAGAGATCAGGTGAGACTCAGTGGACTGGTCTATCCTCGACATGGCAGCAAATATTGATTGGTGGAATAGAAGTAACTGTTCACTATAGGATAAAATGTAATGTTAGGATAACACCAGGATACTATTGGATATCATATGACACTTAGAACCAGTCTGACAAAAACCTGGACTTTTAAGAATATCCTGTAACATATGATCCATCAGGATATGGTCAGGATAACAAGTTACAATACAATAACACAAAGGACACCACATTATTATCACCTAACTGAGAAATTAGTCCACTAATCAAATCACCAGCCATGATTAACCCCTCAAGCTACTAATGACATAGCATGCATTCAAAAGTTAACCCAATAAAAATGTATTTAGAATTGATAATTATTCCCTGTTAATGGCACAGCTCATTAAACTGAACAATGTCTCACATGTTTGGAACTGTTCATGATCAAGTAATCGACCATAAAATATTTGTAGTGAACTTTACCAAAAGGACAAACACTTCTTCCTAAAGGGATAGGACAAATTATAAACAATAACTTTCATTGGAGAGAGAAGTTAAAGTTCTTCTAGTTAGGTGCAGAATATTACGATCCCAACTGTAGTGGCCATAGCTGCTTAGTCACATGTCTAGACTGGACTATTGGTTAGTGCTTATGAGGACAGTAAATCACATAGCCTCATTTTAATCTGCAAGGTTTACCGGTTGTTTTAAGTTTTACATGTCAATAACTCACATAGCATCTAGTTACATATTTTAGTACTGATCTGGAGCTGATACCTCGTGTGTTTGTGTGATGATAGTGCAGGCAAATTTACCAACTTTGGTTAATGCTAATTAGCATAGATTATTTTTACAAAGAAAAACCATTGGGAAATGACTGCATTCTCTCTCCAAATTTATTTATATTGCATTGTATTAGGAGCCCGTAAGTGTTACAAGGCACAACAGGGCTCATGATCATATTGTAGTCCTTTGTAACACAACTGCTTAGTGATCTTAAACATAAGCATGTGCTTATAGAAGTAATGCGTAGCACAGTAGAAATGTGGGAGCTAAGGAATGTGGTGATTAATATTAGCAACATTTGGTATCCTTTCAAAGCCTATGGGAGTGAGGTAAGAAACCTTCACAGGAGGCTAAACTGTTCTGTTAGTTAGAGTTAAAGCACCGCCGCGTGTGTGTACGGAAAATACAGTATGAGAGGGTGTGTCGAGAGACTAATACAGCACGAGGCGAAGCCAAGTGCTGTATTTGCCTTGAGACACCCCCAAGTGCTGTATTTTTCGTACACACAAGCAAGGTGGTGCTCTAAGTGTTATATTGTACTTCCTGGTCGTCAGACTCGGAGCGATTATCTCTAGTACTCAAACCACTGTGATTTTCGGTGATCAGGATATCAGTAAGTGTTTAACTAATCTATTTCTAGTCGTAGAACAAACTAATAGGCAGTGTTGGGAGTAACGTGTTATGTAATATTATTACTTTTGTGGCAACTAAGTAATATAACAAAATACGCTATAAAAATGGGTAATATAACTCAAGTTATTTTACTTACAAATGTAACGCGTTACCTAAGTAATATAGTTACTGTAACGAGTCTAATAATAATATTACTACAAGTAACGAAGTTACTAATCTCGTTAGTTATCCTCTGAGTAACGCTTAGCCACAACAAAGCCTACTTAATGAAACTTATTCACCAGCTTCTTACTTAAAACCAAGATTTGCACATTGTCCAACAGCACAATCATGTCACGTGATAAAGTGGTAGTTTCACACGTGACAGCTCAAGGCTGTGGACACAAAGTAATATAATATGTAATATTATTATAGTTACTTTATTTTATGGGTAATATGTAACTGTAACTAAATAGTTCAGTTGCAAGTAATATGTAACTAGTTACTTTTACTAAGTAACTTGCCCAACACTGCTAATAGGATTAGTTTGGCTAGTTTTAGCGATATACAATGTCACGCACGTGATCAATCGTGCTGTCTTAGTGGATTCGTGTTTAAAAAGCTTCGTGATCAGACTATCAGTAAGTGTTTATATCTATTCCTAGCCTTAGAACGAACTTGTAGGATTAGTTTGGCTGGTTTTAGCGATTTACAGTGTGTTGTTTACATAACATTCCTTAAATAAAGTCTCCGCATAACTGTACTGTATTTGCCCAATTAGCTGCATAACTGTACTGTATGACTCATACAGTACAGTTATGCAGTTGATTAATACTGTATGGACAATAAGATACGCGGCATCGCTTTGATCCTCCCACGCAAAGTACAATATTTCTTATTAAATTGTAATCTTCAGGTTGTCAGCATCACAGTGGTATACATTGTGTGATGTGTCAGAAGACTCAGTGACTTTGTTTTCAGCATGTAGAAAGTCTACTTAGTGAGAAAAATGTTGTTACTATGTTTCTACAAGGCTGGGAATAATGCTTTGCGATATTTCATTTCGCTTCACCTTGATTCAGCAGGCTCACTATTAGTTGACATAAGATTACTGATTTCTCGATCACAACACAGCATCTTTCCAATTTTCATGTCATCATAGTAGTATATAGCAGTTGCACTATAAAAGCACATTCTCCCATGAAGTGTAAAGATCTTAGTCCCACAGGCTTAAGGCCTCCCAAAAGACTCTGGATGTTGCACAACCCATAATGAACATAGTAGTCATTATCACACCATGAATACGTCAGAAATTCCAAAGTTACTGCCTGTCTACAATAGTGATTACCACCCAATAACTCTAGAGAACTTTTTGGAAATGCGTGTTTACACAATAGGGGCACACATGGCAACACTAGGTGGGGTAACTTAATTCTTACAGCCTACTACACTGGGCTACTTGGAGTAGGGTAATTGAACACTGTAACTACAGTGGCTTACTTGCTATGAAGTGATGAGCAGCGACAAGTCATGTTTCTGTGTTTCAAATTTCTTGCCATGTGTTTAATTTTGATTGTGGGTATACTCACACAAGTCATATATGGCCTGATAGAAAATTTCATGACTAATACCATACCTGTTTCACTGCCCATACAAAAGTCTCAATAGTAGCAGTGAAATTTATCCCGTATTTCACTGGTAGTAGTGAAAAAGTTGTAATTGCAATTTCATTGGCTAGAATTTATGTTAACAATGTAGCGCCAATTGACGCGTGTTTAGTACATAGTGACAAATTAATTGCGTACATACATAGCAACGCTAATGCACAGCATGCGCATATGTAGCGAGTATGGTATTAACTGGGAATAGCATGGGTATAGCAGTGAAATTTGGGATAAATACCACGAGTGTTGTATTGGAAATGGTAAATTTCACTCGGCTTCGCCCCGTGAAATTTATCCCCATTTCCAATACAACACTCGTGGTATTTATCCCAAATTTCACTGCTATAAGCCGAGTGAAATTTACCATTTCCAATACAACAAGAGTGATATTTATCCCAAATTTCACTGCTACCCATGCTATTACTAGTACAAATCGAATAGAAGTTGTTGCAAGGTGATAGGAGCAACTACCATCAAGTTATTGACCATTTTATAAAGGTATGTAAAGGGCTTGCGTGTTTCCATACTAAAAAGTTCTTTTCATGGCTAGTTTTGGCCTCACCATTTAGCGTTAGGGTAAAACCCTAGGTATCATTTCAATCCTTGTTACATCACAAGTAGAATGATGTAAATTGCATAGCCATAGGATGGACGCTTTGAAAGTTACAGTTCTTTGTGCAAGGCATGCATATTTCTGGATTATGGGGGTTTAAGAGTTAACGAAGTCATTACTCATATATCAAACAAGCTGTTGTACTGTTTGATTGGTTAGTTAGGATGGATGATGACCACACCAAATGTTAGCCATGTTGTGACACTCAAAGGAGGTACTATCTAATTACAATGAGTGTGTTGATTGGGACAAATTGTTAATTATTGATCATTATGAACATGCACTGTTTAGGTTTAAGCTAAACTGGTTGTGTAGGGTGTCCAAGTCTTGGCTAAGTGTGCCAGCTTTGATAGCTGGCAATTAATAAGGTCACTGTGTAGTAAGGTCACTGTGTAGTAAGGTCACACTGTACCTCAATGAACTGCACACAGTGTAAACTGATTGTGTAGTACAATCCTGCTCAGAACTGTAACAAGTGGGTTGGCCCACAATAGCACATCCTGGGAGAACTCAACTAAATAATAACTTTATATCAAGCATAATGATCATTGCGGAGCACCCTTCAATTGTACTGGAGCACAAAGAGACATGGGCTGGTTCATAGCTTTGTTGCAATAGTAGCTTCAATTTCAGATTGTTGTGTCAAAGCACCTCATAAACAATTGGTTATTTATCACTGAATATTTGTTATTGTCTATTACTATTATTTAATAAGAGCACTCCCATGTTTGCATTGGGCCCACATGGCAAGCAAACAAGAGATGACTGATGTATAGCCTGTTAACCTATATACTGTGAGTCACCCAGAATGAGGTATTAGACAACTAGATCAGAACTGATTTCATGAGATCTAATAACACATCAATTATACTCTCAAATATCAACAAACATAAATGAAACATGTCGTGAATACAATACTATGAGCTGTATGCCTCCATAATTCTTATTAAAATAAAATAACTTACCCCCCCCTACAAATGAAGGAACTGTTCCCTATACAGAATACATACACATGTGGGAGTAGTGGGTCACCATGGAAACATATGCAATGTGAGACTGGAGCACATCAAGTCAGACATGTTTTGTTTATTGTAAACAACAGCTACAGGTACTGTACACCACACTGTATTGTGGTTTTTGAGTTCTTGAAGTCATAAGCATCATGTGCTAGTTCTTTAAATGTACTTCGGATGGTAGATGTTGAGTTGTAAATATACACTTTGCATTGCAAGAACTATACACACTGTCTATAAGCCAAGAAGAAGGCCACTAAAGTACACACACATGTAGAATGTATGCACATTGCCAGTGGTCACTTCAGTTGTTGTACAAACAATGATATTAGAGTGTAGCAACAAAGAAGCTCACAACATGGTTGTTATGGCTACTACATTGTACATAACAGCTGTGCACAGCACATTGTTCAAAATAGTGAAAAAGGGCCTGGGGTCCTGGCAAATATGCTACATACATACAGACTACCCTGTACTTTAGTCTCGCGTGCCAGACGGTTTGTGTGGGGGCGGTAAATAAACCGTCTGGTCACTGTTGCACACTTTCCGTGAACTCACTGGAATGCAATTAGATTACATCACGGTATTGTTTTGCACCAAGGATGATGTAATAATCGTTCCAATCACCTCTTTGAGCAGACTAAGATGATAATTGCACTGGTAATGTCCTGATGACATATTCGAAACATTGCTGAACGTCTTCCTAGACATTTTCGCCGTTTCACAAATTCGTAGTAAACCATAATCGTTCTTATACCTACGCTTTTAAGAGCCCTGTACTAGGGAAACAAAGATCCTAAGCCCACGGCGTTGTTAAACTTTCGAAAAAGTAATCTGTAGCCAAGATTCAGTTCTTTATTACACTAAGAATTTGAATTATTAGTGTTTGTTTCGTCACAGAGTCCGCGAAGCGATCTGATTGGCTCTGCCAGCATTCCGGCAGTGGTCCCGGAATGTGTGCAACAGTTACCAGACGGTTTATTTGCCGCCCCCACACAAACCGTCTGGCATGCGAGACTACCTGTACTTGCAGCACGCACAGTACATTATATAATACAACACCATGTTCTAGAACAAACTACACACGTACATGCACACACACATGGCGCTACATCCTTCTAGAACTGATCTTGTTTGCATACACTTCCAATAAGAAAGGAACACCACACCAGCAAACAGCTAGGGGAATGCATGGTCCTAATGACATCATCACTTAGCCACACTACACAGTGTTTAAAGTATTTGATGGACACTGCTGTGGAGATGATTTCTGTCTGTACAAAGGACTAATTTAGCAAACTACAAGTTCATGATTGATGTCACTACTTCACTAGGGACCCAAAAGATGGTGGGAAACCTTAGAATATACAACTGTAGTTGTCAAGTGTGTAAATCCGTGCGCATGCGCGCACACACCCACATGCACACACTACACACTGTTCTATTACAGAAGTAGCTGCAATGTCAACAAACTCTTTCAGTGTTCTACAAACACAATCAACACTTCACAACCAGCTCCTGTAGTCACAAGGCCTCAGTGGCCAGTGATACCAGTAGGAACAAGGTGTGATCACTGCCAGTCAACATGGTCACACCATTACACCTTGTCATACCAATCAATACCATTACACCATGTCTTTACTGGTACAAATTAGCTTAATCTGATTGGACTGTTTTAAGAATAGTGACAACAATTTAAATAATGATGTGTATGTACCCACTATATATGTAACCCACAATCAATCCTTTAAATAATAAATCAATTGTGTTGTAAGCAATATACTGGTTGTTATTTAACCACTAGTTAAACTCAAAAGTAATTCATCACTCTTAGATCAAAGTGGCTTGGAATATAAAAGTTCCAAACTTGGCTGGTTTACAACATAACCATCTACACAGGTAGTCACTAAGTGGGTCGTACTGTATACACAACCACATACACACAACCTTCATACAGCACATGTGGCCCAATAGCTCACTGTTATATGTTCCAGTATATAAAGTATACCACAAGTGCCTGTGTAGGCTGCAGCAACAATAACTACGTAACACCATTACACTGCTGAGTATCAAATTTTTATTTTTCATGGGTTAAATTTTTGAGGAATGAAGTTTGCTGAAGTTTTCACGAAAGACCTTCCAAGGTACACAGCTATTATCAAGGACAGTAGACCACACAGCGGAGTGAAAACTTGTCTATCACAACTTCTCAAATAATAAACCTCTAAGATTGGTAGACACACTACCCCACAGCACTTGTTTGACATGGCAATACACAAACAATACTCACCAGTTTAGGAATATCCCATCTAGTTGTAGCAAGGGCAGGACATGGGGACGACATGCCGAAAACATTTTCATTGGTAGGAAGAACTGTCTAACTAATGTTAATAAGCCGTTAACGTATGTCCTTTCTGAGTCCATGAACAAATGGAATATCTGTGGTGAGTTTGGTAACCATGATGTAACTAGGGGATCATGTGAGCTGCTCACCTGTACACCACTGTCAATTCCCTCCATGTCTTCAAGTTGTTGTTGAAACTTGAGGGGAGCTAGTTGCCTTAACCTGATTGGCTGGATGGGCTCCTATAAAAGATTTACCAACTTATATCATGTGTACAGTAAGTATAATGTGTACTGTATGTGGAACCCACTGCAGTCTCTGAAATGTGAATTCGGCCTGAAATTAGGCCACCTCATTAAGGACACCTCAGGATGGTCCTAAGGTGTCCAGAATAGATGGCATTCCACTAAAAGTGGTCAGAGGATGTTTTATGTTAGCAGTAAGGAAATTACAAACTAGTTTACTACGAACTACTGCACTTAACCCTTAACTGTCACGAGATACTTAATACTAAATCACAAACTTTAACAATAAAGTCTTCACAGAATATAGTACAATACTTCACCCTCCACAACTCCATACACACAACTACAGGCACACACACAACTACAGGCACACACACAACTACAGGCACACACACAACTACAGGCACACACACAACTACAGGCACACACACAACTACAGGCACACACACAACTACAGGCACACACACACATACAGTACTCAACAGATGAAATGTATCTACATTAATTTTCTGTAACTTAAGTAGTCTACATGGAGATACAAGTCGAGCCAGTTAAGGTACTCTTAATTGTTACAAAAGGACAATAGGAGGTCACCATCGTTCAAATTGAGCGAACAAACATATCCAAGGTGGTAACTTGCAGAACGTTCCCAGTGTATACCAGGGCTGGGTGAAAACTGATATATTAACTGTTGAGATACCTAGCATACTGAAGTGAAGAAAGACGTGTCCTTATATATAAGCTACTATTTACTTGACTAAAACTTGCCGGTTATGCTACATCGAGACATGTAATACTGATTATCGTGATAAAATGGTTTTCACTATCAGGTAGAGATTCCTTTCATTATCCCACAGTACAGCACTGGCCTGTACTGGGTTTAATCGAGGTCATGACAACATTGTAATGTTTTCAGTAGCCTGACACATTTCAGACTTGCCCTAAATAGACCACTACATTTTACACACACTACATAATCATCCTATTATCAGCCAATACCTAGTATATGGTTATAAGACTTCCATTTAGGGAAGTTCCCACACTTTGAAAGTAAACAAAAACTTTGCTCCTACACAACCAAATACAGTATACCATTGCTGGTATATGTGTACAGGATAAAACATTCAGTGCGTCTAACCAAACGCTCCAAAACAGAAACAAACCTCAATAATAAGGACAGTTCAAACAAGAGGAAACTCTTTAGCAAAATGGACCAAAAATTCTACAAAGTGCCAGAACTAGGTGTTCCCTTGATATATGGTATTGTAAGGTAAACCACTAGGTCAACAGCACCCAAGTGTTAACAATCTTATAGTTTATACTTGTACAAGCTCCATGTAAACATCCCAGATTTTGGCTAACAGTGTTGGGTTAATTCTCTACATCAAGATTCCTAGTTTTTTACCAGTTTAACTAAAAATGGTCTGTAAAGGAACAAATGCCTGACTGTTAATTTGTAGTCCCCATGAAGTCTGGAGTCTAATAAATTATGTGTACTGCATGGACATGAATGGGTCTATTGCCCAATGTGTCTGTATTTTGCTGACTTCTGTGCAAAGAAAACACCAATCTGTATGTAAAGTCTTCTGCTACATGTCTACCCAGCCTCCTGTGTACTACTCAATTGCCTACAACACCTAGACTATACCCCGTTACTCTGGGACGGACTGCAACACACACACACACACACACACACACACACACACACACACACACACACACACACACACACACACACACACACACACACACACACATGAACACAACACATTACCTTAGTGTATTGTTGCACTTGTACTCCCTCATCCTTGCTAGTCTTTGCTGACTGTAATTGTTGTTTTAACAGTTCATTTTGCTTCTCTAACATTTCTATCTTCTTCAACAGTTCACCTTGCTCCAGTGACCGATGACGCAGCTCCATTGTACCAATGTCACTCTGAGCCTTGTCATAATTCACTCCCCACTCAAACCCTCCGTCCTCATCACTGCTTCCATTTGTACTGACAGACGACAAGTGATTATTATTCCGATTATCAGCCAGCCCATCCATACAGACAGGTTCACTAGCTCTCCTGTAGTGTTCTATCGTCTCATGATGTTCAGGTACTCTTAAAGGATGAAATATATCATCATCATCAGTATGGTAACCGTTGTGATGTGTGGCTGTATTGAAGTCCACAATTTGGTAGTGACCATTAGGGATGTACTCTGACTTGGGACGTGCTACTGCCCTACGCTGAGCTAGCGGACTAGTCACCTGTGTGAATCCGCTCTTGCTGCGAGGGCGGGTGAACAAATCCATATCTTCAGTGTCGTGATTATTGTTAACGTCTGAATTTGTCGTGTGAGCACCACGAGCGACGTGCAGTTTCACTCCACTACGCTTCTTTACTTCTGATATATAAGCAAACAATTTCAAGGGTAGGCCATGCGAGTTGACATCGCCATTCATACCTGTGAGAAAGAGAGCTCTGTTAGACAATATAAACCACACGACGAACACACACAAACTCGTGCAATAGTAAACCAGCCCACTCCTTAAACAAAGCCTAAACAACCTTCTTCTAAAGCATCTGAACCAGTCGATTCGCTACTGGAATCCATGACGCTGACAGAGGGCTGGAAACAAGTACGCTGAGAGACTAACATTCAAGATAACTGGGATGTAACACTATGATCACGTACTTAACACAATTACAGCTACATACCCTGGTAGACGCTTTAAGGAGTTCTCTTGATAACAACATTATCGGATAAAGGAACACTACACTGGCGGAAGCCATCCCCCGGTAATATGAATGTGCACGTGTTAATGTACGCATGCGTAATTATCAAATTAGCTAGCTACCAGAGTCAGTTTATGATGGGAACTTGGGCAAGAACTGGTGTGCTTTGTTAACATCAGAGGTCTTCAACGTGTGACCTGCATGTACACTAAATTAAGATATATTTACCACCACAATTTCACCTGTATGGCTTCTCCTACTGTGGTGCGCATAATCATGTGCTTCCTTCCTGTTGTTATATAACATGTTAATTAGTATGAAGCATTACATCACAGTAAAACCAGTCTACTATATACTAAATGGTAAAGCTGGTGATCTGCCTAATCCAGCCATCTGCTTTATATTTCAAGAGACCAGCAAATTAAAATAGACAGGTTTCACTGTATATCACTCTTACTTGGGCAGCTCTGCAATCACCAAGTCAATTGATGTCTGCAAGGGGGAGAGATGGCTATATTAATTACATATCAATAACTAGTTATAGGTAACACTTTATGGGTGGTCCAGAATTATGAGGTAGTCTCAACGAACCATGAAAATGACTTCATTACACAAAAGGAGTTGTATGGGTTCTAAATTATAAATTATATGGGCTCTTAATTATACGGATTCAATTAGTGTATGACTTTGTAGTTCTTTGTATGTCCTATATGACCAGACTAAAGGGGGCTACAGACTACATGAGTTGGTTTGTAAAGTAGACAAGGGTGGACATTATGATACATGTCGTGTAGGACTTTGTATCACTGTAGATCTTGGGATAACTGAAGTCTAGCGATTAATATTAGCTACAACCAAGAGTCCATGATAATATCTTTATTCTAGATTTTTGGTAAGTTTCTCTGTATTCTAGTAAAATGGGCAGGTCAATAACTGGCTTTGCTGTAAATATCTCACTGATTCCATGTCCATGGCTCTTTGTAGCGCAGCCACAGCCTCTTCATGTGTCACATCTATCAAGCTAATACCATCAACAACTAGGATCTGGTCCCCCACAGTCAGCTTGTCATAACGTGCTACAGCTCCACCCTCACGAATAGCTGATATGAAGATACTTCCACCAAGAGCTGTATTGCTACCACCTCTGATAGCTATTTTCAGTGGAGCATCCTACAAAGTCAGTATACCTGACTATACTACTATTAGAGTACTACCCACCTTTGGTACAGTGTGGAAAACTACCTTCCTTCCCTTCAGAACTTCATCACTAAACTGTTGTTATTAATGATGTTATGTCACAGTGGTACTAGCTTACTTCCATATTACTAGGGTGAATATCCATTACGAGATGGTCTACACTGGGATAGCTAACTATACTGTCATCCAGATTAGTCTCTGTAGAATCATCAATTATTTCAACACTGTATTGCATGAATGGTGACACATTATTATATCGTATATAAGGTAATTACCTGTCTTTAAAGCCCGCCTTTTTGTTTGACTTTTCTTTAGGTTCCTTTTGTGTATTGTTATATGAGTAATAAAACAATGAAAAGCTAACACACCCACCTCCATATTAGAAGACACAGACACTTTCTTCAGGGCAGATCTAGAGTTGGCTGGTTTCTTGTCTACACCTACAGTCACTGGAACATCAGTTGAGTCTTGTTTACCATCACTATCATCTTCAACTGGGAACTGGTAGTTCTGATAATCTTCTGCTAACTTTTTGCTAGCATCATCATCTTCCTCTGGTATAATTGATGAAGTTTTTGTAGTTGCCGTTTCCTCTTGTTCTCTTTGTTGTGCCTTCTTCAACATCTCCTCTTGTTTGCTCTGTAGCTCATCCATGTTGAGGTTAAATTTGTCCATATCTTGAGTGTCACCACCGCTACCTTTCTGTTGATCAAACAAGTGAGCTAGGGAAGTAGGGACATCCCCTATTGTAGTGAAGTCAACTGAATGACGTGCTGTAATTGAAGCATCAAGGATACGACCCGATACATTTAACAATGACATATCCTGATCTTGTGCACTGGTGTCTGCATCTTTTGATTCATCATTGTTATCAGTGTTGGGTTTGGCATTTGCCATCTGCATTAACGTAGGCAGGGCTAGGGTAGGTCCATATCCTAAGGCAGCTGGGGATGCAATGGTTGGTGCTCCCTTTGATGGTAATGCCTCCATATCCAACATCGACAACCTGTTAGCAACCTTGCCACCTGCTGTGGATTGTTTTGCCTTTCCTGTCTGTGGTTGTTCTCCCTCACGTGGTTTTAGGGTAAAGGCTGAGTGATAGTCTAGCTGAATATCAGGTGTAATCTCAGCATCAATGTCAAAGTCTTGAGGAAGGAGCTCAAAGTTATCAGGAGGGTGAGCCAATGGGTCATAATGGCCACCACCTTGTCCATGAGCAGCACTTCTCTTACGATTATCCTTCACCTTCACTGTCAGCATCAGTGAACTACCTGATATCTTGAATAGCTCAATAGCCTGTTAGCATTAGTACATGGTGACCATATTGTGTGTATACTGGAGTACCTCTTGATGGGAGATGTTCACTAAACTTTCTCCATTCACTTCAATCACCTCATCACCCGGCTACAGTACATAACCACATGATGTGTACAGTTATTGTGGAAGAGGACACTCAACGCTTTGAGGCTAGCAGATATAATAATTTCAGCCTAACTTGCATGCAAACTTGAAAGGATCATTGCAGACAGCATGTAATGTCCAAAGTATATAGTTAGTAATACAGTGAAACCTTATTAATATAGGACCAAAATATATAACAAGGTCATGAAGTGCACCTTATCATTGTGTATGGGACCTACTACAAGTATCCTGACCAACAATGTCTAAGGTATCATTATATATGTACATCATAATTCTTGTTTTACTGAACAAACAACAGACACATCAGGTGTTCTAGCACTACCTTTAGCCCAGCATTGTCAGCAGATGAGTTAGGTATCACCTCAACTATCACCACACCACTCTGACTGTTGGGTCCTGTCTTGATACTGTACCAGTACAGACAGGTTAGCAGGATTAGCAGGATTAACAGAATTAGCAGGATTAACATGACTGTCATTGTTATGTTAAACTTACCTTATCCCAAGGCTTTCCCCCTCTTGTGTGATCTGTATCCTCTTGGTGCTCTTGAGGATGGGACCATCACTGGCCTATGTGTCAAGAGATAGTTAGGATGACTGGTTAGTGGGAAAAGTTTCAGTGAAGGTTTAAAAGTGAAAAAAAATGATGTAAAAAAATCAGCAAGCTTGATAGGAACTAATTTATTTCTGAGCAGCCAGCACTGCTGATGATGTGCTCAGGAAAAAAATCATACTGATGTATGTTGGTATGTGTAAGGTTTGACACTTTGTAATATTAAGCTCCGTTCAAAGTGTCATTATACAAAGATTATTACCAGTCGTGATCGAGACACTTTCCTGTCTATACCGACTGCCTTCCATACTATCTCACGAGTGTCCCCTCTGTGTGAAGACCACGTGATCATTTATAACATCCAGTGATAGACTCACTTTTGCTCTGGCAACATCCCAACAACTGTAACAACAAAAATATGGTAGATAATAAGAGCAATGTCTTACTAGTCCTTCACCTTTACAACTCAACAACAATTTCCTCCTCATCTTCATCAAATTGATCACCTCATCATGTGTCGAATCACTGAGAGTGAATCCGTTAACACGAGTGATCTCAAACCCAACCTGTTGAGTAATGAAACAACGTACACATCTCTTATACTGATTAGTGTAAAGACTAACAAGTTCTTTTCTACTGTATGTATGTAACTTTAGCATGTTATCATATAACCAAAGGAAGTACTGCATACAATATAACATTAAGATATAGTGAAGCCTTTTATTAGGACCATCGGCCTCAATAATGAGGTGACTTATTAATGAGTTAAGTGAGGTTTCTCTGTACCCTAATAGAGCAGTCACCACTCTATTAGAATATTCAGTTGATCATGACCAGTGAAAAAAATTAAAGAATTATCTCAGAACCGTTATAATCCCAAGCTTGTCTAAAAATATCATGCATATTTGATGTATGTAAATTCAACACTAGGTACACTTGTCCAGTGTGACCATGGCCTGATTGATATAGATTATATTCATGCATCCTTCCCACCCTGGAAGTAGTGAAGGCTCTAAATGATAACTTCCCATGTCTTAAAGTGACAAATAAACTATTGACCTTCAATCCAGCTTGAGCAGCCTTAGATGATGGTAACACTTCAGACACAAACACACCACACCCATACTCTAGTCCACCACGTACACTAAACCCCAAACTCTGATCATCTTTTTGGAACAGCTGCACCTCCTTGTGCTCATTACTACAATAGTGTTGTTATATCATGTGATCACTACATCATGTGATCTTACGATGGAATATGAGGTATTAGTGAATCATATTCATCTCTTAGTCGTGATGGTACTAGTGCCCTATAACAGATGATAACATGTTATAATCACAATAAAAATAGTATAAAGGCAGAATAAACAGTGCATACTTATCATGAAGCAATGGGTAAGTATCTATACATTTTCTGTCCCTGATGACATAGCCTATACCTATATCTAACTATAAGTTCTATTCAAAACAACTACAAACAATATCTAAACAGAGTTTTAAGCAGTATCTACATTAAAATGTGTTGTTTTCTTTAAAATATGGGTTGTGGCTTTATGACATGATTGGTTCAAAATTACAGTGTTACCACTTATATATATCATAAAACATATATTAGCCTGAGGGTATGTTAGCTGTGTAAAGTGTTTCTAGCGATTTTCATTAATGACAAAATAATATGTCAGTATTTCACATAATGCTACACTATAACTAAAATAGCTTATGGACAATCACATAATTAGTATATATAGTCAATTTGACACTATGTACACATTACATTGCCATGGTATTGATGACTCAGTGTGAGATTAATAATCGTGTCAGTGAAAAATTCACTTAACCATGTTTTCTACAGCTCAACAAGTTAGCTGCATGTCAAAATCCTAGATATGTGTTATTGTGGGTTTATTTTGTAAAGAGTTAAATCCTACCTGTCGTACTACTACATGAGTACATTTATTGGAAACAGTGGAATGAAATTGTGTACAACGGAAACTAAACTGATGGCAATTAATGAAGCATTAAATAAACCTGCAGCTGTACTCTGTAAAAGCTGAAATATCTCCCGACACCAAAGATGTACAACATTGTCACCATTGGTGGCCGCATTGAGACATTTTGGTGTCCTGTGAACACTTCAGCTTTTACAACATATCTCCGCAAATCAAACACTGTATATTATACACTAAGGTTGCCACTTTTAACATACTACATTAAAACCTTCCTCATGCATTGAATGGAACACAACTTTACCTCACTGCCAAATATACTGGTCTTCTACGAGGTGAGTTAAGAACTTTCTTTAGACTATCCATCAGGTCTTCAACAGCTAGTGACCTGGAAGTAATGATTATGTAACTGTGTGTCACTGTGCGTGTCACTGTGTGTGTCACTGTGCGTGTCACTGTGTGCGTTTGTATGTATGCATGACCAGATGAATGAACATTTCAAGGCTCCAGGATATGGCAAGACATAAGTGTTTTATGAATGGAAGATCATGATGGTTTTTATCAACTCAGTCTGCCACTAGACAGAAGGACAGACATCACCTTATGGTGGCCTGCTATCCAGTCCAGGTTCAGATCCAGGTATGGCCAGAGACTGCTTTTTTTTCTCTTTGTCACTGGGTATAGAGAGACAGAGTCTGATCTGTACTCTCATCTTGACCTGTCACGAGGTTATGTCACAAGTATGATGATGCAGTATTACTGGCTCCGTGTGCTTAAACTCCATTGTGATAAAAATATCAAAGCACAACAACTACCTACCCAAGAATCACTAAAAGACTTTAAACTCTAAAGCAGATTTAGATATTGATAATTAATTCAAATGCATGCTTGTGATTCATAGACTCAAGTGCTTACTATTTGAAAACATAATAATTACTATATTTTGTTTGTTAACATTTATTCGGGTGGTGACAAGACAAATGTGAAATCCAACTCTCTTTTCTCCCTATATACCCAATAACAAAGAGAATAAGTGGCGTGGCCACATGAGACTCTGTGCATGCGTACGTGTGTGTGTGTGTGTGTGTGTGTGTGTGTGTGTGTGTGTGTGTGTGTGTGTGTGTGTGTGTGTGTGTGTGTGTGTGTGTGTGTGTGTGTGTGTGTGTGAGTGCATGCATCTGTGAGTGTGTTGTGTGTAGGTGTGTGGGTCGGCATTTTATTAACACTATGTTGGTCAGTACCTCCACCACGGGCAACGGCCTTTAGCCAGCTAAGCTGATGACAATCACGAGGTAAGTCCAGGATACTGCCTGATGGTATCACTTGATACACACCAACCTGGTGCCCCTGTGGAGGTTTTGCAAGCCTCCCATGGGAAACTGAAGTCAGCACTTAGGACAGGCACAGCTAGGTAGACATTGTCATAATGTTAGGGCACATGCTGCTGCTGGAGTTCAATGGGTCCTCTGGAGCTGTGCCATGACCATTGCCAGTAAACCAGGTGTGTGCTGGTGGCATGACTGTCCACTTTTGCTGCTGTCTGTCTCTTCCAATTAGGAAGGCCGCATGACCCGGAATCGGGTGGCTTGCGGATCAAGTCATGATGGGGTTGGCCTTTTTTTTTCAGCCCTTCTAGGTATTTGTCCCATTTCACTTTAGGATATTTAGCTCAAAGATTTTCGTGTAGGTTCCTGACTATGGGTAAACACCTCGTACAGGCTCTGCCTTCTGTGTACGCCCTCCAGTGCCTAACTGGTAAAGAGGATAAGAATAAAGAATAAGAAGAATGACCCAAAGGGGGTAGCAGAGAAGGAATGTGTGTGCACGCGTGTGCGTGCATGTGTGTGTCCACAGCCAGCCCCCCCGTGGCGGACACACGTACAGTAACTCATCACCTGTAGGTGGTTAATGGCAGCACCCCTGGCATTGCCACATGAGGTAGGGTCCCCTTGTATTGGCCTTGCAAGTTAACAAGATGGCTTTATATTATGACTAAAGTCCTTGCAATTGTCTACGGCCTATCAACCCTCCTAGGGGTCCTCTCACCCTGCCTAAGTTCCAATAACTTGTAAAATAGATTACTCAGTGTCCCCTGACTAGTATTAGTATTATTAATTACCGGTAAAGGCACTGCCTGTATAGGTGAGTTCTCTCTCCTAGCCTATATTAATGGCTTGTAAATGGGTTATTCAGCATCCTTTGGCAGGGTACATGTGAATGTGTACCTTCCATCATAGATACAATATACTTTATAGTATATCTATGCTTCCATGGAGGGTTGGGGCGAAGATTATGATCTCAATGGTCTCCAGACAAGCGGGAGGGGGGGGGGGGGGGGGGGGGGGGTGTGCGTGCGTGCGTGTGTGTGCGCGCGTCCATAACTTACGAATGAAAATCTTTCAGTGCTTGCTGCAAAGATTCCCGTGCCTCAGCAGTCTCGATATGTGTAGCGACCTGACGTGGAACTAAAATGCATAGCAACATCGGAGTTTCATTAAGTTCCTTACCATCCTGCGATACGCAGACAGCACGGCTTTCTTATCCGGGTAGTTAGAACCAGTGAATGGATGCTGGGTAGGGGTGAACGGTGAGTCTGTCGCCATCGTATTTTGCTAAAATTCAGCAGCCACACCCTGCAATACAAATAAATAATTTCTTGTGCGCGTGTTTATGTAAACGCATAGTTGCGTAACCTTGGAGGCACTAAATTGTAAACAAACCTTCGTTCATCATCTATGATGGCTCAAGCCGCAAAGGTAGCGATAGTGACGGGGTCCAACAAGGGAATAGGACTAGCTATAGTTCGTAGAATGTGTAAGAGTTTAGTGGTGACGTCATGTTAACAGCACGAGACGAGTCACGTGGGAGGACAGCAGTCACATTACTGGAAGGGGAGGGGCTGCAGCCTAAGTTCCACCAACTGGATATTGACTCACGTGGTTCTATTGCTGCATTCAAAGAATCCCTTGAGAAGAGTTATGGAGGTAGACCATATTTAGTCTACACATACAAGCACACATGTTTCTCAACTGATGTAGAGGGAAACTTCATTACTTTGAAGCACTGTCCTGGGATCATAGTCCACAGATCCATGGCTCTGTGATTAGGCCACTCCAAATTGACAGCTTGTTTCTCATCCACTGCCTACATGACTTTTCTAGCAAGCCAAGAAAATTCCATTTTTTTACCCTTTCTAAAAATCAAGTCTAACACAAGTAAAATAATTACATTTATCAAGATATTTATGGTCTACAACCTAAACAACATAATGTCAAGTATTTCTGTATAATAATCATAGAAACACTTTTACGGATAATAGATTTCCTGTGTTTACACAGGAAATCAATTTGGAATGGTTTTATACTAAAATGTTCCTGATGGCACCTTTTAATTTTACACCTAAGTGGGACCACACTAATATTGTAAAGCCCTACAATGCCTACATGTAGTGTTTTCTGTTCTAGGTGTTGATGTTTTGGTGAACAATGCTGCTATAGGATATCAACAACCAGCTGGTGTGTCCTGGTCTGATCATGTTACTTCCACCATCAACACTAACTTTACTAGTACACTAAACCTCACCAGGGCCTTACTACCCCTCGTAACGCCTCATGGTAGAATTGTAATGGTGTCCTCACAGTACGGAAGACTGAAGATATTGCAACCAAATCTTCGGGAGAAGTTCTCTTCAGACAGTTTAACAGAAGCAGAGTTGGCAGCATTGATGGACCAGTATGTACAAGATGCTGCAGCTGGTAAACACGAAGCTAACGGATGGTCGTCATCAGCTTATGGGGTTTCTAAAGTTGGAATAAATGCCTTGACCAGAGTGTTAGCCCGTGAGCTGTCATCAAGCAATCAAACAGACATCATGGTCAACGTATGCTGTCCCGGCTGGGTTAGAACTGACATGGGAGGACCCAGTGCCCCTTTGAGTGCTGACCAGGGAGCAGAAACACCTGTATATCTGGCAATGTTGCCCCCTGGATCTCCTCAGGATTGTTTTGGTCAAGGAAGAGGAAAATAACATACTAAACCATCACACGTACACACTATTTAATAATTGTGTTAACTGTTAAAAAGTAGTGTACTGTAATAGCCTTCAGTCTAATTAATCAACATCAGTCACCATTGGATTGTTTTCTTTTCCCCCCAGAATTCACCAGTAGGGGAACCAGCAGGTAGCAAGGCCAGATGTACTGGTGTCTCGGCTCCTTGGTCTGCACTCAGTGTGGCATTGTCACCCGCCATGTCCGTCCTACACCACCCTGGACAACAAGCATTTACAAGGATGTCTATCTTCCCACTGGCAGTCATCTCCCGAGCAATAATCTTAGTGAAAGCAATCATACCGACTTTAGAGACACCATAAGCTGTTGTTGGCCATCCCTTAGCTTCATGGTTCCCAGCTGCAACATCTTGTACAAACTGATCCATTAATGATACTAACTGTGGCTCTGTGAGGCTGGGGGATGAGAACTGGTTCTGAAGATGAGGCTTAACTATATTCAATTTGCCTGCCCTCGATGCCACCATCACAATCCTGCTGTGTGGCTTCATGAGAGGTAACACTGCCCTTGTGAAATGCAGGGTCCCTGTGAAGTTTGTCCTCACTGAATTGGTAGCCTGTTCAATGAAGGGAGCAGTTGAGGCTTTCTTGTATGCCATCCCAGCATTGTTGATCAGTACATCCAGACCTGTAGTGGATACACCGTACATGTGTGCAGTATTTATTAGGTTTGACTTTACAGCATACAGAATTACAATGGTACATAGTTACAACAGATTGGTGACTACAGGTATGCTGAAGGTCCACTGGCAACCTGTGCCAGTGGCCTAAAATAATTACAATTGGTTAGTTATAGTTATATAGTGATTAGTTATGCACTTGTCAATTTCATGCCTCACCTGAGGGGGGGATCAAGGAGATTTGACAAATCTTGGTGTCAAATTCCCTACTTCTGGGGCAAAATCGACTGTCAAATCCCCCACTATGTCCCCACCCCATAGTAGGGGATTTGACAACACCTCAAGGATGACTAAGTGCATATGTCATGCATGCGACTAGTAATAAACCTGCCCTGTAGCTAGCTAGTAAAATTATAGCAAGTGTGATTTTATTGTTTAGAAATGCGACTACCGAAAATCGGTCAGTGAATTGGATAACTGTTGATTGCCCCAGGGGTGGGGACAAGAAGCAATATCAAATCCCCACCTGGGGTGTGGGGACTCCCGGGGGTGGGGCATGAAATTGACAAGTGCAGTAGTAGAACATGACATGCATGTAATGAGTACCTATATGATATACCTCCATAACTCTTCTCAATGAATTCTTTAAATGCAGCAATAGAATCACGTGAGTCAATATCTAACTGGTGGAACTTAGGCTGCAGCCCCTCCCCCTCCAGTAGTGTGACTGCTGTCCTCCCACGTGACTCGTCTCGGGCTGTTAATATGACATCACCACTAAACTCCTTACACATTCTACGAACTATAGCTAGTCCTATTCCCTTGTTGGACCCCGTCACTATCGCTACCTTAGCAGACATCGCAATTTGATACAAAGGTGAGCACTATTTAGCATAAGCACGTGAGAAAATCGGAAATCTAATTATCCGAAATTCCGCTTAACTGAAAGCTCGACTTAGCTTTACAGCTTGCATGCGCGTACAAAAAAGCACAGGTGGACTTTGTACCCCTGGCCCCTCCCACTGTTGCCCCTTGGACTGATTTATGATTTATTTATGATTACTGGGCAGTCACTGCTGGTGTGTTCAGGAAAAAAGGGGAATTACAGTTTGGGATGTAGTTGATCTGTTTACCTGTTGAGAAGCCATGTTACAATTGTTTAGTTTTGTATGTAGTTTTTTTTTTTTTGGTCTTGCCAGGGCTCCATACTTTTTAGTAATAACTTGGTAACCCTGAGACTGGACTCCTGACCCCTTGTAATTATTTGTTCATGTAATTGTCAATTATTATGATGTTTATCTCTCTCATTAGCATAGATTATATATTCCATGGTATTAGGTACAATTATATACTAGTGTGGTGCTGATTGTTAGTAAAGTGTGATTGTATGTTACATCATAATTTGTCATCTCTAAAATACAGGTATAGTCAGTTCTCCATTCTTTGATTGATCTTGAGTAAAATGATTTTGTTGATGGTGGGGCAGGATGGATGACAGTGTCCTGTTTGTCTCTCTACAGATTGATAATATGGGGGAATTGATAAGGATATGAGAATTTTGTGGAACAGTTGCAGTCTAGATATCTATTGTCGTGTCCGTAGTCCAAGATGGTTGATTTAACATTTGTGTCACAGAGCTAGTTCTGTTGTAATCACTGATGACCCACCTGGCTGCTCTACGCTGGATTTTTTCCAATTTGTCCACATCAACAATATAGCAGGTCCCAAACAACTGAGGTGAACTCCCTTTGGGGTGTTACCATAGTAAGATATGTTTGTGCTTTTACTTCTCTTAAACAATCACTCAGATTATGTTTTATAACATTTAAAGTTTTAGATACTTTCTTAGATATGCATATGCGACGACCATGATAATGTCTTATGCAGCATGATCCCCAGGTAGAGGTGCTGGTCAGTTTCTTTTAGAAGAGAATTATTAAGCGTATAGTGGTGAACATATTGGTGTTAGAGATCTGCTACGTTGAATTAGTGCACATTTTGTAACATTTAGTCTAAGCTGCCATATTTTAACCCAATCTGAGATTTGATCTAGGTCTTGTTGGAGAATGATGGTGTCTTCTGGAGAGTTAATAATTCTGTACAAAAGACAGTTATCTGCAATTATTCGTTTATGTTGGTGGTGATGCCATTTATGTACAACAGGAACACAAGAGGTTGAGGACTGTGCACTGGGGGACAACAAATGTTACAGCTATTGAATTACAGCACCAGAAATAGGGATCATGCATTTACACTGTATTCAGAAGTACAGAAAGCCAATAGGTAAGTAGAAGACGGCCATTATAAATGCACTTTTATAATTTTATTTTTTGTGCTCAAGATCAAAATACTCTAATAGAACAGTCACAATTCTCATAGTAATTTCCCATTACAATGCTACCTTATGCTCTTGTACACTTGGCCATCAAGCAGGTTTATCTAACCAATTTTATATGCTTTGAAAGTATGCATTTTGTTAGCTAAATAGCTATCCAAATTCTTAGGAGGCCTAATTTTAAAACTTCTCTTAGAAGATATCCAACTAGAGTCTCTCCTTCATTCATCCAGCTATACCAGTCAAAGGAATATAACTTGTGTACTAAAGTTCATTCTTCTCCTATACAATTAGTGGATTTTATCCCCCCAGCCCCCCAGACAGTGTCTCCTAGATCAGCCTATGTATTGGTGTGTATGGTAAAGGCAACTAGTGCTGACATCCATGAGAGAAAAAATAAATAAATAAAACAGTCATTAAAGTTTGTGGGAATGGGTTCTTTGGAACATCGATAGCATAAACATAGAATGTGAAATGTGAAATGTGGGGGTTTGTTAGAAAAGTGGTTCCATTAATAATCAGTTATTCAGTGATTGTGTTGGTAGGTAATGAGATATGTATAGCCAGTAAGTAGAAAACACTCTGCTACTGTTTTGCTCCTGATCTTGTGGAATTACTTGTGAAGGCGATGTGGTCCTTGATGTTAAAGTTATCTGATAGTGATTTTATTGATTTTATCAGAAACATTAGATCACTGAGTGTGAAGATGTACATTAGTGTGGTAGAAGCCGGTTTAGCTGGATTTATAAGTTGAGTTATAGCCATTTAAGATATTATTAGTAGCTCTTCATTTTTCTAATGTTGTAATGTCTTTTATCAGTTAAGATCTCCATATTTGTGAGCAGTACATTAGTTGGAATCATACTAGTGCAACATATAGATTTCTTCTTTGCTTCAATGCAAAGTTCTTCTGATGGATTAGATAAGCTTTTGCAGAGATAGATTTATAATGTGATGACCAGCTAAAGTCAGTTGAGAATGTCACACCAAGGTCATCGTGTTGTAGCTTGTAGATATGTGGTATAGGGTTTCCATTGACAATATATATCAGATGGTGTGTTGTTGTGTCTTTTGACCAGAACAAATTTAGATGCATTAAAGAATAGATACTCCAATTGGAGGCATTGTTAATGTCAGATTGTAGCTTTACTGTGTCATCAGTAGATCTGATCTCTTGTAAACACTTGGTGTCATTTTCGTAAATGAAGGGGATTGCAAATTGAATGTTTTCTGGTAAATTGTTAATGAAAATGATAAACAGTAGAGGTCCAAGGACACTCCCATGCAAACATCTTATTAGTGATTCCCAACATGGCTTTCACCATAAATGCTTAACTGTCACTCTTGCTTTCAGCAATTAATGAATGACTGGGCATTCTGCCTTGAAGGATGGAACTCAGTTTACTGTATATTGTTAAATCTAGCTAAGGGGCATTTGACTCAGTTTCTCATTGTCGCCTGTTACTTAAGCTTGAATGTTTTAGTATCAAGGGAAATCTACTCTCTTGGTTTAACTCTAGTGTTGTTTTAGTACAGCAAATTCATTTTAGTTTAGTTCTAGTTCTAGTACCCCAATTCTGCCATAGTTTTAGTTAGTTTTAGTTCTAGTACCCCAATTCCACCAAAGTTTTAGTTAGTATTAGTTCTGGTACCCCATATTTCTGTAATTTTAGTTAGTATTAGTTTCATTTTAGTTAGTGTTAGTTTTAGTGTTAGATATCTTCACCTATACTAACCTTGGTAGCACCCCCTAGACTTCCAGAAACTTTAGATTTGGTGTTTTGATGTTCAGCACTATTTCCACTTACCATTGTGCACAAATGAACAAAAGCTCTAATAGAACTGAGCTTAAATAACCTAAATAGGCAAAATTAATGCTGAATAGCAATGTTTCAGAGGAGGTTGGACACAATACAAGCACTTCTGAAATTTATTTCTGTTTATTGCATAATTCTAATATATGACGAGGAGTAAGTGATAGAAGAAATGCTTAGCAATATCCCCACTACATGTTACCTTGTGCTTCTTAAGATGAACAGCAAATTCTTATTGCAAGGTGGGTGTGCGAGTTTCTAATTCTCTTTTCGATTCTCTGTAAGGCCAAACTAGCAGCATCCGCTCTTCTTTTTCAATACTCTGAGAGGCTTTGTTAGCATGCACATTGCTTTCTTCGACAATCATTGTGTTTAAATACATGTACATAGGGCGTCCCTATAGTATTAAACATGGATTCCACCCAGCGAATGCTTACACATGTGATCCTGTAGATTTCAAGAGCAATTTACGTGCCTGGAGTAGTGGGGTTGAATGGGGTTGACCGGCAGAATAGACTAAACTTGAAGTGCACTCTCGAATGATACTTGTGAAAACTTTTGTGAATGCTTGGTTAAACTTTCAATACAAAATGTATGCACTCATGTGTGCATGTCCAACCTCCTCTGACAATGTTTATGGTAGCATTTGCAGGCATCACCATCTTCAAAGAAAAGTGTAAAGTGGTTATAGTGTACAACACCCTTTTATGTAGGATTGCTTGACAAACCTTTTAGTTAATTCTAGTTCTTGAACTAAAAGTTTTAAAGGTTTTGGTTTAGTTCTAGTTTTTGAACCAAAACTTGAAAGTATTTTAGTTTAGTTCTAGTGTACTAGAACTAGAATTAAATTGCTGTACTAAAACTAGATTTAGTTCTAGTTCCTTAGAACTAAAACAACACTATTTAACTCACTAATCGCTATCAAAGAGTTGTTAATGGTAGCTTCTCAGAATGGCTTCCTCTTCGTTCAGATCTCTGTTCTTGGGCCGTGTTATTTTTATTATAATATATATTGACGAAATCCATCATATTATTTCTAATAGTATTGTTAAGTTGTTTGCTGATGACACCGCCCTATACAAGCAAATTGTTACAACTGGTGATGAAGACTTACTTCAAGAAGATTTGACCAAAATATATCAATGGTCACAGTTGTGGCAACTCAGATAGAATCCACAGAAATGTATTTCAGTGTATATCTTTTAAGAGATCCCCACCGACTTATAAATTAGGGATGCCATGATCGATAGTCGTGACATACGACATGTCGTGATATAAAGCTCCATGATATGATATGACATAGGTTTCTTTATGTCGTGACATCAATATCTCCTAATAATGCACACTTTTCCATTCAACTTTGATACAATAAATATGACAAGTATTAGCAATGTTGTTAATGTCATAGTTAATATTGCTGATGTTTTAAGTTGATATTTTTGCATCAAAATAGCTATACAGTTTCTTAAGTAAAAGCTTCAGTTGTGAAACTTTAAGAATTGCTTACATTGTGACATACAACATGTCGTGACATAAACCTCTGTGACATGTGACATAAAAATTTCTATGTTGTGGCATCCCTATTGTAAATACCATCTTAATGACCAACCAATTCCATCTGAATCAGTAGTTCGATACTTGGGGATTTACATAAATTCTCATTTGAAATGGAGTGATCATGTTAAACACACATATCAGCAAAAGCCTCCTATTCACTCAACTATTTGAGACACACTCTTTTTGCAAGTTCATCTACTGTTAAGGGTGCTGCCTATAATTGCCTTGTTAGACTCTTATTAGAATATGTTACACATGTATGGTATTTATATTCTGCCAGAGACACTGCTCACCTGGAAGCAATTCAGCAAAAGAGACACCGCTCAACTGGAAGCAATTCAGCAAAGAGCTGCACACTGGGTGTGTGGTGGCAGATGGAATCCTCATACCTGTACCTGGTCAAACCTACCACCTCTTGTCTACAGGATCTAAGGTGGACTTCACTACATTCTCGTCGGTTGTACCTTGCTATATAGCTCAAGTACATGACATTTTACATAACAGGGTCTCCATCCCATTTAATTCACTTTTAAATTCTATAACAATTGTACTAGATCTCATTCATTGTCACTTGTCACATCATCTGCCATCAATGAGTATCGTTATTTATTTTTTCCATTCCTTTGGAACTCAGACCTGTCTACATAACCAAATCAGTCCCTTTCCGGTTAGCATTTCATCATTTTCTTTTTAACTAACTGACCTCATTTATTTTTGTCTTGTTCTTGTATAGGTTTTTTTGTGTCTCATGTTCTGTTGTAAGTTTATTTATGATTGTTTTTGTACTTGTACCTGTATGTATGTCTCTGTAAGGGGAGCATGATTGCAGACTTTGCCTTTTTTATAACCCTTGTCTTTTGACGGAAATCAATAATCATAATCTAATCTCCCCTGGTTACTCCTGATAGAACATTGCAAAGATCTGAAAATGAATCACTTAAATAATTCAGGAATCATAACGCGGAGGTGTAATCTAAATCATTACATAAGTTCTATCTATGATAGTCATGAGCACATTTTGCTCACTGGCAATTAAGTATAATTTTGTGGAAGTTCTATCAGCAAAGTACTTGCATGGAAATCTAAGATGAAAACAGCTCAAAATGACACCTGGCAATCAGCACTCCCTCCTCTTAGCTACACTGAATTGACCGATGTCTAGGGTGTGGCTCCAGGAATTTTGTTTCCAAATTTTCTGTTGCATGCAGCACACTTGCTTAAAATAAATATAGGGGGTCTGGGGGCATGTACCCCATGATGATGTTTTTGTATTCTGAGATTGAATCTGGTAACAATTTATCTTCAGTTGAATTTTAAACATAATTTTGTTTTAAAAGGCTGCTTATACTTGTAGTACATCAAGAACAGGTTAAAGAGTGAAGTGGATCTTTGTGAAGTTTGAAGCATGCAGGTCATACAACAAACAAGGATGCCATTCCCTCAGGAAAATTTTAGATCTTAAATACTCTGAGATACAATGTTAGACTTTAACAAAATCTGACTGCTCTATTAGAATAGTTTACTGTATTAGAGCATATGCAATTTTAAGGGGGGAGGGGAATCTTGGGGAAAAGTTGCAGTATAGATTGGCATTGTTGTTATGTTTTTAGCATAAATTTTAGGCTGTTTTCAAGCCTTCAAATTGAAAAAATCCTGGGGTTGTACTCCCAGACCCCCTGAAACAGCACAAGTGCTGAAGACCTGGTCCTACAGCCTGTTTTTTAAATTGTTACATAAAGTGTGTTTGAAAAGACGGAGAAAGGAGAAAAAATCCATGACTGGACCTGGAACCTGCAGCCATCCATCCGATTAACGCTCGAATGCTTAAAGGAGTCTGCCAGGCGGTCATGGAAATTCTACTTTATATTATAGCCATACAGCAATAGTCATGCTGTTCCCCCCGTCAGGTCAGGTCTAGAACCGCCACTGTATTAGAGAGTATTTCCATCTGAACCTTTTGATATCTTTGTAATCAATACAAAATCATCTGAATATGCTTGACCAGTTTCTGGGAACCTCAGAAACCCTGCCTAGTGTAATGTTTACTATGGTTGGCACTTACTGCCAAGCACGTGAAAAGAAGAGTCAATTGTTTTAGGGGGCATGTTAGCTAACATGCTTCACACACTACTAATCTCACCTTGAATACACATCAGTAGTAGAACAGCGTTGATAATGTACAGGTAGTACTATGAACTACAGGTTTAATCTGCAGAGTAGCATAAGTGTTTGTTATTTTGAGAACTGTATAAGCATGTTATAATTGGGTAATAGCTAACTACTAAAACAATATGTAAATAAACTTATATTATTTCAGTATGTAACATGTAATATCTAGCCATAGGCTATATCCATAGGCCATATCCCACAATCATCATGTCTGTGAATGCTATCCCACTAGGAACCTGTGAGAAGACTTAAAGCCTGTGAATACAGGGAGTCAGAAACATGATGTAACTAAAACATGATAAGTAATGGCTTGAGATTACTACTACTGCAATGTTAGGTCTCCAGAAGCTAACTCCAAGTGTTAGCTATACGAGTGCTTATTAAGCAATAACAATTCTCACAACTTTGTAAAATTAATAGTGTCAGGTCACATGTCCATACTTTACTAATTAACAACTTATAGTTTAATACTACTGGAGATTTTGTCCATGAAAAAAGATGTTTAACCTGAAGCTTTCATTGGGTGGCCCCGATGAAATTTTATTTTCATAGGACAATTTAGTGAAAATCCAATGAAAAATTACCACTGAAAACTCTGAAATGCTTTTCATGGAATTTTCATTGTTTTTTCATTAATTTACCCAATTAAAATGCTATGAAAATAAAATTTCATTGGTGCCACCCAATGAAAACTTTACTTTTCACAGGTTGTGACATTTTTGTCATTAGATTTTCATGGTCAACACTGACGTAATCACTGATAGCAGTTATATTCAATGAGTGCCAAATCAGTCATCAGATGAACAAACCTTTGCTGACCTGTGCAAAGCTATTGTCGATGTAGATGCAAACATTCAGAAAATGTATCATATTGGTCGCAAGGCAGTAGTAGAGTGAGACCTCTGCTTGTATGCTTTGCCTCAGAAGATACTAAATTATCTGTTTTATCCAATGCTCCTCGCCTTCGTTTTCATGATAACTTTAAAAAGTTTATGTTGCACCAGACATGACAAAATTTGAAAGGGCCAAACACAAGAAGCTAGTTGACGAACTGAGACAGCGAAGACAACAAGGGGAACAGACCTCATAATAAAGAATGGCTCCATTGTAAAACATCAGCCTAGACATCTAACATGACTGCAGGTGTCCCACCTGCTGCCTCTACCCAATCACTCTCAGCAAGTGTAGCGGCCTCTGCCCAATCACTCAACTTAATTGATCTAGGAATTCTTGATAACCCAAACACTGACCAAAGCACTAATGAATTGTACCAATCTCATTTGTTGTCATCTGACTCCGTACCGATTTATCTCTGGAACTCTAGAAGTATTGTTAACAAGTTGAAACAATTTAATACGTTTGTACATACATCTAATTACAAGATTTATGGTTTGACTGAGACTTGGCTTTCAGAACATATTTATAATACTGAAATTTTCCACCTAATTATGCTATTTATCATAAAGACTGGTCATCCCATGGTGGTGGTGTCATACTGGCAATTGACATGAATATTCCAAGCAGAATTTTACCCAGTCCTGATGATATTAAAGTAGTTGCTGTTGAAGTCCTGTCCAGTAAACCATTTAGAATATGTGTACTGTATAATCCTCCTAACAGTAGGCCAGATTACCAACATCGCTTAGTTTCATTTGTTTCTACTTTACTGCAAGAGGATGGACCTGTTGTTATAATGGGTGATTTTAATACCCCTGATGTTAACTGGTCAACATTAAGTGCCAACTCAGAGTTTTCCTCAAAATTATGTGACCTAATTTTTGAACACAATCTCACCCACTTGTTGAACATCCTACTCATGTTCAAGGTCACATATTGGATCTTATAATTACAAACATTGATGACAGTATTACTACACCTGTGCAGTGAACAACCCGTTACTAGTATCTGACCACCATGCCCTTACTTTTAATCTAAGTCTACCCCACAACAGTGAAGACATCCCAGCTAGTGATACCATTAGCATTTTAGATTATTCCAAAGCAGACTTTGAGTTAATAAATGACTATCTCTCACATATAGATTTTTCACCATGTTTCCACTCTTCTATAATGTAGAATTTATCTGGTCTTTTATTAAGGAAACTTTAATGGACTCTATTTGCCAGTTTGTTCCTAAAATTATGATAAAACCTAATGCTTATCCTAAATGGTTTACTCCAAGTTTAAAACATAAGATCAAATGTCTCCGCTCCCTCAAAAAGATATAATTCATGATCTCCAATGTCACATATTAAAGATCGCATCCAAGCTGCTGAGTTTGAAATTGCTGAAGAGAATTTGGCTGCACGCTCTACATATGAATCCAAATTAATTCACGATTTTGCCACCTCCAATAAGTCAAAAATATACCAGCATATACGTAACTTAACTAAATCCGGTTCTATCCCTTCTACAATGTTTTACAATGGAGACAGTGCCACAAATAACATTCACAAAGCATCATTGTTTAACAAATATTTTTTTCCTGTATTTACAACCAGCAACACTAGACTAAGTCACTAGTGTACCATCAACCAATCAATCATTTGATACCAATGTCCACCATCACCTAATTTCAATAGAATTCTCTGAAGATGATATTTACAATGCACTTGCTTCTCTTGATCCTCATAAAGCTACAGGTATTGATTGTATTGGGCCTCAACGCCTTAAGAATTGTGCATCAGTTCTATATAGACCTTTACATCATCTGTTCAATCTTACTATTTGCAAACACACACTTCCACTAGAATGATGAACATACTGTATTGTTCCAGTATTTAAATCTGGAGACAGAGGACTAGTCTCAAACTACCGGCCCATATCACTTTTGTTGCAATATTTCAAAGGTACTTGAAAAACTCTTATATGATAAAATAATACATCACCTCAACCCATATATCACATTGTTTCAATTCGGCTTTCTTAAAAACAGATCCGTAACTCAACAACTGCTTATTGTACTCAACAATATAATCAACACACCCCACCAAACTGATGTTATCTACCTCGTCTTCTGTAAGGCATTTGACAGTGTGTCCCGCAATGTATTATTTCGTAAACTATAGAAATTTGGTATTTCGGGAAATGTATGGCTATGGATCAGGCTTTACTTCCTAAATCAAAAACAGTGTGTCAAGATCAACAACAAATATTCTGACTTCTTACCAGTTTTATCAGGAGATCCGCAAGGTAGTATTCTAGGACATTTATTATTTTTGATATACACTAATGACCTACCTGAGCACATCCTATCCTCTTTACCATTTCTATTTGCCGATGATACCAAATGCCGGCCTTAAAACAATTACCACTTTTAATGACAGCATAGAATCGCAAAAAGATTTGAATCTGCTCAATGAATGGAGTATAGACACTGATTTATTGTTTAGTCTCTCAAAGGCATTGTTTATGAGTTTCAAACCGCACCTATCCACATTCTATTCTATAGGATCTAACAACATCTCCAAAGTTTGTACTCACAAAGACCTGGGAATTGTAACTTCATCAGACCTAAACTGGGAGCCTCATTATAACTTCATTTTGTCCAAAGCATATAAAATGTTAGGACTAATACGACGTTCCTTCTCAGTAAATATCACTTTCCAGTCCAAGAAGCAGCTTTACTTATCACTTATCAGAAGTCAGTTTTTGCTTGGTTCTGCACTGTGGAAACCCAGCTAATTGAAAGACATTAAAACATTGGAGCGACTTCAATGCAGAGCAATAAAATATATTCTTAATGACTATACTAGTGATTATAAACACTGATTAATGACTCTCAAGATTTTGCCACTTGTGTATTTTCTAGACATCTCAGACGTTATGTTTCTGGAATGTTTAAAATTGCCAAACAATTCCTTTAATATTAATAACTTTATTAGTTTTGCATCAGGAAATACACGATTAGGTGCAAGTAACAACATAATAGAAACCCAACTAGTGTATTAACTAGCAACTTTTACTTCAACCAACTACCCTGGATCTGGAATACACTACCCATCATCAATACTTAGTATAACAACAATAAAGAAAAAAACTTACCAACTACCTATGGAATCATTTTGAAACTAATTTTGATAAAGCATGTACATAATATTCGTTTTTATGTCCCTGTAGCCATTGTAACAAGTCCCCCAAACCACTGAAGCATTGTAGCCCTTGTAATAACTATCACTTTTGTAATATACATAATTTTTTTTTCCTAACTGATCACTATACAACTATAACTAATCAATTGTAATTATTTTAGGCCACTGACACAGGTTCCCAGTGGACCTTCAGCATACCTCTAGCCACCAATCTGTTGTAACTATGTACCATTGTAATTCTGTATGCTGTAAAGTCAAAAATAAGTAAATAAATAAATAAACATGTGGAGTAGGCTGGATGTGTCCATTGTATGCTAGAATATAGTTTTATTATGACTGAAGCATGTTCCAGGCTTTGAATACTGTCTAAGTAGCACTCAGCTGGTGATTGCAGTAATCAAGAGCCTTAAGCTTCCTACCTATTGGGGCATGATACTCTGGACTGACTAGTAAACCAAAACTTTTAGAAAATGCAAAAAAATTCAAGTATGAAAGTATTATTGAATAGTTATGCCTCATGGTAGGATTGTCACCATAATCATGATCTTCATGAGAAACAATTATCTTCATTATATAGTTTAACAGAGAGCAAAGATGAAATAGCTTCCCGTCATACTGTACACACTATAAAACAAAACATTTAATTAACATTTATTTATCTGATTATGAAAGTCAATACATATGGTACTAAGGTCCCAGTTCAGTTACCATGACACCACTTCTTTTTTAATCCAGAATTCACCCGTTGGAGAACCAGCAGGTAGCAAGGCCAAGTGTACTGGTGTCTCGGCTCCTTGTTCTGCACTCAGTGGGGCATTGTCACCCGCCATGTCCGTCCTACACCACCCTGGACAACAAGCATTAACAAGGATGTCTGTCTTCCCACTGGCAATCATCTCTCGAGCAATAATCTTAGTGAGTGCTATCCTACCAAGCTTTGATACACCATAAGCTGTTGTTGGCCATCCCTTAGCTTCATGATTCCCAGCTGCAACATCTTGTACAAACTGGTCCATGAGTGATACTAACTGTGGCTCTGTGAGGCTGGGGGATGAGAACTGGTCCTGAAGATGAGGCTTAACTATCTTCAATTTGCCTAAATCGGATGATACCATGACAACCCTGCTGTTTGGCTTCATGACAGGTAATAAGGCCCTAGTGACATTCATTGTGCTGGTGAAGTTGGTTTTAAGTGTGTTAGTAGCTTGTTCAATGAAAGGAACAGTAGATGCCCTCTTGTAAGCTATTCCAGCATTGTTGATCAGTACATCCAGACCTGTAGTGGATGATGACTGCTATAACACACTGTTATGATCACATGAGGAATTACACAAATTCATTAATGCTTTGTTACATCATCAAATTTCACGCAGTCTAACATCTGAGTGTATATAGGGAAGGCAATGGCTAGCTTTCCAAACATATCCCATTTCACAGTAATAAGATTACTGTATATTATATAGGCACATAGTTTTATTGGTGAAGAATTTAACTTTTTCTTGGCAGATTTCTGCCCAAATATATGACACCTCCAATACCACTGTAACTCCACTAGTGTTCTATGACTAACATCAGTACTATAACCCTCTTGCCAAATCTACAGTTTGTCAATATGGCTTATTATCTATTATAACACACAAACTCAGCTAATATAGTTCAGTACAATGTCATGCCCAACTACTTTTGCTTCATTTTTTGGCTAAACCGTAATACTTCAGAGAATTCAGAAATATAGTGGTAAACCATACTTGATACTAACATTTCAAATAAACTAGACACTTAGCAATAGTGCCCTATATTATATTATGTAGACAAGTAGTAAAGAAGTTTTAACATCAAGGAGAAATTATTTACATTCAACAAAGGACATTTTGGAGCCCTCACACTCCCCACCTTTCAATTAAAGACTGTGACCAGATCTTGGCTTATGGGCACAAGCAAAATTCTTGGGAAAAGTCAATTGAAAATTTCAACAATCTTTTTTAAATAAATTTTTTTTGCACATTTGGATAAAGCAACTATTAAACTTTCTTGCTGTGAATTTTCACACCCAAAGCTTCTTTTTCCTAGGAGATATGGATGATTATATCAGATCACATGCATGGGACACCAATTGACTTACAAATTGGGTGATTTGTTCAAGTGCTGGAAGACTAAGTCTCAGACAATGATGCATGGCATTTAATTGCAGAAAAGTACCAGGAATACTTCATTAAACTATCAGAAATCTGGGGTGTATTTTAGATGATAAGAATGGAATTATTGAAAGTGATTTGTCACCATTTGTCACTCAATACATTACTATAAACTTTAGTTTGTAATGTACAGGACAGAAAATCAGCCATATCTCAGGAATGCTTAAAGATATGACCTCAATCAAAGTCTTGTTCTTCTGAAATTTCACTGTGACCTGTGACTGATTTAGTGATGATATGTATTTTAGTACTTTTCAAATATGGGCTGGAAATTTTACCTTTGACTGTTGACTTGATACAAATTTAATGGCCTTGACCTGTGGCTTAAGAGTTTGACCACACTACAGTGAGTGCCTGTGTGTCACTTCTTGTAAATGTGGTGGGTAATTTCCTCCTCATTTGTTAGAAAGTGTCAGGGTCTACTTCAGAGTAAATTTTTAGCCCCCTTGGTTATGTCTTGCCTGCATAGGATAGTGTAATGTAGCCAGGCTGTCCCTTTTTGTGTGTGTATAGGAATAGAGGTGAATATGGAGGAGCATTGTGGGGACTACACCACACAACTTTGTTTGGCTATTAGTGATAACAACTGGGGCATGCAAAAAACCTTTTCCTCACCCATACACAAAAGTAATATAACTGGTGAGGAGCTCAAGGCAAATTGACATGTCCTCTACACAATAACAGCAATAATATACAGTACCTCCATAACTCTTCTCAATGAATTCTTTAAGTGTAGCAATAGAATCACGTGAGTCAATATCCAGCTGGTGGAACTTAGGCTGCAGCCCCTCCCCCTCCAGTAGTGTGACTGCTGTTCTCCCACGTGACTTGTCTCGCGCTGTTAATATGACGTCACCACTAAACTCCTTACACATTCTACGAACTATAGCTAGTCCTATTCCCTTGTTGGACCCCGTCACTATCGCTACCTTAGTAGACATCGTGATCTGATATCAAGGTGAGCACTATTTAGCACAGCTATCCGGAATTCCGTTTACCTAGTCGCCAAAGTGACTGCTCTATTAGAGTATAATTGGACTCATTCAGCTATCACTTCGTGCACCAAGTATCAGTCTCAGGGTAAGAATTGTGTATTAGCATTATAGTTCTGTATGTTGCTTTCAGGGCTCCAACTGAAAATCAGCATAAACTGGGTGAAATCCAGCCCTGTATATTAAAATATTACAATATTACACACCAGAATTTCAATACAATGAGAGAATACAACGTGTAAAATATACTGTTTACAAGTAGTGACTTAGTTGCAACACAAAACAAGTGCACGAAAAATGGATGTGCACATGCATGCAAAAGATCAGAATTGCACTTTTCTCTTTCTCTCCCAGAAGAATCCAGAAGGTGATCCTGGTGGCAGCATAGCCAGGTACACAGGTGTCTCTGCCCCTTGTTTGACATCTAATGGAGCCATTGGTCCACCCATATCAGTCCTTACCCAGCCGGGACAGCACGTGTTGATGATGACATTTGACTGATTGCTGGATGATATATCACGTGCTAACACTCTAGTAAGAGCATTCAGTCCAACCTTGGATACAGCATAAGGAGAATACGACCATCCCTTAGACACATGATTACCAGCGATTGCATCTATTATAAACTCATTCATCATTGCTACTAACTGTGTCTCAGTTAAACTGTCTGAAGAGAATTTATTCTGAAGGTCATTGTGGAGTATATCTAGGGTGCCATCCATTGAAGACACCATTACAATCCTACCATGAGGCCTCATGAGGGGTAGTAAGGCCCTGGTGAGGTTTAGTGTACTAGTAAAGTTAGTGTTGATGGTGGAAGTGACATGGTCACACCAGGACACACCAGCTGGTTGTTGATACCCTATAGCAGCATTGTTCACCAAAACATCAACACCTAGAACGGAAAACATGTGAGCCTTGTACACATCCATATATTTCATGACTATTGTAAAAGGTTCAAGGTGGAAAGGTTTTGTAGTAAAATATGAGAAAATTTGGAGGAGGTTGTTATCATAGTCATTTGCATAATGGCTAATTTGTTTAAGAGAAATTTTCCTGGCTGAGGAGTAATCTACAAAATTGAACTTTTCCACTTGGTCAAGACTTAAAGAACCTCATGTTAGGTAACATCAATGCACAAAGTGAACAGCCCATCATCAATCACTTTACTTCAACCATACCTCCATAACTCTTTTCAATACATTCTTTTAGTGTAGCAATTGAATCACGTGAGTCAATATCCAGTTGGTGGAACTCAGGCTGTAGCCCCTCCCCCTCCAGTAATGTAACTGCTGTCCGCCCACGTGACTCGTCTCGTGCTGTTAATATGACATCACCACTAAACTCTTTACACATTCTACGAACTATAGCTAGTCCTATTCCCTTGTTGGACCCCGTCACTATCGCTACCTTAGGAGAGCCAGCCATTGTGCGCTATTAGTAAGGTGCGCGTTAATAAAATCTGCTGAACATTATTTGGAATAAACACGTGGAGACAAGGTCGCCAAACAACTGGTGTCCATCATGGCGAGCGCTATCACGTGCTTTCCGGTGTATGGTATGGATATCAATGAAAATGAGCAGGTACCTCATCACGTGTGCCAATGTGCAGCAGTTTATTGTGTGTGCCCTGTATATATGGTGTCATCAAATGTATGACCACTACTTTTCCGCCCACACAAAGAAAAAGTAGTGATCTGTGACTAATGACTAATGTGTATCATCAATCATTATCATACCATCGTGTATATGTATTCAGTGTAAGAACAGCCTTTATACCTGTTGTTGTCCACCCTGAATAATGATTAAGTGTGTGCCGTGTATTAGCATGATTACGGTACAGCATAAATTAATTATCAGAGATGTATACATTATGGTACATCATTGATGTGTTTATGTCCTGGCTTTCGACACTGTTGACTCAACGATCAATTGTTGAATTGCATCGGTCTCTAGATCTGTTATCTACTGACTCAGGATATACCAGGTGTTGTTTTCGATGCACTTTCTGCTGCTAATGCATCAGTTTCTAACATCTGTTCATCTACTTTTAATACCAAGTTTATGTTCTTCTCATGTGTTACTATTGGAATTATACTCATTAATTGTTGACTGTACAGGATGAATTTGTGAATATTGTTACTCTTGAACAAGAATGTCCCCCCTGTGGGAAAACTGATGTATGGTTACTAAAAGCAGCCTTCTTACTGCGAGCTGGTTGTGAGACCTTACCAACGCCATTGAATTTAACTCACTGGAATGTAATCATTAGTCCAATATGTACCCTTTGTCACTCAAGTCAACCTACAATCAACCATATTTTAACTGATTGTTCCATTGCACTTGATCAAGGGAGATCCACTTGACTCTGTTTTGCGTACAGCTTTAAATGGATTTACCACCTTGTTATAAGCTCTATGCCAATTTTCCTGGCTACCAGACGACGAGTGTTAATCCCCCAAGTACCATTCCACCTCTTATCACATGATCTGCTAGTTTTCACAGTGCTATTAGAACTCTCTGTGGTTACTTATACTCAGCATCACTTGTTTAGCTGCAAGAAACCATAAAGAAGATCTCTACAGTTCATTGCTGCTTGACCTTCAACATGCTGGATTTTCGGTTGATCTTTTAGTGGCTGTCTAGGTGATTTCATGCCAGTGACCGTTACAAGACTCATCAATGTGTGCCATCTACTGAAGAGTACAATACATTGTATACTTCAGCAGGCAGCTCGTGTTTTCATCTCCTGTTCATACAGGATATTAACTCTCCGGCTTTAGCATCATGGAATGTAATCAATCTGTTGAACTGTTGGTATTAAACAGTATGGTAGTACTGTTTAAGTAGGAATCCCTCCAAAAATGACATGTACCCCTAAAAATGCTGCCTTTAATTAAACGTCATCCTAGAAACATCTTATCTCGCCTCGGTCATGTAATAAATGAATTGAAGAGTACTGCTTGGTATATCAGGGAGGAGAAACATCTTACGTGACAAGAATCACCTTTACGTATTAGTTCATCCAACATCTAATACCACATGAAAAACAAGGAAACACAGGCAGCTGAATATAGAATTTAAACAAACAAAAAAATGTTAAGCCCATGATGGATACCTGTAACTTTAGGATAGGTTCAATACCACGCCTATTAATGCTATCATGGTTGATTAATATCGACTGGCCACCAAAATGACGCCTCTTAACAATCTATTTACTGGATCATGATGACCACACCCCATTATTATAGCTGTATTCATAATACTAGTACAATAAAAATATGAAATTGTGAGGTAGGTGAAAGGCTGACTTGAGATATTCTAATACAACAGTCACCCTAATAGAACAGTCACGTGTACGCTATAACCAAAAAACTATATTAAACATTTACACGAGTCCGAGGATGAGTGTAATAACAATGATATCATCCGAGTATACGGGATATAACTATTTTATATCCCAGTGCATGGGAGTGCGCAGAAGTTTACGGATAGTAAATTAAGTTCCGGTTTGAGTTCCTGTCACTGTGCTCAAGATTTCGTCCGAATTGTGTGGAGATTCTACTTCGTAGCCACAAGAGAGACCTTACATACTGCCTACAAACTGTAGCGAAGGGCGGTGTTATGAAGCAGCGGTTCCAGGTACGATTCGCCTACGTCAGAAGTTGGTATGGTGGTGTCGCGTGGTGTGCAAGAGAAAAATAAAGACCAACAAGTGGCTACCGTAGTCCGAGATAGAACGATGAAGCTAGAGGAAGTTAGTTCTTCACCATAGTGACCGTTGGGAGTGATTGCTGGAGCGAAAATCGTCACGGACTATTCTTGACATTTGTTAAACTATCATATTGGTAACTTGTAGTGTTATTGTGTAAAGGATTAACAGTTTTCTTGTAAGATTTAGGTAGTTTTAAGTGCTGTATTGGTGTGTTTTGTATCAATATTTCCTTATTTGGCTCTTTGTTCCATTGGTAAACAATGCCATATGCAGTTATTATGATGTCACGAACAAGACTGAGTGGCTCCACAACAGGTGATAAGTTGTTATCACTGGGTGATAACTAATATATCGTACAGTAGCAGCGTCACTCTGTCTAGCTGTATGGTAGTTATAACCCAGCGTGGCGCTTTGATACTCCCACGCACTGGGATGTAACACTTCTTATTGTTTTAATATCATGCACTACTCCAGCTTGTTTTAGTACTTTTTATCAATGGGCTATGGTCCCTACTCTAGTTGAAAATTCCAAATTTTTCTTTGTACTTGTAATATTATGTAATATTAGACTCGTTACAGTAACTATATTACTTAGGGACCATCCATAATTTTCAGTCTTTATGCAAGCGTACAAAGAGTACTCTTTTTTCTAACCCCCTCCCTCCTTCACAAAGCATACTGTATAAATGTTGATACTATGTACAGTATATACACGATGATTATTCATCATTTTATAAGCGTACGCGTGATTTAACCCCCTCCCCCGTAGTGTACTCTTTGTACTCTTGCGTAAAGGCTGAAAATAATGAATGACCCCTTAGGTAACACGTTGCATTTGTAAGTAAAGTAACTTGAGTTATATTACCTGTTTTTATAGCGTATTTCGTTATATTACTTAGTTACCACAAAAGTAATAATATTACGTAACGCGTTACTACTACCCCCAACACTGCATACACGATCAATCTTTTCACAACTTTTGCAGTGAAGAAAGAAAGAAAAAAGTGATACAAGGTAAAACATACCCATTAATCAATTCCCTGGCGAGCACGATGGTACAATTTTCAACTCCGTATGTCATTCTGTTTGTCAGTTACAACTAGAATAAAATACCGCCCAGCACTAGTTACAACCATTTTAGTAAAACGCTTGTAATTTATCTTGCTGTACAAATCGACCTTTCTGTTGTTACTTTGTAGGGTTGTAACTCCGAAAGTTATTGGCATATGAGGCTAGAACTTAGCCAGAAGCTACTATAGGTTAAGTAGATTATAACTACTCAAGCTATTGTGTCAAGTTTTTGTGGATCTGGTCACTAATCGCTGACTCATTATTTCAACTGCTGCTCTTATAGAGGATATGCATACTGAAAACATTCTAATAAGCACGTGATCTTTTGACGGTAAATGGAGTACAAATTGATTTATAGTGTGGACAGTATCAGTGCTTCTGACAGAACAATAATTACTTCTACCTAGGAGGTAGTATAACTGGCGAGCAAAAGCCTGCCTGTAGCTTAGTGGTTATGCATTGTGGTAAGCAATACTTCTAAAAATGTTATTAGCCTACATGATGTGATATATTGCTGTTTTGAATAAATTCTTTACTGTATAGGAGGATGAAGTATGCAACATCACTTTTGCCTAACTAGACTTAATGTTTAACCGTGTAGGCATCAAACACCAGCTGAAATATCTTATTGTTCCCAAGTTAACATGTCAACACATGTAACTAAGCCACAAGATTTGTTAGATGTATATAGGAAAAATTAGGAATTTCAAGTTGATTAGGAATCAACGAAATAAAAAGTAGGGAGGTTGCCTACAACCTGCAGATATACTAGTGAACATTTTCAGTCTATACCCATGACTGAATTAGGAATTAAATGTCTACTATATAGTACAATACATCTTCAGCTTATCTTGTTTCCTTACTTCTTTTCTCTATGATAATTGAACTTGCCTTATACTTTTTTTTTGGTAACATTTATTATAACTGGTGAAGCCATGCATCCTAATCAAACCTTAAAATCTTCAAAAATTCTCAATATTTATCATGAACCACATCATGAATAGAGATCGCCTATGTTTTTCCAAAATCCCAGCAGAACACTCAACTAAATACCACCTTGGAAATCTTTTCCAACCTCGAAAAAAGCCTTAGAGATTAATTTGGAAGAAGTTTAGGTCCACTGTCAAAGATGAAATCAAAAAGACTTGACAAAAGTACTTTTTAAAGAACTGAAATTTGCCATTCATCTTTTTTTCTTTTTTCCCACAGGGCTAGAGCAAAATGTGAGTTCTTTTTTAGGGATAAAAACTACATAACTTTTCTTCCTGTGTCTTTCTTCATGTCCATGACCTATTTTTAAATGCATATTACAATGGTAACATCCACTTTCAAGCAAATTTGCTTCTTTAAGGTTCACTTTGCTTCTTTAAGGTTCACTTTGCTTCTTTAAGGTTCACTTTGCTTCTTTAAGGTTCACTTTGCTTCTTTAAGGTTCACTTTGCTTCTTTAAGGTTCACTTTGCTTCTTTAAGGTTCACTTTGCTTCTTTAAGGTTCACTTTGCTTCTTTAAGGTTCACTTTGCTTCTTTAAGGTTCACTTTGCTTCTTTAAGGTTCACTTTGCTTCTTTAAGGTTCACTTTGCTTCTTTAAGGTTCACTTTGCTTCTGACAAGGGTGCTTTTTCCTTAGTTTCTACCATATCCATTGAGTCCAAATAGAGATCTGTGTGTTTAACATACTGGCTTGTTTAACATACTGGCTTGTTTAACTCTTGTTGCTACTTTTTTTCAGCGATCTCTATTCCCATGTTTTAAATTATTTTTGCACTAGTTTTTTGATACTAGTGTTTGTACAGTAGTTGTTTAGTTTTCTGTTTTCAAGTTTAATGTGTAATGTATAATAATATTGTGTGGCATATTTTCGAAGGAGAATATTTCATGGATGAAGATAATTTTTTTTGTTTCTGCCATTTTGACTGAGCTGTATATTTTGAAGTTTTGAAGGGGAAAATTTTTGCAGATAGCTGCTTATCCACCCCTCGAAGAACCCGCTACTTACAAGTGGCTTTGTACTCAAATCAAATTTGTAGATTAACAAATTGGTCGATCACCTTATTACACAGTGACCTTATTACACAGTGACCTCAGCAGGTCCTACAGATAACACAGGAAGCAAACACAATAGTCAACCATCATGTACTCTTAATTGTTGACACATTTGAAGCATGTTAGTTTACCATGAAGTGGTGTACTAGTTTACCTTTGAACTGCTAGCCAACCTCATACCATTCCCATCATTGTCGGATGGGTGAAGTGATTGTTGATGTAAACGTCAATTATTACTGTTGTCCACAAACCAATTAAAATATTATGATTTGTTATGAACACTGTGAAACTTCTTGTAACAAACTCTTTGGATTAAAACCTTCATATCAAGAAAAAAAATTTTTTTGGTCTTCACTTCGGGACATTTTCTCTGAAAGAGAAATACTGTATTGCAGCAAGAATGGACCAAAAGTTATTTGTCTTATGCTAAACATCATTAATAGGGCGGCCTCAATAATGAGGTGGTCTTATTGATGAGGTCATGAAGTACATCTTGGCTGTGTTTGGGACCTACCCAGATGTGGCCAATATATGCTAAGTGAAGTGTTACTAAATGTGGAATCTCTAAACAGGACACCTTAACTTATGTAAATATTATTAGCTAACGTTATTGAATTACTGTTGTCAAGTGTCACTGCCTTGTTACAGATATTGTAAGGATTTATTGTACTAACAGGGTTGCCCCTCCTTTATACTGCAGTAATCGATCGGTTGGTGTCTGATGTTTTCCAAGTTTGACTGAGTGTTTGAGAAAAACATGTTCTATACTGCATGTCAGATACAAGATAGTATAGTGGTATATGATGTGTAGTTTAATATTAGTAAGTAGTCACTGCAATAGATGTTCTCTACTTGTGCATGAACACAACATTGCTTTGTCTACCACTGAGCTGTTTTTCCCCCCATCTGTGTATGTAGGTTGTGTGCTTGTAGATGACATGTGCTTATCCTAGGATGTTAAGAGGCTTACACAACATGATGTTGTGTAGTCTCTAGATCTGTGGCTGTTTGTGCATGGCAGAGAAGTTATTTGAAAAATTATTTTTTGAAACAATGTTATACAGTACGTTAAACCAAGAGTTCATATTATGAACTCTTGGTTAAACTCAATACACAAGTAGATGGCAGACATATCCACCCTTATTCCTTGTTTATTTGTAATTGGAGAATGGATGGGTGTAACTATCATGTGAACACAGTCTTATCAACAAATAAGATAATTTTATTTTAAAGAGTTTCAGTTCACACAATATTGTGAACTGTCATTGAATTATGTTGAAAATCACCAAATCCATTCATGGTGTGTGTGTAATAGTTCTTGAAATCATGATGTGTCCTGTGAAAAGGTTATTTTTCAGCTAATCGGACTAACAAAATAAATTATTTAGTATTGTGGAGTGAGCCAGACTTGCTAGATACACACGTATAGTACCTAACTACACTAATACTATTATTGGATGATATTTCAACAAAGACTGTTGTCTGCCGCTGTCCGTGGGGTCAACACACTCCAGTTGCTTTTAATGTTTCAGTATATTAGGGATCACATAAGTTTGGACTTTTATGGCCAAAAATGTTACCCTAGAACCATACCTTCATAGCACCTTGGCAGTAATGGTAAGGTATAGCCAATTTTCAGTATGACTTGAAACACACTCAACAGGCTGCTACAGAATTTTTGTAAAACAATTATTCAGTGAAACTATGTACTGACTGACTGACTGACTGATCCCTTCAGACAAGTGTAACTCGTAACGGTTAAGACTGCATGCTTGATTTCGTCATTGCTTCAACTTGACAGGTGTCTTTTTGACGTACCGCAGTATGTAGAATGCATTCTTCATGGACTTACCTGCATCCTCCTTTGTGTCCCATTTATCTTTGCTGACGATGCAAGGTTCATTATGTGTATGTGACGTACATACCATTTCAACTACCAAGTGTGGAGCTCTCATAAATGGAGCGTATGTACCATACTCAACTGGCAATATTTAGGTTCGTTCAGCAATAAAAATTCAGCCACTGTGTAGTAAGGTCATCTGTCTGAATCAAACATGTCATTTGTATATGAAGCGACCTACCTATTGTAACCACCTGTTTAACTAGATCACTGTGTTACCAGCTAACTTGCCTAAACATTCATTAGTGACTAAACTATTATTTACAAGGACACATAGGAAATAAAAAGATGGTAAAAACTGTTTCAGATTTTCAGCCCAGGCTGTGCTGACACTATTACATCACATCTGAACTGGTATGTACTTCATGTAGTAGTTGATACAATCAACAACACAAGGCACTACCATATATGGCACAAGACATGGGTCACATGACTCTCAACACACTCTTTGCTCCACTGTTGTAGCATGACAGAATAACCACTAACAGCTCTCGAATACAAACAGACGTACACTCAGTCTCGCACATTAAAGGCGTTTGACCTCCAGTATGTACTGTAGTCTCTTCGTTACATGTCAGTAGTTGGGCCAGTGAGTTACCAATATGTGCGTGGCAGTGAGTTGCATGGTAAAGCCTTTGAAACACTTCTTCTTTGACCTAAAATGAAATGGATATTATCTATGTGAACAGTGTGCAAGGAGCTACATTAATATACTCTCATAGAGTCTTTAAGCTCCACAACTTCAGTCCAACTTTGCGCTCCACAGAGGTAATAAGTGCTGCTGTTTTGTTGTGCAGAAACACTCAACACACTTTTCTTCATATGATATAGTCACACTTCCTGTCACTATCGGTGGAAGAATGAGTCATGAACATTACTCTTCTATCAGCCACCGTTGTATTAGGGCATAAGCAACTAAACATGAATTGCACTACTACCAGCTTGTGCATAACTAGTGTAGATCTCAGAGCAAACCCACCATTGAATAGCTACTGTACTCTTGGGATCATGAAGGTTTGCCCTCAAATTTGCATCATTTTTCTTCCTTGGAGACAACTTGATCCACCAAACACTTCCAACTTGTTTGCTTTACTTAGAGTATGCTTGTACTGTGTGGTCACCATACACCAGATATATCATAAATGGTACAAAGGTGTACAGCAAAGTTTGCTTCAAGTATGTACGTACACTACAAGTTGAGCTGAATCCTGAAGAGTGACTAAAATAGAAAGATGGAGTGAGTTAACATTTTAACCAATCTGATGAATGGTGGTGTGGTGTGTCAACAACAGACCTGCAGTTTGACAAGTTTGGGAAAGCATCGTAACGGATGTAGCTTCCCAATGTATGGGCCATATATAAATATTATGTCAACACAATTTAGAAATATTTTTAGCAGGTCAAGTAGTACTGTCAAATTTCAAGAACATGTAATCCCATCCCTTGAGATTTTGAGGGTTCAGCTCAATGCATGCGTTAGGATAATTGCTGAGTTTTTCCATCTGTTCTTGAGGGTGGGCCAGCCCAGGTTATCCAGCATTGAAATAACACTTGTATATCTATTGTATAGTATAAACCTGATTACTATCAGTTAACAAAATAAATACATTATTCTGACCACATACAAGAGTCAATAGTACTTGCTAGAGTTAGCAGCCATGACTGAACTAGCAATTCCACTAGTATTGCTGCGAGTGTAGATGATCTCCATTTCTACTATGATTTCTACTCAAATGCACACTTGTTTGTTTACATAATTCATTACATTACTGGTATGCCACATCAAAGGGATTAAACGTCAGCTAGTATAACTGCAGGTATGTAGTTGACCTACATGTATCTTGTTTCGTTGTTATTTTATTTCTGTGATCTTTACTCAAATATAGAATTAGCATATTTTCCTTATACATGTTGGTTTTTAATCCTTAGTTACAGGAGGCTGTTTTTGAGAGCTGCCTTTATTTTCTGGGTAGTGTGACAAGTTCAAAATTTAAAGGTGAATTCTGGCCCCTGTCAACAAGAGCTGATGGTCCTCTATAGCTGGCCAAATGTATTCTGCTCAAATTTCACCACATCATGCTAGCTCCATGATTTCATCTCTTTAGCCTTCAGTTGTCATCCTCCTATCCTACCTCAGCGTATACCTGTATTGCCACTATACTAATTTTGTGCTGTGTAGTCAGCTACATATGTACCAGGGATATGACATCTTTGGTGGTGAAAATTTTATACACATGCTTATAATTATCATTCTTGGCTTGTAAACTACTGATGTGCAATTTGGATCAATTTTACAAAATCCAGCCACAGAGTTTTAAAATAAGCTCTCAGCTAGGTAACCCATACACTTGGGTATTGCACTTGTCTGTGTGCATGTGGTTGGCTCAAGTTATACTTCATGTCAATTATCTACAAGCCTTGGTACAACGGTAACTATGGTTACACACACACACACGCACGCACGCACGCACACACACACACACAAATTTCATCAACTATTATTAGTGTGATGTTAGTGTGAAATAGCAACCATGTAATATGATGTCTCTTTACACTGTCATTGTTGAATAATGACTCAACTGAGATGAAACAGGCCTCAAAGTAATATAGTTGTATGATCATGTGGTGTGGTAGTTTGAAGGAGTCTCTGATATTGCATTGTTGTATACACAAGGGTTAGGTTGCTATAGCAACATTCAACGTGCCACACTCACTTCACATTTTACTATTGCACTTTTTACAGCTAGGAAATGGTTGGTTGTTTTAGCTACTGTTGGTACAAAACATGCAGTAAAGAAATGGTGATACAGGACAATTGTCCATAGGATTGCCAACCCTGTGGTGACCAATGTGAAGCTGTTAGGTGAGAGGCCATTGTGGGGATGAGGTGGTTTCTCACACACTTGGTCTATAGCAGTGTAGATGTGGTGTGAATGTTACTTGTTACTCTAACTATCGTATAATGTCGGTGTGAGCCTCTACACAATTGTGGTCCATTGCGTGGTGGTGATGAAGTGCTTGTTACCAAATTATGTTTAAATTACGAACCTCAAATTATGACTTGGTGTGCACGTGCATATGTATATTCTAATTATGAGTGATTTGACCAGCTATTACAGAGATATGGCACCATCTGGCTGTGTCAGAAAAAAAGTAACTTTGTGAATTTCTGACATAAAGCCACTTACATATGTGTGCATGTAGGAGGAGCAAAGATATTGGTTCTGGGATTCTGTTAGGAGGAGAACCTCTTTATTACATCAATTCTTAGCCCCCAAAACTCTTGTTTATACGATTGCACTTTGAAGAGCAATATTAATACTGACATTTCAATATATTATTCTAGTTCAATGAAAGCATTTGCCAAGGACAGGAGGAACATGCACATACACCTGAGGATGGACAACAGAACAGCACTGTTCTATGTAAATCAAATGGAGGGGGAGGGACTCACTCCCCGTTGTTGAGCCAGATGGTGATTCAATTGTGTCAATGATGCCTGGAGAGAAATCTGTCCATCACAGCATGTACACTGGAGCATTTTCCTCCATTGTGAGGTGACTTAGTGATATTTTAGATATTGAATACCTTCTAGTGTGGTGCTGCTATCATATTCCCACACTGGTGTAGATAAATTTACTGGTGATATTCTTTTTGAAATTGTCTTTGTTAAAACAAACATTTCAGAATGACATGATCCAGTTAACCTGCTGGCTATCAATTACAACTATTAGGAGTTTTGACTTGTTTGTACTGTGTTGATGTAGCATGAATCATGGCAGTGGCTGCTGACAAGTTTAATGGATTCTGGGTACATTTTTAGTTAATAATCAATAACAATTATAGGATCATGGTAATGGTGTGCGTTTAGGACAATATTAAAGGAATCAAGGATGCAATAATATAAGTCCTTGTTGTCTGGTGTTAATATCAATACAAAGTTATGAAGAATCTTTTCCTGGGAAGTATGGATGGTGTGGCAATGCTTGCTTCTTAGCCATGTCTTGTGTTGGGGTGTTTGAAAGAAGGTTTGTGAGGGTTCTGGAACACACACTACACACTTTAAGTTCAATATTGAGGTGTTTGGATTGGATATTACTTTACAATCATAAACATGATATATGGTAGTCCTGTAGTGACCAGATACTATTTTCTTCATTTTTTGAGAATGTCTAGTGGTAAAGTTCCACCCAGGGTAGGTATTGATATCTGTTGTGTGAGACTAGTTGTCTACTTGATAAGATGATTAAAGTATTGGTAAGACATCAGAGCTATTGTTGTTACTGGTAGGAGTGATGTGTTCATTACACAAGCAATGTGTGTTGGAGTGAAGTTGTTAGGACACATTACATCATAGTTCTGTGACTAAATCAGTAATGATGACCTGTGTGTATGTGTATAAGACGATCCACCCAGCTGTAACATCAATGGGTACCTGGTGTAAACTGGGGAAGCAAATTCTGTCCATGTCTCGCATAGTGGGTGAAGGGGACTTCGGGTGCCAACACCTTCACCTGTGAGACTTGGCACAGCCTCCTGTGTGTTACTAGTCCTGCCTCAGGAGGATTTACCTCATAGCACCTAAGTAGCACACTACTAGCATGGCATCTGAAGACTTTGCCTTTGTGGATGTGTGTACGTACGTGCGTTCGTGTGTATGTATGTGTGTGGGTGTATGCATGCACCAGATTGGCTACAACTAATTATATCATGTAGTACTGTATAGTAGGGATCATGGAACTTTGCTCTTATCTGTTATCCAAAAGTTGCCTCATCTTTTCCTCTTGGCAGTATTAGTTAGGTAGAAGGCCAAATGTGCAATCAGAAACTCTTTCAAGATATCTTAACTGTTCAACATCATTCCTTCTTTCTACCTACTATTGCAAGTACATTGCATGCACCGTGAACTTGCTTGTACCTTTTCCCTCCTCTGTTGTGATTCATAGATAGCGTGTCAATAGCTCTTTGGGCTAGCTATTGTGCAAACAAATTGTTGAAATCCCCACACTAACACTATCCCCACACTAACACGGCCGTTTTGTCAATTATAAGCTAAATGCAGATATGGTTCATTTCTGTAGTGACTGTGGTTTATCATACTGCAACATCATGTGACGGTAGCTGAAATACACACTGAACAAGTCAGCTGGTGTCTTTGTATTCTTTGGTTCAAAAATAGCAAACAAAGAAATATCAGTAATCTTAATATCGTCAAGATTGTACTCGTGGCATTAGTGCTGAAACGATTATTTGGATATTCAACTATTTGGTCGGCATGACATTATTTGATTCGTTAACATACTATTCGAATATTCTTTAGTACTGTAGTAAGTTGTGATCAGATGAATAAAGCCAACCTAGAAGCTTGAGATTGTGAACAAACTGGTATATTCATTCCATTTTAGAAGAGATAGAAAGGCTTTACCTTACTACCCAACAAAGATGTCAGTATTTATTCTCATGCTTAAAAAAATAATCAAATAACCAGTCATTATGTTCACAACTATTCAAATAGTAGAAAATAATAATTGCTATTCATTTCAGCACTACTTGGTATCATAGAAACTATTCTAGTCTACTAGTTTAATCATGTGTATAGTATTGATAGGCTACATATAATCTGATGTTCTACAAATATAAGAGGACAATGTATTGAGTATTGATCACAACCACCTGTACTAGTGTCTGCTTAGCCTTTTGTGGAAATGTACTTATCTCAGCACTCAATTGTACACTTTTGAGAAAGGTCTCCGCTTGCTTCTTGGGGACCATCGGGTGTCATTGTTTCAGGGGACCAAATGTATGAATGCACAAATACAAGTTTGATCGTGAAGAAATATTTGATATTATGCTACCATCTATTGTACCTGCAAACTCTTACAAGGTGAGAATAATCGAAGCCATGAAGGGTATAGTATGTACCTCTTTAATGTGGTCTTAGGATATCATTTTGTGGTTATTGTTAGGAACTTTGTTTTGAGCTAACAAAACATTGTTGTAGAAAACTTGTGACAAAGAGACGCTGCAATATGTGTGGGTTGTGTACAATTTGGTGGTTGTTGCTTGTAGCAAACCTTTGTAGTTACGACTGATAATTCAGAAACGATGAAAGCTTAATTTGTAGTCCAACTGTTTTTAAACACCAATCCTGTCACATCAAGGGCACGGTGGTCACGCACAAGAGGTGTTCTTAGATGACTGTTTTGTCTGGAGTTGTGAGTGTAGAGCTCTCTCTATGTGTGTGTGTACATTCGCTGCTAGCCAGTATATTAATGTGAACATCAACAACTTTGATGTGCCGGTAGTTTCATTTGTATGTGGAAGATGTATGTAAATTTTGGTTTGTGGTTATTTGGTTTTCCACAAAATTTTTGGCCATGAATTTTGTGAGACAACTTTTAGAAAGCGAGCAATCTTTAACTTTATCCTCACTGTTGATTCAGGAAATTGATTTCTGCTTTGATATTATGTTTCAGGACGTCACACGTCACACACAATGTAGGGTACTTGTTTGTTTAATTGGAAGGTTGGTGAATTCTTTCTGAAGTGTCAATTTATTTCTAGTGTATTGTACATATAGTATTCAGGGAACCATATCATTGTCATGTTTGACTGTGTAATTTTATTGGCAGTATTATCTCTGTATTGTGGTGTACCTTATTTACCCAACTCTACAGGCCAGGGAGATAGAAGAGTACCTAATGGAGAATGGTGCTAAGGACCTGCAGTCCTCAGAGAGTGATGGGTTGTTGGTGAGGTTGTATCGGATTATCGACCATTGTCACCTCATGTTTGGTTCTGCTACAGCTTCTGGTAAGACCATGAAACCAACTAAATTATTAGGGAAAGTCTTTGGGAAGGGAGTTGAGCTCATATCAGCGAAGGTGTACTTTATAGGCTTATAAGACAACCTCCTATTCAGCTATGCTCGTATTATTTGGTTCACTGAAATGACCCTGTGGAGTTTCTTGAGTAACCTAACTGCATGAAACTCATCTAGTTCCCCTAATTCCAGACCTCCACTCCATATGGTCATATTATTACATTACACAATGTTCACAGATAGTGAAGGATTATTCTATGGGATAGTATCGCTACTGCACATAGTTCCTGGTGAGGAGGTGGCTGGTGTGCTCCAGTCATTGTGTGACAGGATGGTGTCTTCAGCTAAGAAGGAGAATGGCCACATCATGGTGAAGCTGTAAGTGACAAACATTTTGTAAATGATGATATGAGTATGGATTGTGTATACTTTTGTTTTGCATATTACACATGGGGAACAGAGGTACGCCACACACATACATGTAGTCATGCTCAAACTATATGCACACACTTGAGCACACACACACACACACACACACACACACACACACACACACACACACACACACACACACACACACACACACACACACACACACACACACACACACACACACACACACACACACACACACACACACACACACACACACACACACACACACACACACACACACACACACACACACACACACACACACACACACACACACACACACACACACACACACACACACACACACACACACAACAAGACAACAGCTTTGAAACAAAATTCTTTACTTGCTTGTTGTGGATACAGAGAAGTGACCACATTGTAGACATAAGGTGACATGCACACAATTTGTGTAGGAGTTCTTATCAGCAGTAGTAGCAGCAGCTGTGGAGTGTGGGGAAGTAGTTGATGTGTTGGGTGAGAGATGTGTTGGGTGAGAGTATTCTTGTTAGAGACATTCCTGGACTAGTATGTACTGTTGAGCTGAGTCCTCAAAAACTTTTACCTCGGTCTACCATTTGCTTATTTTGTACTGCAACTATTGAGGGTGCTGTCACATTAAATACTCAATTAATGGAAATAATTTTAGGTGGCACTTAAAAACATGTCCAACCTCCTATGTAAGTGCCCTGAAAACATTTTTGGGGTGCTCATGGGCACCTGAAAAGGATGACCATCTACCTTTTTCGATAACCTTTTGAATGTTGTTGTTTGTTTGCAGCTATAGCTGTAGTCACTTGCACAGAATCTCCGACCCTCCATGCATGATCATGATTTCATGGCTTAGTTCAGTATTTTTGGAGCTACACACAGTACAACAAGATTTGAACAGAGATGTAAACAAATGTCAGTAAGTGACAGTGGAAGGAAACTGGCATTACTCAAAAGATAATAGCCGAATCACTATGGTGTGCTCTATAATCTCACCCCCAGACTAGGTGTGCCATCGTTGTGCCTTAGTCTCGTCCACAATATCATGAGTGTTACCCACTGAAGCTGTGAATGACCGGTTGTAAGTACAAGCCTGATTCCTAAATTGCTTTACACAATAAATCACAAACATTTTCTTGCAAATGAGGAAAGGATAGACTGTTCATGATTTTCTTCTTATAGCCAATAATGTTATACCGTATTTGATGAAGCTTTACTAAGTACATTTGCTGTAGTGGCTCCTTTTATAGAAAGACCACCTTTCTGTAATCACAATATAGTCCTCAAGCGTGTTTTGATTTTGTTTGTTTTTGTTTTTTGTATGTACTTTCCCTACCCCATAATAACACTGGTTGCTATGATACGACAGGTTAAATGTGATGTTGATGCATCTACCTGAACATGACCGGAGAGGTGTTGTCGTATTCCGATCTCAGTTGACATTAGCATCCAAATTACAACTAAGTGCTCATTTGAGGGTTACCATGGAGATGGTCAGACATCGTATTGACTGCTGGAAGTTGGCTAGCAGTGATCAACAAGATATTTACCTGTTGTTGTGGGAATCACTGCAAGACACCAATAAAAGGTAATTAAGATATGTGGATTTTTTTTGTTCAGCTAATGTAGCTGGGCTTGTTGTGGTTGCAGATTGCTCCTCATCTGCATCTGTTGGTGTAGATATTTGATGTACTAGTGATGTTGTACTGGGTAATCATGTCTTAATATCCTACAGGAAAAAAATATCCTGCGTAAAATCCATGCTGCTTTTCAAGATATTTCTTCAAGCAAGAGTTCATAATATTTATAAATATTATGAACACGTCGTAATAGTTTCCTGTTCAACCAAAACACATAATGTCATTGTGTATATTTTCTCAGACTGTCAAGGCTTGATTATTGGTAACACTAAAGTTTTGCTGTACACAGACAATTTTTGTAACTGAAAACCCACGCACTGCAGTGCACACTCCCACGCACTGTTGTTGTGCTAAATGCATTTTGAAACTGTATCTAATTCTCCAGCCTGTCCTGGCAATTTCTGGTTGAAGGATTGCGACATTGTTCAGCGGATGATGCCCCCAAACGTGTTGAACAAGCTAAGAAGGTCATCGTCATGACAATACAAGACCCCAGCCAGTTTGTAATGGACTATCTACTGGAATTACATCCAGTGCAATGTCTACAGGGTACCAGACTATTTGAGGTACATAATTATTTTTGTCAATAATATTTTTGTGATGCACTTTTTACATCTAGCTGCTGCAAATCTTTGTTGGTGGTAACTATGCAAGTTATATGAGGTTCTGGCAGTCTGATGCTTCATTTTTTGACACATGTGATCTAAACCACGCCTCCTGCCAACACAAGATGCGGTTGCTAACCACAATGTCACTTAGCAATGAGAATAACGAGCTCACATTTGATTTATTGCAACAACAACTGGAGCTAAAACCAGACGAAATCGAGGCCTTTATAGTAGACGGTAGGTGCTTAAATTGCTAATGTTAAAATCCTCAGGTATGGCTTCACACATTTTTAAAAAGGCTTTGTATTACAGCCAACTGTTTTAATGTTGTAATTTATTTTTCCAGCTGTCAAGATGGGTCTAATACAAGCTAAAATCAACCAAGTGTCTCAGCTAGTCATCATCATGTGAGCTGCTAATGATGTAATATTATGTCATCTGTCATCATTTGTGCAATTTAGAGGTGGAGCTGCTAGGTATCGTACGTTTGGCATGGACCAGTGGAAGTTGATGCACACAAAGTTGATGAAATGGAGAAATAATATTAATAGTGTTCATAGTAGCCTGAGGGGATTAACTGTGTCCAGCTAACCCCCTCTGTGGGGATGTTAATTTTGACATACACAAATATTACACAACATTTTAATGTTTGTAAAAAAAAACTAGTAATAATGCAACACCTACATATACTGTGAAAAATGAGCAACTACGTAACACGAACAAATACGGTACTAGTTAATGGATATGCGGTTCATGGTATTAAGTCTGCAGAATGCCCCTCCTACGAGAAGGTTAGCGCGTTATTGGTAATACAGATGTGTTATATTCGCGTCTTGAGCATATAACCAGTTTGAGAACGTGGTTTATCGCATGATAGTCTCAACAAGTGTGTGTTATCACGTGGGGGTGTGGCATTAAATTTGAAACAAATAGTGCGTCGGCGACTTTCGATAATTTGACGGCAAAACCGTTTTTTTTTTTTTTGCGGCTACTGTTGGTTTAGAGGGCGTTGTATTGGCCCTATGGTCCCAGAAAATTTGAGACAAAGCCTTGCACCATAGATTATAGAGGGTCTCTTTATAATCTACGGTTGTACAAAGTATACTGTGTGTTGTATGTTACTGTTCAGAGGTCAATTTGTTATGTGTAATTTTATTATGATCAGATGCTGAGCGTATGACTGAAATACTGGAGACTGTATTGTCACGGTTGTCATGGCCACAAGATGCTAACCACATTGTAAACATCAGATCCACACTAGAAACTATTAAGAGTAGTCTGTTCACCAGTTTAGTGGAGTTGAAGGTGTGTCTGTCTGTGTGTTAGTCCATAGATAGTAGTATACTATCTGTGGTTTGTGTGTTGGTGTGTACAGCAGCAGCACAACCAATTCAGTAGTCTCAAACACGTTCCTCTTAACCACAGATATGGTTTTTATCAAATTCAAAATTTCAATGTTTAATAAAAGATTTGGCTTGATTTTTGTCGCATTTGGTGTTCCATAAGAGGAGGCCTACAGGGGCAGTGGGCCGCAGTCTGTTGAGAGCTCTTTTGCCTTAATTCCCTGCCCCACCCCCCACTATCATGCAACTCAGCTGGTAGCTACACAAAATGTGTTCAAAACTTTGAATTTGCCATTACCTAAAATATTAATTTTAACAGGTTCTTGTGTTGACCAGTGTACTAGAGGGGAAATTGACAGTTTGCAAATATGGAAGCCATATGTATGTCTTCACTAGGCTGGTAGAACAGCTTCCTAGAGCTATGTACGCTGATAACCACAATACCAGGCCAGGTGGTCTATGATAGGTGATGTTTTAACATGAAGAATGCTACTAGGAGCTTAGAGGTGAACTTAGAAGGCTTGGCATGGCTGCTAAAACAAGGCATTCATGAGAGGTGGCCTCTAAATGGGAGTTGTACTCTGCGTACGTAACTTCATAGCTTCTAGGTTTAGATCGGTATGGCTGATAAACTAGTATGGCACTAACTACGTGGATACTGATCATTACAACCTCACACTGTATACTATCACACATGACTACTGCTGAGATCAGTAGTACTGTATGATGTTACTTGAAAATTATCAAAAACATCACATTTCATTTATACCACTCAAACCACAACAAAATATTATCATAAAATAATTTTATTGGTCTAAACTCAACCAACCAGTTGAACAGGTCTTGCCAACTATTCTATGGCAGTCTCTTCATTTTCCTAGGCACTTTCCATTGCCACCCCCTGCCCAGCACTAACTGTCCAAAGTGCTGGACAGTAAATTCAGACATTAGATGGTATGGGATGCTAACTTAACAAACCCATAAACACATTACTTATCAAAGAAAGCACAAGGTGTCATCTAGTCAGTTTATTCCAGAGTGTCAACCACTTTCCAGCAGAGAGGGAGGAGCACTTATCAATTAGCACCTTATAAAGCAGATCTTTTCCTTGTGGAGTTACCAGTAACAAATTACACAGTGAGATAGCAGGTCACCAAGTGTGTAGTCTGTCTTGATGACTTCACTATGAACATGAGGTATTTTTAGTGGTAAAAGGTTTAACCAGCTAAAAATATTTATGGTTAAGCCATGATATCATGTGATATCATATTGCTAGTACACACACACACACACACACACGATCTGTTGTTTACTTCCTCAATAGCAATGTACAAGAGACCTGGCAGGGATGTACACAAAAGCCATACATGTTTCATATAGGGTTGAATTAATTGCGTTAAAATATTTCATCTGGGAGCAGATGCCATCTCATGTGGGATTAAATCAGTTCCTATTTTATTAGCTAGTTTTATGGTATGTTATTATTATTTTTACAGAATGTGCAAGATCTGTGTGTTGATGTGGGTGATGAGCCCAAGCCAGCAGAAATTGATCTTAAAGAAACCAGTATTGATGACAGTAATGATGACATGACTATGGGTCATGGTGACACACTATTATGCAGACCTTTACATACTCCACTGCCACATGTACCAGAGAATGACTGTGTTATCATAGATAATCAGGTTGCTATAGAGACACAAGAAGATGTTAGTCATAACAACACTGCTAGTGATGAAGATGATAGTGTAATAAAGAACAAACAGTTTGAAGGATCACACCCTGACAATGGACATTACAGTCAGTCTGCCGCACACAGAGACATTCTTTTCCCAATGAGAGACCAAAAGAGTTTAGAAGAAATCAAACAAGTAATTCATTAATTATTGTATTAATGCTACAGCATTGTGTAGCCAATTGGTGGGAGTGCCATTATATCCTTGTTCTTTTAAAGTCATTACAGCGGAGGACAGACACAAAGCAGCATGAAGCCTAGAGAGCAGCAGAATTGGCTCACACAATGAAGTAAGCCGTACACACATAAGATATACCCTTAGCAATCACGTATTTAAAATACCTCAAGTTATCTACTATTCCTTTTTCTGCAGGACATTTCACAGTTACCAGAAGCAGCCACCACATACACATTATCACCTATAACTTATTCTATATATTATTATCACCAATACTATGTGTTAATATATACTTGATTACCACCAATCCAACCAGCAGTAGGAAGCCATTATGATGTTAAGAGATACCTGGTGTATGTATCACAACATCTAGACTGGTGTCTGTGACAGCAAAAGCCATCTAGCTGCTCTATTTTCTGTGAGTTTTTTTTATTTGCAGAATAAAACATCACTCTGTGAAGTACATGGCTTCTTGCCTTAAATGAAGGTCATAGTCAAAACTATCTCTTTTCTTGAAAATGTTTGTTTTCAGGTGTGAGGACACAAATACATCACAAAATAACACACACACACACACACACATAATCCAGACAAGTTTTACAGCCATTTACACAGCATAATACAAATTAATCTATGTTTAAAAAAAATCACAATAAAAAGTGGACAATGTCCCCTCCTCCCAGACACAGTTGGGGTGATCTCATTGTATCGTAAATTTGTTCCAACTTTTTGGAGGAGGTAAAATTGTGTCCCTTGGTAAGCTACTAGTTGTTTGTCTATGTGGCGACTGACTTGATCGTTCAGTTAACATTGTTCTTGAATTAATAGAGTTACTGCTATGAAATGATCCTGAACTTTCATCACTACTTTCAGTTAGATGATGACTGCTCCTCCGGGAACAAGTCAAGTAACATATTATAATAGTTGATATCACTACTACGGCAGCTATTACTGAACATACTATTGAGATGATCACGACGACCTTGTTGCTAGTATCATCCTCCGGCTGATGGGTTTCTGCAGGTGGAGTAGTTGTGGAGGTCGTGGTCGGGACTACACGGTCACAAATGTCCCCGAAATATCCTGGATTACACTCGCATCTTAGTTGAGAGTTGTCACAGCTTCCACGTTTACAATAACTACAATTTATATCACATCCGTAGTTGGCATTTTTTATTTCGTATTCTTTACAAATTCTGGCACATTTTGTGTCCGTCGTATTAGTACACTGCTCAGCTACTCGGTATCCAGTGTCACACGTTGAACAGTTTACACAGACATTGTTCTTTTGAGTTTGTCCTTCTTCACACTGCTCCGCTACACCAGGCCAGGTAGCCAACACGAGTAACAGGGCGGTCACGTATCCAATATTAATCATCATCTAAGCGAATAAATCTGATAAAACAGCGCGGGTTGCTTCAAATAGTCTTTCACTCCCTTGTCGTATTAATCACTCCAACTCGTAACAAACTATAACTCAGTTGTAATGTTGTAAAGAAACCTTCAATTACAAGTAACGTCACATTAAATACCAGCTGTGGCAACTGCCAGCCAAACGAGACGGGCGGTGAACTTAAAAGGGTAATTAGGCGAAGCCATAAAATGCAATTTTATCTTCGAATACCATACAAGTACGGATAAGTCTGCGCTAAAATTTATTTAACCACAATGGATTTCCTGCTGTTTAAATATTCACCCACACATACGTACACATGTTCAGTTTATTTGACAGAAATACATAAATACACAGTTACTAGTGAATTTTAAGATAATTTCCCCTTGTCATCTCCATACAGGATGGCTATATGGGACACACAGATACACTAAACATACAATACGATGGTAACACACCATCTAATATAGTCTGCCAGTTCAACATGACATAGGTTAGTGACCCATTTAATACCTGGTCGCCAGGCAACAGTTTCCTGTATAACAATTCATCATCACTAATATATTAATGATACCACAGCATGCCTTACTGTGTGCTATCTGAAGTGTCTTTAGGTACCTGATCTGTGTTCGTGGATGAGTCTATATTGAGCATAGCTAATTACAGTATCAATACAAGCAATGGTTACCAGGTTGTTCTGTTGCTGGTTGTTCAGGCTGGACAATACTTGGTGGACTATCACGACGTGTGTATGATACTACTGAAATTACATTGTCAAGGTTTTTACTAGCTCTGCGATTTGGAGTTGATTCTTTTGGTATCATATGCTTGCTAACCGCCAATTCAGCAAATCCAGTCTTACGAGGACCTCTCAGTCTGATGTACTGGGCTGGCTGCTCTACAACAAACGTTTGTGAACGATTCTTGAATGGGGTAAAACTAGCAATCTTTGAAGCCAGCGAAGTAGTGGTCTGTGCCTACACAACATGATACATGGTAGACACCATTGTGATGCAATACTATACCTTCTCTCTGTTGTAGAATGCTTGATAGACTGCAGAATAGTCAACCATGCCAGAAAACACTAGCTTACAAAGACCAATTGCCTACAAGGAGAGATCATGGCTTCATCATACAGCAATGCAGTAAAGACCTCAGAGAATGGTGAGTATAAGCATGCATGAATGTAACAAGACCACAGCCAGTAGTGTCTAACACAAGACATAAGGTATTGATCAGCTATTAAATGGTAATTACACTGCTAGGCACTCCCAGAAAATGCTGACACAAGCAGCTTGCCTGATTAATCGCTGTCAATTCTACAGCTATTTTCTCACCATCTTGTTTTACTAATACATCCTTGAAACTCTGTGGACAGTATGTCAATACCTTGAATACAACGTGATTATATTACCTGCTCAAAATCATCGATACTAAAGAAGATATCGGGGTATATTGTTTCACTCTCTTTGCTCTTGCGATCCATTCTGTAATGTATGTGCTGTAATAGTGATAGTTACAGGGTGAGCTGCTCACCTTTGCTTGGTAGGGGAAGGGAACACTTTCTGTAGAGGATGAAGATTATATTAACTATTAAGGATTCATAAGATGTGGCCACATTGGTGACCTTTATAATAGCCTGTTATGGCATGCCTAGTTGCAGTGGGGAGTACATAGTTGTGGCTGTGATTGAAACTGCAATGTGTTGATAAATGATAGCTATTGGGCAAGCTGTGTATACATTGACCTCTTTAAACTGGAAACTGTAGTACTGCTTGACACATGTAAGGTTGAATGGAGGGACACTTGTAATAGGAGGGAATGTGTGGCGGCTAAAAATGACTAGAAGAAGGAGTGATCTTTCCTCAAGGCATACAGTAGGTCATTCACTAAACACCTTTTACAACACCACCACATGAAGCTTAGCTACAGGCATATGAGCAATTTTAGGTGCTTTATATGCAGCACATAACAGTTTACATGGTAAAGGGTTTTTGGCACTTCTTACAATTTCATGCGAAATGTATAGTGTGAATGCAACGTATGCATGTGCATTTTTTAAAGCGATATAGCTGGTACCACAATGGTGGTGGATACCCATATTATGCCCCAGACTGTTGCATACATGATAAACAGGGATGGCAGCATAGGTTATTTTACTTCGAGAATAACCAAATACAGCAAACACACATACTATGCATGTCACATGACATTACAAGAAGTTCTGAAAACCCTGTAAACTTATGTCTCCATTAGATGGAGATTATCGTTTGATTTGTGCCTATGCAAGTTTATATCTCCATGATGTAATATACACACATACCTACACTGACATAGAAACTACACTACACTATACCACACACACACACGCACACACACTACTACTACTACTACTACACACACGCACACACACACTCACACTACACACACACACACACACACACACACACACACACACACACACACACACACACACACACACACACACACACACACACACACACTCACACTACATACACACACACACACACACTACACACACAAACACATACCAGTGACTTTTTGTGTATTACGTTGATTGTGTGGTGCACTGTACATGAAGCCACGGTAACCCGATACTCAAACTAAAAGTAACTAATAAATAATAACAACAATGAATGACACGTATTCACCTCGTGAAGGACTACATTTAGGAAGAAACTCTCTGGCCAAGAAAACTTGTCATCATCCACGCTACAACAACAGATAACATTAGAGCCATTAATTATATGTGACTGGATTTGTGAAAAGGGGTCTTCTACACACACAAGGCTGAAAACAGGTCTCCTTATGGCTCCGTATTGCTGGTCATGACAATATTTAATGCATGTGACGTTAAGTATTTAAGATGCACAAAAAGACCCTCTTGTCCTATGTAATTCTAAAAATAAATTAATAAAATGTTACGGGTAAAAATCATTTACAAGAAAAACTTCATTTACAACCCCAAGCTATGAATGTATTGTACTAAACAGTAAACACATCATTGAAGGGACAGAGCCATATAATGTGAGATTGTGCACCACAACAATATCATGGCTGCTCCCACTGGTGTCTACTTGTCTCACCAGCACATAGACCTGAAGATATGACCATTCACCAAGTAGTCATTTTGGAGGGATAACAAACTCTTATTCACAGTTGTTTATGACAACTTCGCTGTCAGTAAACATCAACAAGTATGCCATTTCCTACACTAGTAAAGTTACAGCATGTTTTGAAGGTATTGTCATATCCCAGTAAGCCTGGTGAATACCTTTATACTCAAGAGAGTTACTCTATAGATACCTGGTAGTACATACAGTACTGAAACTGGCAAAGGCATACTAACTGGTGAAGGTACATGCCTTTTGTGTATCCCTTTAAACAATTTGATAATAATAATAATAAGGTAACTGACCAAATAAAACAACACAAAACAATAACACAGTGCAAATAATCGTATTATATAGATGGTATAGTGTAGGCTGATTCACTGTAAGTAATTAGACATAGAGATATGCCAAATATGGAATCAGTCAAAAAAAGAATCTTGCAGCTGCCCAAACTTGTGTTCTTGGTCACATCGTTTATCTCATTATAGGTATATCAACCAGACAAGTGATTAGTGAATAGCACCACTTGTGGATAACTTGTGGATAATATGTAGTGGTGTGACTATACATGGTACAAGGACTCACTACACACAAATGGACACACACATGACGCCCACACACTATAAATGACAACTGTATGGATACAAGCAGTTTTCCAAGTTCTTGTAAGTGCTACATGCTAATACTGCCACTAACTAATGTTCTGTTGCTGTCAAATTGTATGTGTGGGCATGTTTAGGCTCCTGTGAGTGTAGACAGGCACCCCTGTTAAGCAATGTGCGCCACCAAGAACTTGGGAAACCACAATACTCCATATACACTATAGTTGATGCTGGTACACCCACACAAACACAACACAACACAAATACAACACACCTATAACACAACACAAACACAAACACACCTATAACACAACACACCTGGTGTATTAACAAGGATTCTAACCACTTATACCAATATGGTCAAGAAATCCTTAACACAAACTATTAGTTAAGTACACTATCTACTCTCCAGATTAAATTATTTCACTAACAGTTGACATTTGCAACTACTATGGGTATGTGTCATAGTTATATTGCCATCAACAAATTAATACAATTAATTAGCTGAAACCAGTTAATGTAATATAATTTAACGAGAATTACCTTGGTAATGTGGGTGAATCTTTCCGAGCTACATCAACCTTAGATTCTCCCTATAGTGGAGATCACATGATTTGAACAATCCCCAAAGGAGGTCACATGATCCTGACTGAGATCACATGAGACATAACCCCACCTTGTCCACACTCTTACGCACAAAGAACAGCAAGTCATCATCAGTAGCAGCTGTAGCTGCACTGTCAGCAGTAGTGGAAGGTTGCTTCAAGTACCACTGCTTGAATGTGCCGATGGTCAACATGGCTGCCTCATCTGCAAATGTCACTATGGAAATGAGACAGAGAAATAAAAGGTATGCCAGTGTAGTGCATGCTGTGTACATAATACATATGACACATATAATGAAGTTAGTGGTACATGCAATAATGTACAGTACCATTCCACAAGGGGTCAACAAGATAAAGCCTTTACATCAGGGAGTTATAACTTTCAAAATAGAAGGTATACACGCAGGCAGGTAATGCTTATAGGAACACAGTGTCTTGTCATTTATATATAGAACAGCATAATATGTAGTTGTGTGGTTAAAATATAAAGTGGTTAGACTTGATTGTATCACAGGTTGTATATGTAAGTGTCTGTAGGAGATAAAATTGTATTTACGGACAGTAAATTATTAGACATTCTAAAATTCTTTGAATGGGTAATAAAATCAAAAATGTGAAGTTGATGAGTGAGAATTAATGAGGCTTAACTTGGGAGGACAGATAATATATTGTAAACAGACATCTCTTTATTAACTTTAGGACAAGCTGGTTTGGAGTATAAATTTTACTGTTACAATATAGAGTTGGTCCTCTGTGAAATTGTACTAGGTTCAAATTTGTCCCTACTAAATGTTTCTGTCCTAAATAAGAACAATTTTGAGATATGCAGTTTAATTGAGAAACTCCTGCTACGTAGTGTAACATTGTCCTGTAGTATTATAATGCCAGTAAATCATTTACAAGCAAAATCCTCAAGATCAATAATTCCACCAGCTACCAATACACAGTATCCAGTCAGTGTGTAGTACACTGAAGGGGATAATGATCATTTCACACTATAACAATTTGATCATAAGAAATCATAAACTTGAAAAGTTAGTCAACACTTAGTGTGATTCAGTGGCTACTACACAACTGTAAACATTTTCAGAACACAAGACCACCTTGATAATCAGAACACTTGTCAGTGGTTGTATTAGTGTACACACATTTAGGCCCCTGAAATCAGGACACCTCACTAATAAGGATATTCACCTCACCAAAATCACTTTAATACCATGCCATGCTCTCATAAGACATTAGACCCACACAACATCTTACGTAGATAACATATAGCCCACTAGTTTTCTCAAATCGAAGGAGATAAGTATTTACGGATGTTGGGAGCTTTGGAAACAAATTGGGTATGATTTAATAAGTCTTACCTGACTGAACTCCAACAACCGAAGTGACTTATATGTCATGAACACAATTAATACATCCCCTGAGGCACATTACAATCACTACATCTGAACGTTAGCACTCCAACACAATATGTTGCTAAGCCTCAGTGTGCCATTAAACAAAGCTCTTAGCCTTCAACAAGTTGTGCTTCTGCTTATTACAGTAGTGGAAAAAATTCTCTAAAATAAACAGCACTACACGTTTAAACACAGAAGGCCATTTACTTTTGAAAATAGACAACCTCAGTGAAAAAGTGTCCGTTATGAACAGTAGACATTCTTGCTGAGAACTATCACCACAGATGACTGTTCTCAACAAGGAAACCTTACTGTTTACCTATTGTCACATTACGACTGACAATGAATGACAAAGATGGTTACAGAGTGTTTCACACATGTCCACAGCTTCCACTTGTACAAAAGGTGGAAATATTTGATTGTTTGTCAAAGAATTCCAATTGCAAATGGACATTTCTGTATAGGGCACTGAATCAAAATTTTAAACTAATTTTTTTTTACTACGATATAGAGGCTATACTTTTTGAGGTAAAATGTATGTAGCCACATCTGGAGACCAATAGTTACATGTAGTGGACACTTCTGCACATGTATAGGGCGCATTGGAATCAAACATTTTTATACAATATTTTGCTTCTGATCACTGTAATATTGTATTTAAGCGATTCTTTGTGTAATGTACTGTAATTCTATCTATCTACACACTTATTATATTCATGTACAATTCTACATTAGCACTTGTGCTCCAGGGCCCTGCTAATTAAATAACAATTACTATTATTGCTAGTCTCTAACTAACTGCTACGATGAATAATATCCGTGCTCCATATAGGGCTGGCTCCACAATAAAACAATTCAATCGGGGCTATTAGCTCTTGGTGTGGTCTGTTATTTCTTTCAAAAGTGTGTTTTTGAAAAAAATGCAGAAAGGAGATCCGGGCAGCCTCGATCCTGTAGCCATCCGATATACACTCGAACGCTTATGTCAGACAGTTAGGATGTTTTCTGATTGTCAATTCCATAGGAACCAGAGAGTAAGTGACTTATTATCTCAAGTAACCCATGTGAAACCAAATGGACATTAGTTTATTTATTAGGACTTTACAGCATCCAAATGCTGAAAGTCTGTAGGACGCCTGGTCCTACAGCTTGTTCATTAAAGATGTTATATTAGGTATGTTTGAAAAGTTGCAGAAAGGAAAAAAAAGACCAGTTATAATTGTATTGGTCACGACTTTTACTGGCCAATGCTTGCATATACAGCATGTTCTCCTACAATCCCTCAATTAATCATGATGTGTATGTGAATGATGTTAGCAATGATGTTAGCAATGATGTTAGCAATGATGTTAGCAATGATGTTAGCAATGATGTTAGCAGGACAAACGTGCCACACTACCAACAAGTTAAGTGGTGTGTTACTACTCTACACAGATATCTAGATAGTGACATCTAGATAGTGACATCCACACACCCACACACACGCACGCACGCACGCACGCACGCACGCACGCACGCACGCACGCACGCACGCACGCACGCACGCACACACACACACACACACACACACACACAACACACACAATTATTCCTGAACTATCAACACATGTACAACCAACTGATGTGATCAGAATATATTTCTCTGGTACTAGTTTGTTCAATTGGCTATTCACAATGCTCAACAACTTGTACATATATTCTGATTTATGTAACATTGACCCCACAAACTACAACTCCTTAATTATACAGCTGTGACTTGCACCATCTAGACAGGTTTAACAAGAAGGTGTGGCACTAGATTGCATTATTTTTGCATAATGCAAACCAGATTTGTGTAGGACAAAAAAATCAGGAAAATCAATACAGGGCAAACGTTTTTGAAGTGTTTTTGGGCACTGTAATACTATCAGTATATACTTGAAATACAAACCTTGTAGTCATACCAAGAGTAACTCTTGGTCATACTTTATCTATACTCTGGGTTTGCTGAAAAAGAATAACGGAGTGACTTTTCCTATACAGCTGGTTTATGAATACAAAAAATTACCTCTCTTTAATTTTACCATGTCTGAGTTTATTAATGGTTTTAGTCCACAAACTATCCATCTTGTCGTTGCTTGGTTGATAAGTTCTATATTATTTCTTTTGTCCTACAAAAATTACTGGTAATCTGCACGTGTGGTGCATTTTTATGACCACACCTCTTCATTAACACGTCTATACATTAGAGTTGAGCACAGGTGTCATCCCACCAAGAGAATGGGGACTATATACATTATGAATATCATATCTTATTATTCAGTATGCCAACACATTACAAGTACATAATCATGCCTCGTCACACATACACATAGTTTCTTACAATTCATGTTACTCTGTGTCCTCTTGATGGGCGGGAAACATTGTCTACAGATCTTTAACACTTCTTCTAGATCCATATTACAAGTTAGCCACGCCCATGCAACACCCAATATAACTATCTCGCTTAATTACACACAGAGACACAATGTTTCTGATTTAAAGTGACATCGAAAAAACGATAACAGTCAACCGTTTGCTTCACACCGTTTAAACCCACACTCAAAAAGAATTCCCTTTTTATCGAATTCTTATTAGAGCACACTGGATGTGCTTTATATAGAATAGTATAAAGTTATGGCGACTAGTAATAAGCCAACTTGTCTGATTGTGTTGAGCGCACATCATAAAGGTTAGCATAATAGATACAGTCGTTAATAGCGCGTACCGTACACGTGTTGTATTACATGTAGGCGTGTCCCTGCAATCATTCGTTCACGCCTACACAGTGGCTATGACTCCATTCAATGTGTTTCTGGCCACACCACAGGTAAATAGCTTTAAAGATTGCATTATCAATTATATGGCTTCCTGTTTGAAGGGAGGGCACCCCATTTATGTAGGAGGAGATGAGAACAGTCAGCGATGGATAAAGGACTTTAAACAACAAATGGTAGCAGTACCTGAGAAACTGGAAAATGTTGATGGTACATATGTGTGGTGTGTGTTTACATGGTGTTGTTGTTATTGTGTTGCTTAGCAACTCAGTTTGTGGCGTTGATGATACCTAATTGCCCGGGAGCAGTTTTTGACTTGTGGAATAACGATAGTATGACGAATATATTAGAGCATTTTGTGAGTGAGAAAAGTAAGCTAACTTTTATATGTGTGTCTGTCCTTCTGTATAAGTATGTTAATTCTTCAACAACCTACAGTATAATATATAGTGTAGAGTTACTGTGTTGCAGTTATTATTTACAAATGTGTTTCCCAGTCGCTAGTATAATTGCACAATTTGATTAGGCTAGTAATTTTTAGTGAATGTACTTTAATGCACACACCTACTGTATACATGTACAGTTGGCATAGTCACTCTTCCCTGGTATATACTGTACACATAATACATACAGCCTTAGAAGCACAAACACTTTTGCTGTTATAATTGATGTGTAGTGCAAAATGTTCAAGGAGGAGTTATTGGAGCACCTGTTAGCAAAATTTGCACTTTAAAACACTATTCCTTCTAAAATAACTAATTGGAGCCTACTGGTCTGCATGTACTTTATAAGGTTACATTTTATCTACTCCTTTTCTTTTCTACAGAGAGTATATGTGCAGTAGGTTATGGTGTGTGTGCACTATTCAGTGGACTGGCTGGTAACCAGAAGAAAACATGGTGTTTTAAGAACTATAGTATGACTGCAGTGAGTGTTACTGTGTAACTGGAAATATGTTTTGAGGGACAGGAATGCTCTTTTATTTTTACAATTAATAGACGATAAACCGAATTGTATTTTCTTTGGTTTCAATTTTTAGCTTCAATAGTTCCTCAATTCTTTCCAGCCATACATTGTTAACTGGTGTTATTAGTGATGTGATGTGTGCTAGCCGTCAGTAGTGGAGGCTGTACAGAGAGATGACTTCCCTGTATTACCAGTAGTACCTGCCGACTATATTAGGGAAAATCATGGAGTATATAGTGGTACGTAGGTGTGTGTGTGTGTGTGTGTGTGTGTGTGTGTGTGTGTGTGTGTGTGTGTGTGTGTGTGTGTGTGTGTGTGTGTGTGTTGTCTCACACAGTGGGTGCCCCAGAAGGATTTGTCTTAGTACTAGGGCTGAGCGATACTGCCATTTTAGTATCACGATCGATACTGAATACTTCACGATACTGAATACTTCACGATACTGAATACTTCACGATACTTACAAATATGTCAATCATAGCTGGTGCTACATGTGTATTCCTCAGTATTCCTGCAGGAAGTCTTCAAAAGTAGCATCAAACTAGCCACTGTCAACCTTGTTTACAGTAACAGTTAATGTAACACGTGCTTTGAAGTTATGTTATGGTGTTCACACCTCTCTGCAGGGGTAACCAGGTTATGACTTACAAGGATGTTCACACCTCTCTGCAGGGGTAACCAGGTTATGACTTACAAGGATTCTTGGGCCTGGTACAGCATAACACTTTTTAATGACAGTAATGTACAGACATGGTATCACGATAGTTAATAACAAAATATCGCGATATCGATACTTTCAAAATATCGCGATATATCGCTAAAACGGTAGTATCGTTCAGCCCTACTTAGTACCTGACAAGTATCCCAGTGCTGGTTCACTGAGTAGGCATGACCGTCTAACACGGTAGCCAAAGGCATTGTTTTTTTTTCATTCTATAAATACAACAATCAAACATGTACATACATGTACAGTGTATGTACACACACACGAACATACACTAAACACACATGTACATACCATACATAGTTAATTGTTTCAAAGTTATTAAGACAATATTGAATTACTACCTGATGTAGACTGGTGTCCATATTACTGGTCTGGTTCAATTAGCTAGTTGTCATAATGTAACGTCATTTCACTAGGTGTACAAATTGTGTAACTGTTCATAGCCTTTTAAATTGATGAATTTATTGGCTTTTAATGAATTTACTATAATACGAGTGTTGCACGCATGTGTGTTTAGGTAGTGGAAAATTGTACCAAATTTAGTATGTAAACCAGACAGGTAGAGTTGTATACTATTTGTAAGTACTAATGTAGTGCTTGAAATAACAGCCAAGCTGTTAGAATTTCTATTTTCCAAAAGCGGCTGAGACCTTTGTTTGCTCTGACCTGCTCTATAATGGTGTTATTGGTGTATGGTGTGTGTTAAACTGTCCCCCCTCTTACAGCCAGCCAAGATGATAAGGTGCATGTAGTCATCCATGACAATTTGATAACTGGACAAAACGACCAGTCTAATTTAACTGCCATCCAAAACTTAGTACTATTGTGTAGTCAAAGGTAACCACAGATACTGTTGTTGTTTATTGTTTTACCCTTGTGTGTGTTTGCAGACAAAACAAACCAACAAGATGATAAAAACACTCTTTGTGAAATATTGCAAAATTTATTGGATTTTAATATAAAAGCCTGTTATTAAGATAAGCGCGCATTAAAATAATGGTGGGCTCGTAGTCACGTGTCCGGACACGTGTGGAGTGGGACAGGCGCGATAAGTAGCTGAAGGAAGGGGCGAGATGGACCTAACACAGTTGACACAAGCACTCAGTAATACTCTACACCCTGAACTGCGCGCTCAGGCTGAAGCACAGCTCGAACAGGTGAGCATGCGCACACCCCCTAGTTTGGTTACCACAGAGGGTTCCATACAGGTACACAAAGCGGACGACTTCACAAATTATCTTTTACAAGTTATACTGAGCGAGAACACGCCCCTAGCTGTACAGCAAGCCGCCTCAGTCTACCTCAAGAACATGGTGTTCCGCTATTGGAAACAACGTGAGACCGTGGAGGGGGAGGAGCCGTATTATTGTATTCCGGACCAGACCAAGTCCGTGTTGCGTGCCAACCTCGTGGAAGCTATTGTACGTGTGCAGCCTTTAGTGAGGTGAGTGGAGGAGACATCAGCGTATATAGTAGAGCCATCCATGACCTTTGTGTGTGGGGCAGGGGGGACATTACATTGCTGAATATCTGCCCACTTTTACATTGTCTTGTGATAGTTGTATATTGTAATTATCAACCTGAGGGTTATACTGAGCCCTCCAGTTCTCACAATGTGTGTTGTGTACAATATTATTTGCGTAGCAGATTGGTCGCTAGTTGTTACCCATGCCGACCCATTTATAGGAGCAGTTTTGTTTATTTTCCCACAATATCAAATGATAAATACACTGTGTAGTGTTTCTCCTTGATTTTCCATATACCACATATAATTGTAAGGAAGGCACTTACTGAAATAATTCGTCTTCACCTGATCACCGTATTATGTACGTGTGTGGTTATTGTACCAACCAGAAATTTCGTGATGGTAACGGTATTTGTGCTATCATTTGCAGTTTATGAAATAATAAAAATTCTAGCAATTGCTTGTCCAATGAAATGCATCACTCCATCAGGGTTGTACCCACGTTTGTCTATAATGCCAAAATGGCCAGCGTTCATAACTTTGGATCAACACAATTACTATAAAATAATATAATATTATGTGTTTGTACTTTAAAACACTTGAAATGTCTTCACTTCAGGGTCACCACTCAGATATTCCTGGTCAGAATGTGTGCATATACATTTTATAAATTATTGTAACATAGCATAATTTAGTGTTAAGTGGTATTTCCATAACAAAATTGCTGTTATTTTTAGCCAAACTCTTTTTGTAGTCAATTTGCCCCTCCTATGTGTTGGTATTATACCGTCGTACACAAGGAAATTTGACGAACTTGGCAAATCAGTTTAATTCATCAAATGTTTATGAGCACCCTTAAAAGTACAGGTTTTGCCTACAAATTTTTGTCAACATTTTATTCGTCAAATCTGCTGAAGTCTGAATTCGTCAAATTTTCTCTCTTACGTCAAAATTTCTTTGCATATGGTGCTTGGTAAGAGATAATAAATTGGTAGTCAAGAAATGATGTTTGACCAGCCATTACGGGTTATACCAGGTACAGTAGCTAGTGTTGTGTGATCTGATCCATTGTAGCTAGGTCCATTATATTTCTTTGGTAGGACTGGTGTCCTACAGTTGTGTGTGTGTGTGTGTGTTGCAATTGTGTGTTGTGGTGTTTGTTGCTTCCTGGATTTCCTGACAGAAATAGGAGCCAGTAAATAAAATATTGATATTACTATCCAACAATTAATTTATCACTGTTCAGTGTTGTCAGAATTCAGGACTATAATCAACATTGATAGACACTTCTGTGTATGTCATACAAGCCAGAAATTTTTGAGGGCGGACTTTTGCAAAAGCACCATATTTTATTCAAGAAATGACAGAAACAGCCAATGATCATACATGTATTATATATTCACAAAATTGTTATGACTTTCAAACATTTTGTACCTGAAAACAGCAATATGGTATTCCTCAACATTTTCTGTGTTTAAAAGTGCCCATGTTTATATCTTGGTTACACTGTATCCTAATCACTCTGTTGATATTCATCAGGTCCCAGTTGTGTGTGCTACTAGAACATGTTGTCAAGTTGGATTTCCCGGACAAGTGGATGGGAGTGGTGGATGATGTGCTACGTTTCCTGTCTGCCAGCACTCAAGAGGCATGGTTAGGTGGAACATTGAGCTTGTACCAAGTGGCTAAGAAATACAAGTGAGTGATCACTGCTTGTAGTAATGGAGTATAAAGACTTGGGTTGGTATAGCATTTTTTGTTTGTATAACTGTAGTGGTTGTGCGTGTGCGTGTGTGCGTGCGTGCATGGTTGTGAGGCAGCATAGCCAAGTGGCTAGAGAATTGGCCTGGTAATCGAAAGATTCCAGGTTTGATACCTGCCATTACCCAGTTATGCCAATTTGGTGTTGTTTCCTTGAGCAAGAGACGTTTCCTTGAGCAAGAGACTTTACTCACATTGGTCCAATCTATCCACAGCTGTGTATATTGGGGACCTAGCGGCCTAGTGTCATCTGGGGAAGCAGTCCATCCAGCTGTAACATCAATGAGTACCTGGTGTTTTTATAGTTTAGTAGGGAAGCAAACTTGTCTCCCTTAGCAGTGTTGGGGACTTGGGGTCGTTGTGGAATTTTGGGTTCCGTGAGACTTATAATAGACAGTCCTGCTGCTGGTTACTAGCCCTGCCACAGGAGGATTGGCCTGCACAAGGTTCAAGTGCCTTAATGGTGCAGTGCTGGTTCACTGGGCAGCAATTGTTTGTTCATATGGCTGCCGTAGGCTTTGCTTTACATGTGTGTATGTAGCTACAAGTTTTGCTTTCTTTGTGTGGAGGACCATGTGACCCGGATGGGCAGTGTCAAGGACAAGTCTCTGTGTGTAGTTGCTAGGCACGTGTGCATGAAGTATCATCAATGTATTGTTCACATGTTACTAACATGAGGCCACCAAAGAGTATAGCAAGTATGGCCTCTGTTGTATGGCAAGTTATAGTGTTCTTAGTAACAGTAACAGTTTGATCATGTGTGTGTATACTGGTACCAATGATTGGTGCATGGCTTTGACTATCCTGTGTGTAATGAGTGGAATAGTGATTGAATTATCTATCAATTGGTGTACCATGAACTTCAGTTGTTACAAAATCAACAAATCTTAAAAGATGCTTGTATATATGACTGAAATGTGAAGTGGCTATTTTGCTTCAGTTGCAGCTACACTCACTTATAAATGAAAAACAGTATGAGAAATGCCTCTGCAATCTGTTCAGTCACATTATGGAGCACTGAAGCCATACCATGAGTTACCACCAATCAACACCTCTACGTGGTAGTGGAGAAAGAAATGGTGGGACAAAGGTAGGTCCATAATTTACGAATGGCTCAGGGCACGTATTGCCTGCATGCTATTAGGAATTACATGAGGAAGGTGAAGTCAATATATCAACATGTAATGAGCACAATTACGCACTATCACAGCAATTTGAAGAGGTCACGTGAGTACTAACAAATAAAATGATGTCATTCTTCCGGTATCCAGACTATATAAACCAGCACGTGTCTCTTCCAACTCGGCCCTTTGTAGACTATACTCTACTGGAGATGTGCATCAATGATTACCTGTATGTAGAAAAACTGCACATATTATTAGCTATAGAAAGGGGAGGGGGGTGGGAAAATGTTGATATATCGACTTTACCTTCCTCATGTAATTCCTAATAGCATGCAGGCACTATGTGCCCTGAGCCATTCGTAAATTACATTTCGGAAGGCTCCGTCTCAATATCAACATGTAAGTTTGACGCTTGAGCAGATGACAAAACTGCTGTCCCAAAGGATGATTTGTCATCTGAATCCTTGGTTGGACAGAGATAAAACTTTTGGAACGTTCCTGCTGATGACCGATCTGCTGCTTTCAAGATGTCTGCTGTTGTTACTCCAACAGATGCAGCAGTAGAGCTTGATGCCCTCCTGACTGAGTGAGCTTTAAAGATCTCAGTATTAATGCCCGCTTCCGTCAAGCATGTTTTTAGCCATCTGGCTATAGTGCTGCCAGTCACTGGGTCATGCTTTCCAATCCAGGATAAGAACAGCAAGGTTTTCTTGTTCTCTGTTGACCAAGCCCTAAACTCCATTGTTCTGGCTTCGTATGCTTGCAGTATAACCACTGGGCAAATACTTTGATCCTCTGGATATCTAGGGTAAAAGAAATCTGCCAAGGGCTTTGATGCCCTACTTTGTTTAGATAGATGCTGCGCCGTGAAGGTGACGCCTGCCTCTGAGAAGGAGCGTGCTCTAATGTCCAGTTTGCTTAAGTCCACTGACCTAGCTGGTCTAGTCAAGGCCATCAACATAGCTGATTTTATTGTAAGCAAGCGGAGTGACAATGTACCATTCCCACCCAATCTTTTCAGATACCTCAATACCACACCAACATTCCAGAAGGCTGAGTATTTGGCTACAGGCGGTCTTTCATTGAAAACGCCTTTAAGCATTCTAGTAATTAAGGGGTGTTGACCTATTAAGTACCCATCCACCTTTGAGAGTAGCGCAGAGATAGCTGACCTATATGAGTTCAGCGATTGATAAAGATATCCTTCCTTAAATAAGTCTGCTAGAAAGTTTGCCATGTCTTCTACAGGTACCTCAGTGGGATTTCTATTCCTCTGCGAACACCAGCGAGACCATTTCGAAAACAAGGAGTTGTAGTTTGACTGCGTTTTGGGTCTCCAAGATGCGAGGAGGAGGGCTGAAGCCTCTGAAGAAATTCCTCGTGATTCAAAGGATTCCTGGATATGGGCCATGCCACTAACTCTGGTACTCCTTGGTTCATTATGAATTCCTGACCGGCTGGTAGGATGACTAGATCCTCCCTCGCTGGTAGAATTCTGGGGTAGTCCTCTAGCATTCCCAGAATCGTTGGATACCATGGTTGCGATGCCCACAGGGGAGTGATCATCACCACTCTTGCCATTTGTCTCTTTATCTGACTCAGGCAGCGTGCTATCAGGCACCATGGGGGATTGGCAAATCCCCTCGTCTGAGCCCAGTCCTGGTTGAACGCATCCGTCGCAATTGCTTCTGGGTCTGGTCTCCAACTGTAGAATTTCGACAGTTGCTTCGTCAGTCAGGATGCAAACAGGTCTGTCTGCAGTGGGCCCATCTGCAGCTGTATCCGCTCGAAAACCTGGGGGTTCACATCCAGTCGCAGCGATCCTTCGTTGATCGCGATTCCCGATCTGCTGTTGTATTGTCCTTCCCTGGTAGGTGTTCTGCTTGACAAAGCACTGCAGCAGCTAATAGTTCGAGATAGTTTATGTGGTGAGAGGTTTCCTCTTGGGACCACCTTCCACCTGTCTGGAGCTCGCCTTGTCGAGCTCCCCACCCCATGTTGGAGGCATCTGACTCTATTGTCATTGTCGGTACCCGGGGTCGGAGAGAAGATTGCATTCGGATCTTCCCGTCTAGAGCACACTACCATTCGAGGTTGTCCCTAGCCTCGTTGGTCAAGGTCAAGTGGGTGCTGAACTTTTTGGCAGTGTTCTCCGTCTCCATGGGATGGCTCTCCAGAGATACAGAGTTGATTAAAAACTGCAGTGCTCTGAAATGTAGAGGAGCTTGCCATATAGCCCGTGTCGAGGCTGAGGCCTTCCCCACAAACCTCGCTAGGTCTCTCACAAAAACACTTGGTTGGTGAAGGAGGTATTGGGCTAGCTGCTGTATTTTCCTCAACTTCTCGGATAGGAAAATGAGCTGTAGGCTGACTGTGTCTACTTGGAAGCCCAAGAACTCCAGATTCTGGTGTGGAGTCAGTATAGATTTCTTCCGATTGACTACCAGTCCCAGAGCCTCGAAGAGCTGGCAAATCAGTGGAGTCAACTGAGCCAGTTCCTCCATTGACTGATGCAGAACCAGAATGTCGTCTAAGTATATGACTAGACATATGCCCATGTGCCAAAGTGCTCCCACTACAGGTTTCATTATTTTGGAGAAAACTCGTGGGGCAGATGTCAACCCGAATGGGAGACACCGAAATTGATAAGTTTTGCTTCCCCATTGGAACTGGAGGAGGTGTTGATGCTCTGTATGTATTGGTACCTGAAGGTAAGCATCCTTCAGATCCAATTTTATCATCCAATCCTCCTGTTGGATGAGGTCGGGGAGGGTGTGTAGTCCCTCCATTTTGAAAATGTTCGTGTTTCACGAATGTGTTGAGTGCCTTTAGGTTTATTACCGGCCTCTGTCCCCCCTCCTTCTTTTCTACCAGGAATATTTGTGACACAAATCCTCCCTGGAAAGGTGTGGTCTCTACCACTACACCTTTGGACAGGAGTTCTATGATCTCTGTGGAGATCATTTTGCTCTTCTCTACCGAGCAGCTTATCGCTGGCATCGGTCTTAGTTGCCAGGGCAGTTGAACCAGTTCTAGTTGGTACCCCTTTAAGGCTTGCAAGACCCTTGAGTTATTTTCTCCCAGTTTGTTATGAACTGGGCTAGCCTTCCAGCCAACATGGGACTGGTGATGGTCAGATTCATCTGACCTATCAACACCTCGAGGTGATACTCTTGAGCAGCCACCTGTGTTAACAATGGGGTAGGGTTCACAATTGTATGTAAAATTGACACATGAGGTGTTAACATGTTCAAAGGTTCTAATCAAGATTTTCCTTGTGAAGTCTTTGCTCCTAGCTCCTTCCTTGTCTTGTTGGCAGACGTAATATTTGGTCTTGCCACCCCGGGGTGGCCCCATGTGTTTCGCTGAGGGTGGCCTTTCTGAAAACCCAACTGCTTGGGCTTAGGAAGGATCACAACCTTCCTCAGAGCTGCTGCTGCTTCCATCCTCGCCTTGGCCTTCTCCCCAAAGTTTTCCCCAAATAAAAGTGGCTGGGATTCTTTGAAATCCTCGTCCTTCATCAGGGTCTGCAGCTGAGGATTCAAGTGCTGCATGATGGCCTTCCTCCTTAGGGATGAGTGATGCTGAGCTGCATCTCCCAGTAACTGAATGGCTGATTGTACCATGGGAATGGCCTCCTTAATAGTGAAGGTTTCTTCTGCAGTGTTCTCTAAGAGAGCTGCTAGAGGAGCAATGGCCTCCATATACATCTCTTGTGTTCTGAAGGCCACCTTGTCATCCTTCATGGCAGCACTGGGAAGGGTCGCCGCCACCACAGGAGATATGGTAGGACAAGTAGTCCACCTCTAGTCAGGCTCGCCGTATCTGGCGACCTGCTTCTTCCTGTCCTTATAGACCAGGCGGGAGTTGAAGGTGGCTTCCAAGAAGGCTTCTCCCTCTTCTGACAAGGTAAACTGGGTGGCATGAGAACCATCGCTCTCTACCTTGCCCCTCCCTGGGAGATCGTCATCGCGATCCTCAACAGAGTCACCATCGTGATTTTCATCTCCTTCGCTATCGTCATTGCGCCGACGTTTCTGGGGGTAGGTCCTTCCATCATCCTTCGCCTTCAGATTGTTGACGTCCTTCTGTAAGGTATTAAGTGTGGCGAGTAGTTGCTTCAGTAGATCTTCAGTAGAGTTTTCGCCAGACATATTGATGATAGCCGAGTACACACTAATCGCTGTCACAGCAAATAAAATGCCAAGTTGGAAGAGACACGTGGCAGTTTATATAGTCCGGATACCAGAAGAATGACATCATTTTATTTGTTTGTACTCACGTGAACTCTTCAAATTGCTGTGATAGTGCGTAATTGTACTCATTACATGTTGATATTGAGACGGAGCCTTCTGAAATGTAATGCATGTAATGTAGCTGCTGTGGTTGGTGAAAGGGCATGTCTTGAGCCGAAGTGATGTTGGGCAAAGTATAAATCAAGCCCATAGCCTATCCATAGCCAAGTTATGCTTGGCTGGAGGCACCAGTTAAGCAGTCAACCAGAATTAGTTAGCAGAGAATTCAGTTAAATAAAAATATGTTTCATAGAGACTCATTGGAAGGGTTTGGGGTCACATTTTTTGGGCTTGGTTATATGTAACTAATATACTGCCAAACTGTGTTATAAGGGAAAGTGAGGCTGACTTTTGGGTGATATTCTTGGGGCAAGGAAGCCCAAAACCTTCATGATTCCTAATATACAGTACTACTGTACTGTATATTAGGAATCATGAAGGTTTTGGGCTTCCTTGCCCCAAGAATATCACCCAAAAGTCAGCCTCACTTTCCCTTATAACACAGTTTGGCAGTATATTAGTTATAGTTGAAATAGCAACTTTTAAACTCATGCTATTAATAGAAGTGACAGATTGTTAAAATGAGTGTGCAGTAATACACTTGGTGCCCCATCATACAGTACGGTAGTACTGTTTTAGGCATCATGGAGATTTGGGTTTTTCTGGCCAAGGAAATCACCCAAAAACCAACTTCACAATACCATCCTGACGCACACCTTAGCAGTATTGGTTAGGTATAACTAAGCCCAAGACTTCCCTAAATATGACCGTAAATGCTTCCAATAGGTAGATACAAAAAAAATTTTTTTTTTTTAATTATTCAATGGAATTTTCTACTGACTGACTAACTACCTGTCTGACTGATGCCTTCAAACTAGCTAGTGTAACTCAATAACGGCTAAGGCTATGAGCTTGATTTTTTCACTGTTTGACATCGCTTCGTCCCGAGATGTGCCTTTTGGCATACCGCAGTATGTAAAATGCACACATCATGGATTTACCAGTGTCCTCCTTTGTGTCCCATGTCTTTTAATAGCTAGGGTGTGCGTTCAGATGAAAACATTAACTCTGGCGCTATTCTTTCTTTAGATGTGGTATGCGTGGGTTCACCAGTCATAGCAATGTTACAAAAATGTAAACAAACAAGTATAAGGAAATATTAAGATCTTTAAGTTCAATTAAGGATCATAGAAAAAAGTAGGGAATCAAGGGAGGCCACCTACACCTGCCAATGTACATACTAGTGGACATTTCACCCTTAATTCAGTCATAATAGGTAGGGATTAAATGTTCACTATATATCTGCAGGTGTAGGTGACCTCCCTTGTTTCCCTTCTATGATCCCTAATTGAACTTAAAATTCACTGACTTGTATGGATTTTCCTTTACTTGTAGCATCTCACTGATTGCTGCTGTCTAAATCACATTATCGACGTGGTAGCTATTCCTAATCCTCCTATTGGTTTTTAAATGCAGTACTCCTGTATAGTGACTAGGTGGCATACAAAACGTCCATTTGCAAAAAAAAAATAATGGTTAGTGACTATTGCTCTCCAGCCATGGTACTAAATGGATACTCTTACTTTGTCACCACAAGCTAGCCACAACATTTATTACTAATGAAGTATATCCTGAGAACTAGCACACAAGAGCCACACCTCCTACATACATTGGTAGGAACTATATGTACATGCAGTAGTGGCCACAGCAAATAGTTATGATATCTGATCATGACTTGTAGTTAGCTAATCAGCAACCAATTGATGAGATAAAGGCAGGCTGACTTGTACCAATAGGTAGTTTTCAATGATTGCATGAGCTGAGAAATAATTTAGGCAAAAAGATTATTGAGTGACCTATCGTGATTAAGATAACGATTTACTTATTGACATAATAGTAAATCTCCGTAATCTATTGCATATCAGCCATTACTCAGATGGAAAGCTTGTGGAGAATTATTTGATACAGCGATAAAATTACTGACTTAATTCAATTGAGCACTAAATGACATCAAGTCAACAAATACATACGTAAACTACATACTAAGCAGTGATCTTTTTGCAACAGTGTATAGCCTTGTCAGCCAAGTTCCATTCTGTGTTGGTAGGCTGGAGCCAAAGGATTCAAGTTTTTCTTACTCTAGTAATCAGCAGTAGCGGTTACCACCCAGGAATTTAACTGGATTACTTGGCCTACCACTGCCTTCCTGCCTATTGTCTCATTGTCACATTTATTCCAATCCTGTTACATGTAAAGGTGATCCTATCAGTTAAACTAATTGTCCGCACACTGAATGATGAATTGTATTTGATAGAGGTGTAATACTGATTGATTGGTACAATATGATTGATATAATCCAGTCACTTTATTGCACATTGTTTGTACCCTAATAGAACAAGTTTGAATTGCATCCACTATAGGCAACCAGCCAAACTAGAATCATCATCAAATCCAGCACATTAGAAGTATACTATACCATCTTACAACAGTACCCCATATCCTGTACTACAGTTTGTGATGTACAAATTACTGTTGTGTATATTACCAAGAATTGTGTAAGATGCTTTGTACTGTGTAGCTAGTTTGTAGTGATGTTAAAAATATTCTAACTATCTTCCTCCAGCTTGACATTGTTAAACTAGTTTCAATAGACGGAAGCAATGTACAGGAGTTTCTGTTGCTTTACAATTTACATTGAGTATCTAAATTTATGTATTTCTGACTTAATGTTATACTGTATGCCCAAACACTTTTGAGGGTTAGGTTTTTTGTGAATTTGTGAGGATGAACACAAAGGGATTCAGTACAGAAAACGTTGAGTCTGTGTCAACTGTGAGAAAATTTTGTGGATTAAAAAATAAATTTATTATCTCTAAAATTCTAACAAACACTGGTAGTGTGAATACAATGCTGTGAATGTCATTGTATAATTTGTCTAGTCAGCATCATTTTGTAGTTACAAATTGTTCTCTGCTGTTGATAGGTTTCGTGAGGACAACAAGAGGGTGGTGTACTTGAAGGCAATGTCAGTATTTCTACCGCTAATGCAACAACAAGCTGCTAATCTGCTCAACGACGTCTCCAATCCTTCACTACAGCTACAAAGAGTCATACTCAAAATATTATATGCTCTCATTGAGGTGTGTGTATGGTGTGTAGTGTGTAGTTATATAATTGTATTGTACAGTACCACTTGCCATTGTCACTACTCAATGAGAACACCATCCCTGGGTGGATGCAGATTCTTCATGCTGTCATCAATCGCAGTGAACCACAGGTGAGTGGGTGGGTCACTATGCTTTTATACAGACAATATGTGCTGACTGCTTTAGGAGTGTGCAGACCTCCAGGATGAGGAGGAGAGAAGCAAACACGAGTTCTGGAAGGTGAAGAAGTGGGCACTGTCCATTATAGTGAGAATATTTGAAAGGTAACATGATCTGCTATAAGAACACTACTACATTATTGTGAACTACCCATGTGTACATGTTAAGTATGTACATGATCATACATGATGTGTACCTTAGAGTGTTGTGTGTAGCTATAGGAATGATAATTGACTAGCAGTGGTGAGAACAGAAACACTTCTCTGTGCCAAGTGTGGTGGCTTCCCATTTCAAATGTACAGTAAAATTGTCTGGTCAAGAAAAAGCCTTCACAGTGTTACAGTGTAAATGTTAAAATTGGCTAGCAAATAAATTGTCGAGCAGTAATTAATACCGAGGGTATGATCTTTATACTGATGGTATGTACTTCACATGTGTAGATCATCAAGTGTTCATCTGTTGTACGTAGACAATGTTAAATGATTTAAGAGTACAATATTGTCACTCATCTAGTCGTATAATACAATATATATTAGTGTTGGGCGTAGATTAGTCTGTGTCAGTACCAGGTATCCCAGACCACACGACATTGTTGATGTCATGAAATGTGTACAGGTGTCCCCTCGACCAGATAACTGATTCATTTTTGATTTGATGACAATTGCTGGACTAATTTTAGTGTTTTCTAACAACCACAGACGGTCAATCAAGTATTGATATGAAATTAATTTGTGCATTAAACTGCTGGAATTATGTCGGAACTATGTTTGTTATGAGCAGGACCTCCATATTTAGTATACTGTTAAAGGAATGAACTGTTACATATGGAGCTACTGTATAGCCTAAATATTTCAGGGGACAAGTTTTAAGGATAAAATTTTAGTTGGTAACCCTAAAAATCGCAAAATCAGTGAAAATTTCCCCCTCGAAAAATTAAGGCTATACAGAAAAACTGTCACTGTCAATATGAACTGATTGTTTTGTTATGTGTAATATATATGTGTTAATGTTACAATATCGTATTGAATATTAATTACTGTACCCCTAGTGCATGATTTGTCATGTATACCGTATTTGACCAGTTAATAGCCTCGGCTCATCTAATAGCCACCCCCCCGGATAGTAGCCGCTTTACAGCCTAGAATAAGAGCCGCCCTCGGATAAGAGCCGTGGCTTGTATCTGAGCATACTGTGCAAGTGTTGATAAGACACGTTTGAAGCGGAAACCTGGCAAAAGAGTTGTTTTAAGCCAGGAAATAGCATTTTTGAGAGAAGCTAGAATGATTGACAGATGATTAAACAAGGTCAGTCACTTGTGAATATAAATGCTGTAAGCTGCTGCCACACAAGCTCATAGTAACCGCCTTCGTATTGTAGCCACAGGGTTTTGCTTGCTGATAGTTATAGTTACCGCGGCTATTAACTGGTCAAATACGTTAGTTGTTGCACACTTTACACTTGTAAAAGAAATGTTACAGAAACAATTAACCCCTATAAATCTGACTGATTTGTTCTATGACTAGAAATAAATTATATCTCACTGATAGTCTGAGAGTACGACTTACAGGGGTATGTGTGTTGTACAAAAAGTACAGCACTTGAGGGGGGAGTATATTTCCGTACACATGTGGGGCAGTGATTTAAATATATAAAGGACAATTTCTGATGTCCCTCTCTGAGAACGGACAAACTCCTTATAACAGTAAAAAATTTGTTGGTACTAAAATATCTGCTATTAGAGCAAGTGTCTTAATAATTTGACTCCTTTTATTTGGTTAATGTATTCATTAACACCTGTCAAAGGTACATATTTTTTTGCAGGTGGAGTTGTTGACACCTCAATATTTATAATTATGTAATACTCAATTTGGAGGTTTTGCTCAACTGCATTCATTGTAAAACAAATCCCTACTTTAGAGTGTTCCCTACATACTGACAGTTGAACTATGTCACACATCACTACAAGTAATGTCATATTATTCACCTTGCTGGTGTAGGTATGGTAGTCCTAACAATGTAGACCACAACTATCAGCTACTAGCACAGTACTACATGAAGATGTTTAATGGTCTGGTAACCTTCAGACTAGCTACCACACTAGTCTACACTGTTATGTATTGTAGATAATACAATGGAGGTGTTGCTGAAACAGTTAGAGCTGAAGAGGAGTGGACACTTTGTTACTGCTAAAATATTACACCTTATCTTGAGCTACATGAAACAAGCGTATGTGTGTGTGTGTGTATGTGAGTGGACGTGTGTAGTTGTGTGTGTTGTACATAGTGTACACACATGTGTAGTATGGTGTCCATACTATTCTCCATCTTCCTTTAGTGTTGATCATGCTGCATCATGGAAACTGCTCAAGCCAAATTTCCAGGTACACCACACCCCATACCACACAAACATACATACATACAGTACGTATTAACACAGTTATTCTTACACAGATCATATTCCAGGAGCTGGTGTTCCCATTACTCTGTTATAGTGACAAAGATGACGAGTTGTGGCATGATGATCCTTATGAGTTCATCAGATTGAAATATGGTAAGAACAAGAGGTAAACGGGGAAAAGTTTTGTGTTTCAAAGCAAACCGTGAAGTTTCCCTGCTCAATCAATAATTTACAGTATACTGTATAGCTATGTTTTAGCTTTACCACAAAACTGTCACTACGAATAGTCTCAGTAAGACTTAACCACAAAACTTTCGCCCAGTGAAACTTTCCCCATTTACGGTAGTTGTGGTTGCATCATTTCATCATCATCATTGTCAGGTCTCGAATAAACATAACATTGTATATAGTTTCCAATGTAAAGCCCTAACAGACACCTACTGAATACATGTAATAGTTGTAACACAGGCATGAGGACTTTGCCTGATATGTATGCCCGACAGCCCGAGGGCACACATATCAGGCAAAGCCTGAATGCCCCGTGTTACAGCTAATATGTAACACTTATTAGGCTGATAGCCTGTACAGGGCGATCAATCACCCAAGCCAATACAAGTGCAGCCACTAGATGTATTATATATCCATACCTAAAATTTCGATTATGGGTAGCAGCCAGTACGTTCTGGGTTATGATAAACGGACATATCCTATAGAGATATATCATGGAGAATTTCGGTTACACAAGTTTATTGTTTTAATCAGTGCTATTGAATCGTTTATGGAAAAAGGACGGAGTTCACTAAAGGTCTAGACAGGTAAGCTTGCTTGTAGAGTGGTTACTCCTGGTAGCTTCGTGATGGAGGCGTGTCCGTATTCTAAAACATGTGAAAATGATCAATGAGTAAGCTATAACAATAGTTTTCATCTCTGCCCAACGTTTTTCAACAGGTAGGATGTTGAGGATAACAAAACGTTCTCCATCTGAGTGGTTTTCATGGCGAAGTCATACATCCTAATCATGTGAGTATTAATCGATCCTCACAATCGATTTTGGCATCGACGTCTATAATCACTGCCCAGTTGTAGCCCGGGTGGCTCCTTTGATCTGAGGTGTGAAAGTGTTACATTTACTTATAACTGGTTTATATAACAAGACATTAATGTATTTGGGGCCATTCACAAAATTTAATTTTGCAAGCATTAAGTGCCATGACAAAAATGTTATCACAACACTACCAACAATCACTAAAATAATGCTTGCCTACAGGCTTGGGTCCAGTTTGGGTCCAGTTAAGCTTCTCCCACCCCATACAGTCTAACTGTATGAAAGGAAGATGACCAAAGTGATGCAGTGGTTGCATTGATGTCATACGTACATGAATGATTCACTTAATTTAGCGATTGCCTTTTATCACTAAATTTTGTGATGCTATTATTTTATTTCACTTAAATTTCAATCACTAATAACCCTTTATATGGTAGCTAATAGTAAAATGCTAAGAATAATATTGATGATGTGATTAGCTAGTCAAACAGGCAAGGAAAGTTACAAATACACACATCTGTAACTGTTAATCTGCAGTGAGACCTGTTGACCTTTGAATAATGACCTATTTCATGTAGCAGGTAGCTGGTTACACAAGTGACCTTATTGCACAATGAGTAGTTTTTTTATACCCTTGTCACCTTTTGGCAGTTTCGTATGTATGTTCTAGTTAAGTGTGTGTGTGTGTGCGTGCGTGCGTGCGTGCGTGCGTGCGTGTGTGTGTTTTAACAGTGAAAATTGTACATGTGTGATCTTTGATTTATATTATTTGGTCATGTTGGTTGCTACAGTTATAATGTAATTGTCACTCCCTTATTAGTGTCCATACAATGTTGTACAAGTGTGATATGGTTACCATGGTTAGTGGGGGCTATATGAAGCCATACCATGTTTACCCACTACATCAAAACAAGCCACACCTGAGGTGTCCTCTTGTTTGTGGCTGTGTGCATCAGTGGTCCTTGCTTAAGAAGGATAATATTATAATAGTTATTTAGGGACATAAGTGATTCCAGGAATTTGCAAAAAGCCTATATAGCATATGTAATGTTATATACATACCACAGCTGTGAGGGCTTACCATTTTACACTAGATTAAGCCTACTACTTTGCTATTGGGACATCTAGTTGTTCTCTTTGTGTTGTTCTGTGATCTGCTCAATGGGTGTACGTATACATCCACACATTGCCCCAAACAATTATTTTACTGATAAGTATTAGCTTTGTAACTGTCAACTAGCTACTAATTAAACTTAGCGACTGCACTGAGTACACCAAAGCCCAAAATTTAACACTCCATGTTGCTCAATAGAGCGAGTCAAAGCATATCATATCTTATGAACTGGTTGGGCATCAAAGTCATGAGCAAACTGCATAATTATTGCCCAACAAGTTGGCACCTTTAAACACCCACACTAAGGTTTTGTTTAAAGACCAGTTGTAGTTATTTGGAAAGTAGAGTTATGATCTGTTCATGAGAAAATTTTAGGCTGATGTGTGATTTGTTCTGTAGGTTGTAGTTTTAAAGTTTCGGTCTGGACACATACTGCTATGAACCCATTAATGGTATCATACTACAGTATGGTAGTTCTGTATATTAAAGATAACAGATTTCAAAGCAAAAATATGACCAGAAACCAACATTACAATCTGAGTATTGGTAAATTGAATAGTTTTTATCTTAATGAAATTACCTGGTGCTTCATACAAACATAACTCAATAACAGCTAAGGCTACAGGCTTGATCACAGTTGGACATTGCTTCAGTCCAACAGGTACCTGTTGGCATACCGCAGTACATATGTGCACTGTGGACTGTATCCTCACATTTATCTTTGCTGACCGTACAATGTGTCAAGTTGTGGTAGTGCATACTGATGGCTTCTCTATGTGTAACGAGAATTGTCCATATTTACTGTAGTGACTAAGTTGATTGTAGAAAGTGCTTCTCATAATGTTCTTCATTTGTAACTCTGTAACAGGTTGAACATAGCTTAAATGAAACGTAATGGCCACACACCGTAATGGCCACACACCGTAATGGCCACACACTTTTCAGTAATTGATAATTGGAGTATGCATTCGAATGAAAGAATTACATTACTTACAATTACAAAGAAATACACAAGCACAAGGAAATACTCCTAATTTTTGCTTATACTCTTTACATTGACTACTTTGCGTTTGCAAAACTTTCTTTTAGAGTTGCTAATGAGCTTTATCCGAAATTATGTCACTGACATAAAAATGGCCGCTGTAGTGTGGAGACGTTCGTAAAATTTTTATGGGCGACTGTGGTGAGAAATTTTTTGAACTACAATTTCTCAGCCAAGACAAGATATCGAGCTCTAACCAGCAGGTATGGTTATAAATTAGCTGAAAGAATAGGAATCTAGCGTTGTTTTGAAAATCAACTGAAAATCACTTTTGTGTACTTATTGTAATATCTTATAGCCATACCTCTAGTTAGAGTTCGATATCTTCCTTCTTGGCTGAGATATTGCCATTTAAAAATTTTCTCCCCATAGTCACCCATACAAATTTTACAAACGTCCCCACACTACAGTGGCCATTTTTTGTCTGTGATGTAATTTCGGATTAGGCCCATAGTACACTCCATAGTGACCCAAACAATTAGGAATTTTATAAATATGGGAAGTTATGTGACTTCTCTTCATATCTTTGACGTGTATATGTAACTAAATGTCTTTAACAGTGGATATCTTTATCAAGGTAGTCATATAGGTACACATCATAACAATCATTGCATAGACCAAATGTTTGATAATATAGTGGTGTAGTTAATACGATCACCTTATAGACAGCAAACAGACAAGAAATACGTTTAGTTGTCCATATATGAAATGTGTCCCTGTCCATTAACAAGGTTTTACTGTATAGTAACTACACACACTACACACATGGTGTTACTTATCTTCTGTCCTGTGCAGATGTATTTGTAGAGCTGGAGTCCCCGGTAATAGCTGGAGTAACATTTATCCAGGAGGCTTGCAAGACAAGGAAGAATGTACTGGACCAAGTTCTGACCTACTGTCTCAAAATTCTCTATACTCCTGATGAGTCTAGATCACCAAGACTGAAGGATGGTGCCCTACACACCATTGGCTCCATAGCAACAGTGTTGCTAAGGGTAAGAGATGTCTATAGTACAGTTCTCTAATACAACAATAGTCAGGTGTGATGAAGAGAATTGTAGTAGTTTAGTAATTTGGTTAGGTGAGGGCCACTGTTTTTAGCTTGTAAATTGATTGGTTTAGACAGGCACCCTCATTTACCAATAATTAGGCTGGAGTAGATGTTTGTTTGCTCCAGTATAGGCCAGTTCCACTTGGCATATAAGCATACAATGTTTACCCAAGACACCTTGCATTGTGACCAGCTAGTCCTAACTGGAAGTTCTTTTTTCTGGATGTAAAATTTACGTAGGGGCCTATAATCTGTGGTCTTATTCAAACTGTTCATTAACAGTACAGTAGTTAATGTATAGTTATTCTGCACAATCAATGTAGCATCTTTTTTATATCATTGTAGAAGAAATCATACAAGCCACAAATTGAGCAGATGTTAGCCACTCATGTGTTCTCCGAGTTTCAGAGTAGCCATGGTTACCTACGAGCACGTGCTTGTTGGTGTATACAGAACTTCAGTGATATCCGTTACTCATCAGAGGATTCATTGCGATATGTGTTGGAGCAGGTACTACAGTGTTTACTAGGACAGACAGCCCTGCCCATTAAAGTAGAGGCTGCCATTGCTCTACAGCAGCTGATCAAGAACCAAGCAGTGGGTGAGTAACTGTGTTAATTGTGGTGGTGGCACCTTAACTTGGAACTGAGGATTGTTTGGTTGTGCTGTACCATTGATATGGCCAGTTTTAGGGTTAAAGATGCAACTTCAATAATGAGGTGGTCTTATTAATGAAGTCACGAAGTACAACTTAACTAGGTTTAAGACTTATTACTGTGTAGTAGGGATCATGAGGATTGACACTTTTCTACGATACTCAAAAACCATCCTCACTTTTCTCTTCACTATGACTTGTCAGTGTTTTGTTTTTTGAATTAATGTTACAACTTTAGTGTCCAACACTGAAGGTCTGACAGCAACTAATCTGCTTTCAGGGGGACCCAAGATGGTTATACGAGTTGCTATTGAATTTATAAATTTTTTACCAAGTTTATTTATCTTTTTTTGTATGTATTGTATGGTTTGTACATGTACATAGTGGAGCCTTAGTTACCTGATCATGCACCAGTTACAGTTGTATGTTATCTTCTGTTACAGTGATTGCTCTATTAGAGTGGTTGAGATGTTCTATTAGTGTACCCTATATGTGACACATCCACAGTAAATGTCAATTATTTTGACTTCATATAACATTTTTACTGTAGCAGATGGTAACTGTTTCATTCACATATTGTTCTGTGCCTGTCTACAGCTCAGAACTACATTGAGTTGCATGTAAATAGAATTATTCAAGGTGAGTGAGATGTTGGTGTGGCAGATGTGAGCCCCTCCCCTTTAATGCTGCAGAACTATTAGTAGTTATCAAGGAGACAGAGAATGATGACCTCACTGGAGTACTAGAGGAGCTGATTGATACCTACCCTCATCAGATTGGGGATGTGGCTGTTGGATTATGCCAACACTTGGTACTATACCCATACTGCATACTCCATACCCATACTGCATACTCTATACCACATGTCATATTTAGTTTATCAGCAAATGACATAAACACTGAGCTATAATCCAACAGACCTGTATGTAATGCTACACAACACCTCAATAACAAGCCCACTAATGTACTGTATAGCCAAAGAGGGAGAAAATTTTCACACATTTTTTAGGTTTTTTGGGGCTAAAAGTGTCTTAGGCTTCCATATCATACAGTGCAGTAGTAGGAATCATGGAAGTTTGGGTTTTTCTGGCCGAAATATCACCAGCTTCACAATGCCATCCTGGTGCCTTGGCAGTATTGGTTAGCCCAAAAGTGCCCTCAGTACGACCCTAAATGTTTCCAATAGGTAGCTACAATTAAATATATATTCTACTGACTGACTAACTGCCTACCTGCCTGATGCCTTCAAGTGTTAATCCTTAATAGCTAAGACTACAGGCTTGATTTTTTCAAGATGTGCCTTTTGGCATACCACAGTGCATAAAATTAATGCTTACCTTTGTCCTCCTTTGTGTTCCATTTCTTTTGGCTGACAGTCCAAGGTGTCAATTCATGGTAGCACAATGCATGGCTTCTCATTTGTAAAAGAGAACTGTCTGTATTTTCCATGGTGACTGGATTACAGAGACACTTCTAATACTGTTCTCTGTTTGTAACACTGTGTAACGAGCTGAAAATAGATGAAAGCAAAGTGTAATGGCATCAAGTCAGTAATTGATAGTTGGGGCACACGAGGCATCCGTATTTTTTACCGTAACTGGATTGATTGCAAAGGTGCTTCTCATACTGTTCTTCGTTTGTAGTAGGAACATAGCTGAAAGCGAAGGATAATGACCACTTCACTTTCGAGTCAGTAATTGATAGCTGGGGCACGTATTTAGATGAAAACATTAACTCTGGTGCTATTCTTTCTTTTGATGCAATATGCATGGGCTCACCAGTCATAACAATGTTACATATTACAAACAAGTATAAGGAAAAATTAGGAATTTTAAACTTGATTAGTGATCAAAGAATAAAAAATATAGGGAAAACAAAGGAGGCAGAGATTAAGTATATCTTGCAGGTGTAGGTGACCTCCCTTGTTTCCTTACTTTTTATTTCTATGGTCCCTGATCAAAGTTTATCCCATGTAGTCTAATACATTTAGTATTGTTTGCAAATCAGTGAAAATTTTATTTTTAGCTGTCTCGAAAAAAATTGCCTCTTTAGGCTATGCAGTGTATGGTCAGTACTCGCTACTATTGTCTTATCAATGAGGTCATAAATAGTATAGTCATGACCACTGTAATGAGGTGGTCTTATCAATAGAGTGACTTGTAGTGTGTTATATTTGTATCCATGACTTGTTCTTTGTGGTTCATGTTGTTATTGTGTGAGTGTGTTTCATGTTGTTATTGTGTGATGTGGACTGTTGTGATAGTTGTCATGGTGACTATGTAGGCGTCAACATTTAATGAGATATTTGAAGCCACTCAACAGAATGAAGAAGATAGTTATAAAGCTCTGACTGCTCTGGGGATAATGGGGGCCATCCAGAGCCTTGTGAAGGCTACTGTGAATCAACCTCAAGTGAGTGTATGTAGTGTAGTGTATTGTAGTGTAGTTAAGTGTAGTGTATTGTAGTGTAGTGTAATCAATCACAAGTTTCTTTGAGCCCAAATCAAAATAAGGAAACAGCAGTACCTCATCCTTTGAGTCATGGATATATTATACTGGTGATACAGTTATATACTATACAGTAAGTGTAGTAGTAAAAGTTACTGACAAATTTGCCACAAATTTCTACACTGGTCAATATTTTTCTTAACCAATGCCACTATAGTTGCTTTGGTTCTTTAAAATGAAACTTATTTTACATAAAATACATAGTTTTAACACACAACACTTGGGCTCCTGTTAATCCATATATGGACCACCTATTCCTCTATAGTTAGCACTAAACTACTCACAGTGGATATATAGATCTACAGTATATGACTGGATCTGCAAGAATCCCATATGTTAGTGCAAGCCTACTTTTACAATACAATGCAATGGGTGACATATCTATGTTAAAAATTTTTCAGCACTTGTTTTGCAATAAAGGAAGGTGCTAATGGCAAAAACCTTGGTAGCATCATTATCTCCAAAGCAAGAGGAGTTCCAAAATCTTATTTCGCCAAGGAGAGAGAAGATATGAGCATTAGTCTGCTTCTCGTTTGATGAGTAGTTCACTATCATTTTTTTCTCACATTTTTACCTTCATCCTGGTCCTGGAAGACAAAGCTTACCCAGCAATGAGTTTGCCTGTTCATGGAGAACCTGATGGTGTAAGGTAACTAACTGCATTCATAAGTTATGAGCATTTATTCATATGCCTGTAGTTTATGTATCATTAAACAAATTGATTTTTCTGTTGTTACCACTTTGTAGCGCTGTATCTTCAAAAGTTCATGGCTTCTAGAGCTGAAACTTTGCCTGGCCATTCCTTTGGCTATAAAATGTAATATGGAATTTGAAAAATGTGGGGTTCTTGCAGATCTGGTCACGTATCATATAACTTTTTCTAACCCTTCTATATTTCTGCTATCTGTAATATCATCGTAAGTATCATGTTAGAAACAGCCGAAAATTCTTTCCAATGCGGATCCTTCTTATGTCTTTCGATCATGCTAGGATGTTCAGATAAAGGCCAGTAACATGGTACATACTATTTACTCATAGGATATTCCGTTTATGAGATATATGCCTTAGAACACATGCTTGTTGTGAAAGCCACTATAGTGGCATTCGTGTTTAACAAAACACTTTTTTGTAGTAACTTCAAGGCCAAAGGGTTCCTTAAGAGTGTTCTGTCAAGAGTTCATAATATGTATATTACGAACTCTTGAACCAAGAGTTCATAAATTCTATTCTCCCATTAATTACAACCATTTAGCAGTTCATCAAAACCTTACAGTGTGCAGTCTATACAGTGTGCTGGAACCTGTTCGCCCTTAACAGTAGGTCACCTGGCTTATTTCTATAAAATCTTCATCGTATTTACCTGCTCAGCATACAGTATGGTTCCTCAAAGTAACAAGTTAACACACCTACTCTACAGATCCTGTTGATGATAGAGGGTACAATGGCTAACATGATAGCCGGGATGTTGAAGAATGGAGTAATGGACTTCTATGATGAGCTACTAAACCTGTTGTACCTGTTTACCTGTGTCCACGTGTCACAGACCATGTGGTGCATTCTACCAATCATATACGAGATGTTTCAAGAGGACGGCTCCGACTTCTTTAATGGTCAGTTACTAGACACATTGACTGTATATCATACCAAGTGTCTGGGATATCATTGTTAATGTACTAACTCTGTTATGTGTTCATATGCCCCAGAATGTATGCTTGTACAGAGAGGGAGTCATTAGCAGTTACGGTAGTATCATAGATGTATACTGTTGTATGTGAGGTACACTGTACCTGGTAGTAGAAATCAGAAATTGCTATTGAGACATTACAGTGACAAGTGAATGAACTGTTCAGCTAGGGAAAGTGTTTCAACAGGTGAATGCTCTAATAGAGTAATATACTTGATCAGGTTATGTCAATTTATAATTGTACTAGATGGTATGTGTAGGCTGTAAAGCTGCTTCTTTAGGAAGTGGAAGTTGTCAAGTCAAACAATAAACTTACAAATATCAGCTGGAGTAGCAGTTTTGTGGCTATATACCCATTTGACTTTGTTTCTACAACTTGGCTTAATGGTGCTTCATGTCTCTGTATGTGCCACTTTGCGTGGGAAGTTCAAAGGCGTTGCGAGTGCTATAATTCGTATATAGCACTGCTGCACTAACCGCAGCGAGTGCATTATAAGTGCAATATATTTATATTACACTGGCTGTGGTTTTGTGCAAGTGCCGGCGGCTTACGCCGCTACGACACCTCACCTAATAGGTGGCAAGAAGCTACACTGTTTACTCGAATTCTTATATAGCCTAACATGCATAATTCGATTGTGGGGCCATACAGGGAACGTCACTACTACGTTATACATGTGATCTAAAAGCAGCCAATGACGATCAAAGAGGCAAACACGGCAGGTAAAACTCTATTTACATATATATAAACGTAGTTACATACCTTACTAGTTTGATCGAAGCTTCCACCTTGACAAATCGCTTTTTAAAATGTTATTCTAATTGAAGCTTACCATAGCAATTGATTGTGGCATTGCCATGTGATTGTATGGTCAAGGCCATGCTTGATACGTAATAATGTTGTTAGTTTTAGAGCGCCACAATTAATATCAGCATTCTACCTTATAAAAGAAATGAAGCTGCAGCGTTGGATCTTTCCACCTATTAGGTGATAGGTACATAACAGTTATACAACGTGCACTTGTGCTCTGCCTGCTGTATAAATTCGTTTATGTCAGGCAGAGCACTCGTGCCCGTTGTATAACTGTATAATAATTTTGCCAGTCAGCCATGTTTTTATGGAGGTACAAAGACATAACATAATTGAAAATTCACTGTCAATTTTTTTTTTGTTGGCTACATTGATGAAAATTAAAATGGCTAATGTTCTTTAGTGATAGACTAAATTAGCAAATTCACTGTTGTTACATGGCACCATGCACCCACGAGGTGGTTCAGTTAATTCCATTGCACTTCAGCTTAGTGAACATTGTGTTGTAAGGAGCTTTATATTGCCAGTTTGGCAGTGGCTCACCAGGCTAACAAGCTTAGGAATGAACTGGGTCCAGTGGAGTATCAAGTAGATGTTGCAGCTATCTCTTCAAACATACATAATAATCCAGCTTTCTTTTGACACCATTTTGCTTCTGCTAGCTACGAGTGACTACACTTGTGTTGTAAATTCACTGTAATAAATAGAACAAAGGTAAAAGAAGGGAACCATATAATCGGGTACTGTATTGGTTGAGATGCAAGTTATATTTCTCTCTGCTCAGATCGGCTATAATGTGTCTGCGTGGATCACATTCCACATATCATGCTCCCATTACCAATGAAGCCACTAATCTGGCCTGCTCCAGGAGCTTGTAATAAAGCTATATATATTATGTCTTGTATTCATATATTGTTAACTTTTGTTAGAGCATAGCTATGCAATTCACGTGTGGCTGTGACTGCATCTCGATCTCACCACTTAGCTATGCAGTAGAACAAGCTAATGGGTGTGGCTTGTTTTCCTACGGAGCTAGATCATTGTTGTGGCACGTTCTGATCATTGAAGGGAGCATAACAATTGTACAGCTTAGCTGCTACCGTATGACAGGAAATTTTGACGAAAGCTTGCAGTGGTTAAGCGCCTCTAAAAATACTTCGTGCGTGCTGATTGAACACGTGCATACTTGTGACCGAAGGTGCTTGTGACGACCCTACCGCGACGCGATGTTTGAATTTATTATCTGTTCAGCTATTCAAGGACACCATGTATATAAAGATATCTGGGAGAATCCAACAATCGGAGAAGAGCTGAAATAGGCAATTCACACGACCCTCTCGCTGTAGCTGTCCTAAAACGAATCGATGGACACAACACAATTATTGGGCATGTTTCTCAAAGAATATCTGCCTCTTGCAGTGCTTTCATTAGGCGTGGCGGCATCATTCAGTGCACCGTAATTGGCAATAGAAGATACAACGTTGATTTGATCCAAGGTGGACTAGAAGTTCCTTGCAAGTTGCGGTTCGCAATCAATTCATCCCAGGAATTTTGTAAAAAGACTGAGATTTCAGTGTCTACCGCATTATCAACGACTGCTACGTTTTCTTTAGAAAAGTCAACTTCCATGATCGCAGACCAAGACATGGCTGTAGATGTTAAGATGGAAGAAAGCTGCAAGAGCCTAAGTGAATCAGAGTCACCATCTTTATCTCTATCAGTACCCCGCTCAGATAGTAATGATGATGGGACACATATTGTGCCAGTATGTGATGAGAAAAGCCAGATCACAACTTCAACACCATCCACGGTAGTACCACATAGTGTACATAATAACATGGTAAAGGAAGTTGTTTGTTCTCCACCTAAAAAACGAGCAAAGAAATTTAATGAAGAAGCTATCATCATGGGAGACAAGTTATCAGATGTTGAGATAAATTTTGCACAAAGAATTCTGAAGGCGCAATTTCCAAGGATCAATGGACTTCAATCGACATTGCTTCAATGCAAGCCATACACTGTAGATCACCAAATCAATGAAAATAAACTTCAAATAGTCTTTTGCAAAGATCGAAGCCACTGGATACTTGCCACAACCATCAGATGTGAGACTGGTGAAGTAAAGGTTTATGACTCTATTTTTAATTCTCTTGACAAGGAATCACTGCGTACCACTATGAAGCTATTTTCTTCTGGCGATAATAAACCAAGGGTAAGATTAAGTCCTTCACAGAAGCAAAAAGGTTCGAATGACTGTGGTGTTTTTTGCTATTGGCATCGCTGTTGCAGTTGCTTTTGGATTAAATCCAAGTAAAGTTCATTTCCAACAGGACAGAATGAGAGCCCACTTGGTAAATTGTTTCAACAAAGAATTGTTTTCACTTTTTCCTGTGTTGTAGATAATAATATTGACATTGCATATTATCTAATCTAATCTAACATAAAAGGAAATAATATATATATATATCGCGCATGCAGTTGTACAATGCTAGCTATGTACATAATATAGAAATTCTTTAGTGTGTTTGAAATTAGTACTATTTGAAATAACTTTGATGATTGCTGTTGTATAATAAAGTTCAATGTACAAAAAGTATCATGACTGCTTTAAGTACTTAGCTATGAAGCTGAATCCATTCTTAATTATTGTAGGGTTGCTTTTGAAATGCCTGTACAAAGAAATCATCCACATGGCTCCCAGTGGCTTCATGATAGTTAATCTGAGGTCAACAGGTTCCTTAGGATCCACTCCCTGAAATTGGCGGCAGATTTTGGTTGAATACCATTCTTGAAACTGTTCTCAAGAAGTCTTTTGCAGGCTTATTGACGCTGATATCCAATGGCTGCAACCTATCTGTGCAGCTAGCAGGGATAAGAACCACGTACACATTATGTGCATCTATGTGTGTTAGCAGTGTCTCTGTACACTGTGCTTTAAAATTATCAAACAGCAGCAGTGCAGGATGATTTGATGGCAGCTTCATCTCCTTCTTCATATTAATGTAGGGTAAAATGATTACATCTATGTACTCTTGCATAGTGCTCTCATTGCACCAGTGACTACCAGAATATGTTATATGCCAGTCATTGGGAAAATCAACCTGTGGTAGACAGCGAGGTGTTTTACCTTCGTACACTAACTGGGGTGGTAAAAAGTCACCCTCCATTGTGCCAGCAAAGCAAGCAGTGATCTGCCTTTTATCATCTTTTCCAGCCAAGTCTACCCTTTTACTTCCTTCAACTTCCATTGTCCACGATGCTGGTGGAACATAATTTATGGCAGTCTGGTCCCAGTTAATAATCAAGGCAGGTGGAATATCTTCTAAATCAACCAGTTGCTTGATATTCAACAAAAACTGTTCTTTGACACTGTCAAAGTGTTCTGGTGAAACCTTATTCTTACTACAAGCCTTACGTTTCACCATCCCCATGCGGCTCAACAAACTTTGAGCCCAGCCCTTAGTGATTTCAATGCCTCCAAATCTGCCACTTCCTTTTAGTAAATTTGCATCTTTGCTTTTCACAATCCCTTCCGCCGATGCCATTACCACTGCAGTATTAACGGCAGTCCCTCGTTCACGAAGGTACTTGATGTACTCTCGCACCTGCATGTCCAACTCATTGCCCAACAAAAGTGGTCTGCCCTGCTTCTTTTTGCAAGGTAATTCTTTAAGTTCTTTTATTTTGTCTTGAGGGAGATCCTTCACGAAATCATTATATTCATCCTTAAGTCGTCTAACTGTGGGCTCTGTCAACCCAAGTTCGGGAAACTTATGAGCGTAGTACCGCAATGTGTCAGCTGTTCCAATGGCGAAAGCCTTTTTCCCCACTTCGCAACGTTGCGCGTCCGTCAAGTATAAATACGGCCCCTTCTGTTTTCGTGAAGTTTTACTCTTCGTAATGGCCTTTGCAACAGCAGCGTTAGCAGATGTAATAGCATCTGTCGGCACTTTATCTGAAAGGGGACCACGTGGATCTGGTAAAGTCGAACAAAGTTGATCACTGCTCCTCGACTTCTTGGTAACTGTAAAGTACTGTAGAATCGACATTATCCGTAGTACAGTTAACGGGCTGAGTGCCTCCTTTCAACAACCTTTCACACTTTGATCCAAGCTTCGATCACTGCTAAATACGCGCACAACATCCAAAAATTAATATAGCCTGGAAGCGCTTATTTAGTAAAGTTTGACGAATTAAATATTGACTAAACCAAAAATTCGTCAAATTTGTCAAATTTTCCTTTCATCAAAATTTCCTGTCCTACGGTACAGCCCATTGAGCACCTCAAATAGTTTCGTGGCATCTCATCCAAGGAAGGTGTCAATAGGGAAAATCAACACCTTGGTATGGTTTCCATGAAGAAGAGGACCATTAATTGAAGATAAAAGGAATGGCAACTAACACTATCTATTAGTAGTTAACCCTTTATTATCGAATGGCTAATATATTTCCATAACGAGTGCCCTTTATAGACGGAGCCATAACTCCTTTTTCCTAGGGGCTACGAAGCTGAAATTGCTACCAAACTGCTCAGAAGGACCGGGCGCGTCTAATGAAGTTTACCGTTCGGTGATAGGAAGAAGATGGGAAAGTTATGGCACTTGGCAATATAAAATAGCGTATACAAAACAATAATACCTGTTTAAAACTCCATGTTCGCCTTCTCCCTGCTACTAGGAGGCTTTAGTTGAAATTACTCCATTCCCCACGTGATACGGATTCTAAAAATAAATAGTATGCTGTCATCGCATTGATTAGTAAGATGGCGGCGCCCATCTTTCAATGCCATGGCGATACGGAGAAGATACGCTTTCTTCGCTTCATAGCATGTGAGTTGTGTGTGTGATCTGTAAGTATTCTAGCTGTGTTGGTAGAAGAGAGAGATGGCTATCAAACGGTATATAGCTTGATGTGTTAATTAATGGGTGGGGTCCACTCGTACCGCACACAGTTCACACAAGCCATAAAAGTTTTCACACTTGCGGTTTTGTAAAAAAAAACTTCGGTAATAAAGGGTTAAGGGTAATCTAAATTTTGAATTTAAGTTAAGTAATTATAAGTAATGTAGTCTTGGGTACTGGCACGGGATGCCAGTATTCCATAAGTGTAATCTACACATACAATCTGTCACCTTGTACAACATGCACTAATGTATTGTTACACTGTAAAGTTTTTAATAAATAAATAAACAAATCACAGAAGGCAGACATTCATCAACACTAGTGCTAAAACGAACAGCAATTTTTACTATTCGAATAGTTGTGAACAAAATGACTGATTTTCTTTATTATCATGAATGAATACTGGTATCTTTGTTGGGCAGTAAGGTAAAGCCTGAGAGCTATCTCTTCTAAAAATGGAATTTTCAGTATGAATATACCAGTTTGTTCACAATCTCAAGCTTCTAGGTTGACTTTATTCATCTGATCACAGCTTACTACAGTACTAAAGAATATTCGAATAGCATGTTAACAAATTGAATGACGTACGTAACTTTAAGGGGGAACCCTACTTAATGGTACAACTGTACTGTTTAATACTGGTATCATTTTGTAAACCTATATAATATATATTTTATTTAATAGCACTTGTTTTGTAGTACAGCCACTTGGTGATTTGCACCAGAGGACTTGTCCTGTGTACTTGTAAACACTGTGTAGTGTGTACTAATAAACTCATTTCATTTATAAAGACAAATCTGTGTACTTGTTCCTTACAGAGATAATGCCGGTATTGAGTAACTATGTCAGAGTGGGTGGAGACACCTTCTTGTCTGATCCTAAGCATGTGGAGATGATAGTGTCAATGTGCAGTGCAGTGAGTTAGAGCCACACCTACTAGCTTTAACTCAGCCACACCCACTTGTAGACACTGCAGAGTCACATTGATGAAGATGCTCAGAGACACGCCTGTAAAATGCTTGAGATATTAGTACTAGAACATCCTGGCAAGTTGGACCAGGTATAGTGTGTGGTATAGCTCATGTGATCAGCTACACACCCTTTCCTGCAGTGGATTCCCAGTATAATACAGTGTGCACTGGACCGACTCACCAAATCATTAGAAACACCAGAACTAAAAACGTTCTGCATACAAGTGGTAAGATGTGTGTATAGTTGTATCTCAGTTATTATTCTAAGGTTATGTCCTCCAATACTTTTTATGGTGTTATTTGTGTACTAGGAAATACTGCTGTACAAGTAGTAAGAAGTTTAAGTAGTGAAATAAGGTAGGTCACCTACCCCTGAAGATATAGTCTATGATCCCTAGAGCATTCCAAATTTTTCCTTGTACTTGTTTGTTTGCTATTTTTGTATAAACACATTATGATTCATGAACTTGTACATAACAAAGAATGGTGCATAAAAGTAATTTTACATATGATCACGTACCTTAACTATCAATCATTGAAATAGCAAAGTATTTCATTTTCAGCTGTAGCATATGAGCTGGTTACACAGTATTACAAATAAAGAACAATACAAGAAGTGTCTCTGCAACCAGTCCAGCTACTGTGGATGATTCCTGTATAAATGTGATAGCAGAGAAGTCACACCTTGGTGGATCACATGCCCAGTTTCAGTAGGGCTGATCACATATTGGTATATAATTTAAAGTATACAACAGTGTGTATGTATTGTATTGTAGTTATTGTTTTCCCATCACCATGACAACAACAGGTGGTAGCAGCACTATACACTAGTGCCACTCTAGTGATGGACCTGTTGGAAACCATACACTTCCCTAACTCAAAAGAACCAATCACAGATCAGTTCATCAACCAGTGGGTGAAGGATGCTGATCAGTTTCAAGGGTAAGTAATAATTATTGGTAGGAGAATTACACAAAAGTATACCCTATAGAAGGTTCTGTTTTAAATAATTTGTATAGCCCATACCATAATAGAACATCTAATAGAACAGCGAGAGCAAACTGGTGACTAAGGTTTTAAAGAAAAGTTTTGTTGGGAGTTATTGTAGAGGACAAGTGCCCTAGTAGATATGATTTTGCTAATTAGCAAATTTATTTAACATTGCACAATTCTCCCCACTGCTGTCCTTATTTTTTAAAAAATAAAGAGTTCTTTTATCGAATGTGGCTCTTGCTACGCATCTTTGGCTGAGTACCCCCAATACCTAATACGAAGAAACATATATTATACTAGTTGTCTATAATTTGGAGATGTCCTTTTAGGAGTGGTGTGCTCCGTCACACTTGATATTGTGTTTCTTTATATTAGGTTTCATGACAAGAGGTTGTCGGTACTTGGCTTCTGTTCCCTGTTGCAGTGTTCTCGTAGACCAAAGACTATTCTAGAGAGAGCCCACCATTTTGTACCTGCAATAATTGTACAGCTAAATGCATTAGTGCAAGCTTATGAAGGTAATGTGCGTGTGTAGTGTGTGTGGATAGTGTGTGTGGATGAACTGTGTTTCTATAATTACACTTATTAGGAATTTTTAAGTTTGATTATAGAAATGAAATAAGGGAAGTTGCCTACAGTGAGCATTAAATCTCTCCACCCATGGCTGAATTAGGGATTAAATGTCCACTAGTAGTCTAGTATATATTCAGGTGTAGGCCACCTCTCTTGTTTCACTACTTTTTATTTCTATGATCCCTAAAATTCCTTATACTTGTTTGTTACTTTTAAAAACATTATTATGACTGGTGAACCTGTGCATACCACATTAGAAGAAAGAATTGTGCCAGGCTTATTGTTTTCGTGCAAGTGTGTGCCCCATCTATCAATTTCTGAAATAGCAAAGTGGCCATATACGCTTTGTTGTTAGAGCTGGGCAGTATGAAATTTGTCAAAGCTGGTATGGTGTTTTAGAAAACATCACAGTACAAATACATGCTACGGTATGGATTGTATTTTTAATGAATAAAGTCAAATGAACTTTCTTTTGGAAAAGATGATAGAAGGTTGATGAAACATGCTTAAATGGGTTATATTCTACATTGGTAAAGTATCTTCACGATGATGTTATGAATCAACTCTAGACGGTATGGTGATATTTTCTAAAGTCATCCGGTATGGTAACGATATCATTATAATAACTTACGTACCGGTATATCGCCCAGCTCTATTTTCAGCTAGGTTCAGCCCACATTACAAACAAAGAACATTACAAGAAGAACCTCTGCAATTGATATCTAGTCACAATGGAAATCTCAAACTATTCCTGTTACAAACGTAGGGAAGCCATCACATGTCGCTACCACATATTGATGTCGTGGCATCCCTAAAACATAACAGCAACGTTACCTTTTCCCACCCATTATTGAAGCATTCAGGTATGTCTATAAAAGCAATCCAGTAGTAGAACTCGGGGTGATTGACCACTCAGCGTGGCGAGGGCTATCACCCTTAGCTTCACTGGCTTGGGTGATTAGTTGTACTGGCGTGAGTGCCGCGGGCTATTAGCCTGCACTAAAGCACATGGGCAACTGCTTTATTGCCCACGGAGTGCTTTATTGCACGAATACAGCACTCTTTGTGGGCAGAGGAGGTCGGCAGCGATTTAAGGGCTACTTTGAAATATTACCTTAATTGCTTATTTTGGCTTGAATTTCACGTGAGCATTAATAGTTGCAATACAAAAACTAGTAAACGGTGGGATTGTGTAGTCGATTTAATAACAAGCCATTAAATCTATCTCCGACGACTCGACTACGAACACGAGGCAGCGGCACGTGATCACTTCTGATTCTTAATAATGCACAGCAATTACACCACACTCCCCCCATTGACCATCAGTCAACTTAAGGGGTAGCTACTAGCTAATAAATTGCTAAGTACAACATAATATAATGAATACTTTATATACTGTCAGTTAGTTCTGATATCCAGTTACCTACACACTGTCTAGCCTTCACAGCAGCTGCTCTAACGGGTCGAGTATGTCCAGCACTTTCCTGACTCTGTTCAGCTGGGGTAGCTTCCGCATCAGGGATTGTCTTCTGTAAGTTAACTTTCGGATCAACTTCTAGCGGATACAAACAGGAAATAGGACGTCTAAGGGTAGATTGTTTGCCGTTCATGACAGTTGTGAGAGTAGCTCCTCGTGTGTGTCCATCTGATCCTACAATGACATCATTAACTCTACCAAGTCTCTACAGAGTACGTGGCTGATTTTCATCCTGAATCAATACCACTTCACCCGGAATGGGTGCTCTGGGAACACCACCAGTGTCTGTGTGCAGGTATCTCTCCCTCAGTTGGAGAAGGTATTCATTGTGCCATCTATCCCAGAATTCTGCTAGAGCTTGCTTAAGAGTACTCACTCGAGTCTGAAAGTCTTGTTGATCAATTGTAAAGTCTAAATCATCATTGTCAACAGCAACTGATCCATCTGGTAGTCCTAAAATACGGTGTCCATTCAACAGGTGGGAGGGTGTGAGAGGCTCTTCAAGGTCTTCACTGGAGAAATAAGAAATAGGTCTTGAATTAACAATAGCCTCCACTTCTGTCAATGCGGTCAACAATTCATCATAAGTCAGCTTGGCCTTGCCAACTGCTTTCTTGAGACATCGCTTCACAGACTGCACCATTCTTTCGAAGAAGCCGCCCCACCACGGTGCCTTCTCAAGGTTGAATACCCACTTGATTTTCATGCCTGCAGTGTACTGCTGTACATCTGGACTCATCAATACATTGTCAATTAGCTGTGCAGCAGACACGAAGGTTTTCGCATTGTCCGATACCATTTGTATTGGTACACCTCTTCTGGAAGTAAATCGCTTGAATGATCGAAGAAATGTCTGCGCAGTCATGTCTGGGACCAACTCTAAATGTACTGCACGAGTAACACAACAAGTGTACAAGGTGACCCACACTTTGCTGTTCTCTGATCCATCTGATGCCTTGACATAGAGGGGGCCAGCAAAATCAACACCACTGTAAGCAAATGGGGGTGCCTCTCTTACACGGTATTCTGGCAGTGGGGGAGGGGGTACTGCTTGATAGTGGGGTCCTTCAAGCTTACGGCAGGTCACACACCGATGCAAAATCTTTTGCACAATTCACTAGCCTGAGGTGGTACCATATAACCCGGTACCAAGATGTTCGCGTTTGTGGTTAAGAAACGTCTGGCTAGTGACGGTACTCGGTGGACCTCTCTTCTGATTCGTCAATACGTCGGCTGTCACTAGTATTCTTACTCCGGCTTGAAGGACCATGTAGTTGATTTAATAACAAGCCATTAAATCTATCTCCGACGACTCGACTACGAACACGAGGCAGCGGCATGTGATCACTTCTGATTCTTAATAATGCACAGCAATTACACCACAGGTTGACAGGGGGTTGATCGATATATGGATTGCGCTTTGTATAAGCACTAAGGTAACGAACATGTAATTTGTTTTGTAAAAGAACAACACAATGATGCCACACTTTGTTACATAATTCCACACATTTTATTTCATCCCAGAATATCGACTTTTTGCGTAATTAATTTCTAAAGGCTCTTAATCGCTGCCGACCTCCTCTGCTTTGTGGGCAATAAAGCACTGTTTGCCCTAAAGTGTACTTTATGAAATTTAAAGTACACTTTTTCCTTTGATCTCGCCACACACAAAGTTCTATAAAGCAACTTAATTGGAAGCATTTCAGGTCATACTGAAAGTAATTTTAGGTAAGAGAAATATTTTGAGGCTTGTGGTATTATTTTTGGCCAGAAAAGCCCAAAACTTCATGTACAGTGCTGTATGATTCCATAATAACATTCACACCTGTCGATACTACTGTCTATCCCATCCTCAGATATAGCGAAGGTAGAGAATTCAGACGAGGAAGAAAGTGATGAAGATGAGGTAGCAGATGGTGAGTCATACCCACAGCCATATCACATGATCTCATAGCCCCACCCCTATTATGCACAGTTGAGGAGTTGAGCAGTGATGAGGACCATGTTGATGAAGAGGCTTTGAAATATATGAAGAGTTTGAAGAAGAAACAACAAGTAAGATAATACAGTATGTGTTGTAAAGCATACTTTGGAAAGCTACTGCCTTAATGTTTACAAAGGACTCTAACTAGTGTTCTTATTGAGGATAGTGTTGATATATAAGCACCAGATGGGCACAAAAGAGCATAACACTTATAGGACTTTGTCCCAGGCTTAGTCAATCCTTCACATTTACAAGCTCCTGGTGTTACATATCAGCCCCTCCCACATAATGTCATATCTCCTGTAGCAAGTGGAAACTGCTGCTAGTAAGGTACAGTCAGCAGCGACAACATCAGCAGATGTGTTAGTACAAGAAGAACAGGAAGAGGAGGAGTCTGATGATGATGATGATGATGACTTGAGTAGTGTACGTACCACACTAGAACTGGAGTATGCCACTGCTATTGACAGTGTGGACACTGCAACTGATGAATTCTATACCTTCAAGACTACCCTTGAGAGTGAGTGTGCGTAGTATTAGTAGTAGCACAAACCAGACCCTTATTACTCCTGATTATCACTGCACTTCCAAGTGTTGCACAGTCACTTTGCTGGAGTTTGATGAGTAGGCTAATGTACATGATTTCCACTTCAGTTCTTTTTATTGTGTGGGTAGGCCCCATCAGCAATTTAGCACATGTCAATTTGTGCATTGCTTCTGGGCCCTGATAGTCTCATCACAGAATAGGATCTAGCAGGGTGTATGGGTTGAGTGTCATGTGGAAGGTGACTGTGATGAATACAATTAGGGAAAATAATGTTTACCCATTTCAATGTTAACACTATATTGTATTATAGCCTCTACTTTTGGTGTATTGCTTATGAATAACATTCTTATTAATGCTCACTTTACTACAGCAATATCAGCTAATGATGCCAACTGGTACCAGCTAATCACTGGTAAACTAACACCCAATCAAGTGGAGTCCCTACAGACACTGATAGTGTATGCTGCCCAGAGGAGAGCACAGGCTGGTGAGTGGGTGACCTGTTTAATGAGGTCACTTGTCTAAACCGACCAACTTTGAAAATCCTCAAATGTGTCATTTGTGTGCAAAGTGACATTCCACATTGGTGACTGTTCTATTAGAATGTACCTGACTGTTGTATTAGAATATTTGTAGGGTATCTTGAGTTCAGTTTGTGGTCCTATAATTATAATAGATTGCTAAGGGGTGGTCACAATACTGCTTGGTTTTTAATTGTGACCGGATCTAGACACAATTGAGCATTTTTCAAATTCCAAATATTTATAATCTACGTAGCCAAGTGTATAGCCTCATAACTTTGTGAGTTACAGCCCTATAAAGTAGCAATAGCAGAAAAATTGATTTGTACAGCAAGCATAAGGGAAAATAAATTACAGGGGCTTACTAAAACAGTTGTAACTGACGAGCAAAATGACATACGGATTTGAATTTACACCATCGTGTTTGCCATGAATAGGGGAATCAATTGTTGGGTGTGTTTTTCCTTGTATCACCTTCACTACATACCAAGGGAAAATAAGTACGGAAAGTCGATTGTGTACTATCGTTTTGACTTGGACGCCCATAACTTGGGTCTACTGCAACAAAACGAAGCTTTTTAAACTCCTTTTGAGTAGGCAAATAAGATAATATCCAGGTTTTTTGTTGTTAGGTCCTTTCTTCACTAAGAGTAAGATGTTTTAAAACTTTATGGAATTTTTAAGTATTTCACCCATTGTATTGAATGCTTTCTACTGTAAATTTAGTCTTGCACAATTGTATACAAATCTGGTCACTTTTGTTGAATGCATTAGTGTCAGGCAAAGGAAGTGGATGTGTGAATGCTAAAGTCATAATATCACTTGTGTGGGCGAAGATCAAACTAATAAAGAGTGCTATTATTTCAATACAACACTGCGTATGGAACGATCACGTATTTTAAATTACCAGAAGTAGCCAACACAATGTTATCTGTTTGTTGTATGACCAAATTTGTATTACATAGACAGACACTTAACAATTATCTGATGGCTGAAAACCAACGTGGTTTAAGTCTACAAAATGAACACTCCAAACAAAGACTACCAGAAAGCTGTTAAAGCACCGTCACACCCGGCAGTATGGGAAAAGTAGCACTCTGGTGTGGTCTTAAGCCGAATATACAGCACTCGGCTTCGCCTCATGCTGTATTAGCCTCTCGCCCATGCTTTCTCATGTTATTTTTTCCATATTGCACACACGGTAGTGCTTTAACTAGTGTATACATAGCTGTAAGAGGATCCCTTTACTAATACCATCATACTCCTTACTTTTTATAGAATCAGAGAGGATAGAGGCACAAGGAGGTTACCAGTTCACAATCACACAAGTACCACAAACATTCCAGTTCACCTGACATCTATGCAGGAGGAGCCCCACCGACCAGCATCACATGACCCCCTGCATCTTATTTTTGACTGCATTAAACTTATTACATTGTAAATATTAATATTTCAATTCTAATTTATATTGTTGAATATGTGTGTACATTAATGTGTGTGTAGTGTGACCTGTATAACTTGTTGATATACTAGTGCAGTTGTTGAGCAGTACATAATATGGGGGTGGGGTTGTTGTGATGAAGTGAACATAAACTACATCCTATCTGTGGTCACTGAGTAGGTGATGTCTTGCATGGTGTTGGATTAGGCTTGTGCAAATTATGCCAGCATAATCCTGCAGGGCCATAACCAGACTTCTATCTGGGTAGGTTCTTTTAGAAGAAAAGGTGTACCTTTTTGCATGGGATTAATATGTCAGGGTGTGTAAAACATGCTGAAACTAGGGGGTCTGGGGGCATAAATACAAGACCATCTGGCAAAGTATCTCCACTCAGCTACTGTAATTATACCATCTGTGTCATGTATTGGAATGTCACAGTGAATATGGATGAGAAAGCGTCTTAGCAGGGACAATAGAACAGGCCAAAAAGAGTGCTTTGAGACAATGAAATTCACACATCGCATGGATGTTATTGATGGGGTCAAGCCCCAATTTTTTTCATATTCTAATGAAAGGTCTAGTTTAGACAATCTCACTATGTCTTCTTGTAATAAATGAAGTAGTTACATACAACTTTTAAAGAAATGTATAAACGTGACTGTTCTATTAGAGTGATTGACTGCTTTATTAGAACTTCCATTTCAAGCACTAAATAAGCTACTCGAAGCACTTCATTTAGCTTGATCTCAAGCTTCATATTGCTACTTATTAGTGGTATTTAGTAAACTGTAGCTAATGGACTTTTGCTACTGAAAATTTGGACTCATACTATGATATTATAACCATGTACAACCCATGGCCTACATGTCTGTCTTTTGAACACCAGAAGTCTGCTACATAAACTATCAAAATTCCAAGGATTTGTCTATTCCTCTAGTTACAGTATTCTATAAACTTGGTTATCCAGTGACATTTTTGACAATGAAACTCTTCCTAATTGTTATTGTATCTATCGTAATGACAGAGATTCTAGTGGTGGGGGCATTCTCAAGATAACATTACTAACAGTAAATTGCCATCACCATCTGATGTAGAAGTTGTCACAGTTTTCATTTCCTCTCATAACCCATTTATCATTTGTGTAGTCTACATTCCACTAAACTCGAATCACACCTATCATGAATTACTATACAGCTACCTTACTGACTTGGTAAACAACAACACAAACCCAATACCGGTATTTTTGTTAGGAAATTTCAATTTCCTGATGTTGATTGGACCACCCTAAGTGGCTCTTCCTCAAGATCCAACAAATTCTGTGACCTACCTGTTGTTTCAACTTAATCTCAACCAGATAGTAAATGAAACTCATAACATACTTGACTTGATAATCACCAACAATGAAGATATCATTGATAATTTGAATGTTCACCCTCAACATTTCGAACCTATACCAACTGACCATTCCGTTATTTCATTGACTATTTTGTTACCTATGGAACATATTAACTCTCCTAATACTACACAAGTTATTTTTGATTACTCCAAAGCTAATTACCCTGGACTTATTAACTTCTTGTCACATTTTGGTTTCTCTATTTGTGAACACTTGCCAGACATTGATTCCATATGGCTTTTTATTAAGAACAGTATCATTAGAGGAATGCACATATTTGTATCGAAATTCAAATTAAAGTCCTCACAGTCTCCTAAATGGTATACATCCAACATACAACACCAGATTAAGTGTCTTCGCACTTTAAGAAAGAAGTACAAGTCTCGTCCTACTGAATACAATCTGCTCCATATTAAAACAGCTGAACAAACCTTTCAAAGTAGCATTCAACAAGCTAAGGCCAATATTGAAGCAAAACTGGTGAACACTTTTGCTTTTAGCAATGACTCTAAAATATTCCAGTATGTGAGAAACCTTACCTTCTACAAAATTTTATGACAACACTTCTTCCTCTCAAGACTTTGACAAAGCTAATTTATTTAACAAATGTTTCTACTCAGTTTTCTCTCAAAGTATTTATTCCCTTCCTAATTTTGAAAATACGTCCCAACAAGTGTGTCCCTTGACTCAATTTACATTTCTGAAGAAGAAGTTTACAATGCATTATCATCTCAAGTACATTTTGCATGACACTAAACATGGCTTCACAAAAGATCTTGTGAATCACCACTGATTAATGAGTTATGTCTTTGCAATTGTGCTGAACCATGGCCATGAGGTTGCTATATACCTTCCTCGACATGCCCAAAGCCTTGATACTGTCCACATAGTTACCAAATTGTCCCTATTACAAGATACGCAACAGTATTCTTAATTGGATTCAGAGTTTTCATCTTGCCAATCAATGAATGGAATGGTGACACCAGCAACGTTTGCCATGCCAGCAGATTTTATTGGGTGTACATGCCATGCACATGGTATTATGTGCTACATATATCGTACATAAATTAATAATGATCTGCCTATATTACCAAACATCTAACTATTATTATGCTGATGATGCATTGTATATATATAACTTTCTACTTCAGATAAAGACATTCTATTATACAGCTAATGTATTGCAGGCTTGTATAGCCATGTGATTTAATCAAATGCCAGTGAGTTCATGAAGATTACGCTAAAACATATCTACCTATTCCATCAAAGTATTGTGTGAACTGTGAATACCTGAGCAGTCAACCAATGCTAACCTGAGAGTTATAATAGACTGACAGTAAATTAAACTGCTAGTATATAATATAATATATTATAGTAAGTCACTGGCAACACTTCATTGCCAGTGGCTTTCAGTATAATTTTACACAGCTACTGAAAAACAGAAATAAATAAAATAAAAATAGAGCTAATACAACACAATCTTAGATCTGCATGTACAGCACAAGGGAGGGCCAAGTATAGGGAACAGCATGACTATTGTTGGAATCAGTCCAGCAATTCTAAAACACTGTGCCTCTGTTCTAGTCAAACCTCTGCACTATTTATTTTCATATGCTATCCACTACTACTCACTATATACCCTCTGAATGGCTAATTCACTAATTACTCCTATCTTTAAATCTGGTGACAAAACAGTGCCACCAGCTACAGACCTGTATCTTTGCTCTGTGTTGCATCAAAAGCACTTGAACGAATAATGTACAAAGATGATATAGCCTCCATTTCCAGTGCCATCTCTATGTGTCAATTCGGATTTATGAAAGGCTGTTCTACTTTACATTATATTTTTAAACAGTATTCCGCATGAACACTGTAAAATTCAAACAGATGTAATATACTTAGACTTTGCAAAAGCTATATTGACAGAGTTCAAAACTAGTAGTACTCACTATGACCTCAGTGTCATTTTATCAACTATATATCATATCAGCTAATAACCATATTATCAGCTAAAGCCTACAGAACCCTTGGACTACTGAGACATACCTTCAGCCACTCAATTGACATTCCAACCAAGAAAACTACTTTAATGTTCTCCTTTATGGCACCCCTACCTTATTTGCAACATCTCTACTTTAGAAAGAATCCAACACCGGGCAACCAACTTTATTCTAAATGACTATGTAACCGATTACAAAACATGTCTCATCAAACTTAACATGCTACCACTGATGTACATCTTTGTCATACTCTTTTCATAAAATCAATCCAGCATCCATCTAATCATTTCAATATCAGTAACTATGTCAACTTTTGTCACAATCCTACCAGATCCTCCACCAGCAACAAGCTTCAACACAATTATACTTCATCCAACAAACAAAGTAACTTCTACTTCAACAGATTACCAAGAACCTACAACAGTCTATCAGTACTTGACTTAAATCAACCTTTTCCCGCCATTAAATCACAGTTACTCAAGATCTTCTGGCAGCATTTTATTTTGACTCTGACAATCCTCACAGTTTGCACTTTGTTTGCCCTTGTAGTACCTCCCCACCCACCAAACTTCAGCAATAATTAGTAATTTTTTTTCTTCTTGCTCTCGCTTTTAAAATAGGTACTTATGTAAGTTTATTATTAAATTTGTTTGTAATTTTTTTACAATTATAGGATAGTTTAAGTACATATCAAACGTAAAATGTAGCTAATAAGTTTAGCTAACTTTGATTGTAATTTTATACATCCAATTGTAATGTAAGTTCTACGTATACATTTTCTGGCTGTGGACACTAATTGCCCACAGACCTTTAATGCAAGCAGGCTTTGCCTGCATTAAAAATAAAATGGTGGACCCCTTTTTTACAAGAGGGTGGTTCTTCTGAATGCCTCCTGGCTACGGCCTGGGACTGCTGGCATAGATAATACAAGTACTTGTACTATATTATCTATGACTATATTATCCTATGCTGCTGGTCATTGTGAGTGTTAATGATACATGTAATAGAATGATTTTCTCATGTGCGCACCAAAAATACACAGAAAAGCATGAGCATGCTACATATCAAGAAAAAATGTGAGATATTGTTCACACTTTATGGAAATAATATACTCTAATAGAGTATTCAATTACTGATACAGCAGCCAGGAAAGGCTGATATACTCTAATAAAACAGTTTAATCCAACAAGTGAATGTGTTAGAATATAATACTCTCAATAGCAGTTTGACATATTATATTGAAATACGTCAAGCGATTAGCCAATAAAATTAGTATTACACTTGTTTGTCAAGATCCCTTGACTTGTCAGATTAATTTGTAATAGGACAGATGGTTGTGGTATTTGGGATTAATAGTTCTCACATTGTAAACAGGAGTAAAATAGTGCTTGGCTTTGCCTCGCACTATTTTACTCCTCCCTGTTTACAATGCTTGCACTATTAATCCCAAATACCACAGCCATCTGTCCTATTACATAATACTAATATGCTGAATTTTTGAGCACTACTCAAAAGGCTATTTTAAGAGCATGATTGGCTCAAGACTATGTTGGATTCTGTGAGCAAATGTACAGCTGTAACAATAGACTGTAAAATTTTACTCTTGGTCATCTTGATACAGTTCAGTTGTTTTTTTTTGCATGAGGTGTAATGTAGTTATGATGTTAGGCTGTAGTTATGATGTTAGGATGTAGTTATGATGTTAGGCTGTAGTTATGAGAAATTGCAACATGTACCAGCAGACCTTATTTTGTGGATACTAACTACAATCATCATGTAAACACAGGGGCATACTTAGGGGGTTTCTTGAGGTTCCAGAAACCCCCTTCCAAATTTGAACTTGTGGGCTTGTAGCAGGCCATCTCAGTTTTGCTGCACAAACATACAGAAAATATGGAATGGAGGAGAGCAGTATAGCTACAGTGTATTGGGAAAAACCTACTCAAAAAGGCATTAAGCTATAAGGGAGAACAAGAGTTTGAATTTAACCACAAGGCAAAACATTGAGATAGAGATACACTCTAATAGAGCAGTCATGAAATGTAGAAACCACCTTGGAAAAATCTTGGATACTACACCCCCTGAATAATGTCTGAAGTGCAGTACAGTTTATGTAGCTAGGCTTGTGGGATTATGCCCCCCCCCTCCCCCCCAATTCTGATTAGTTCCTCCCTCCAATTCAATAATTTCTTTAAAAGACGCAATAATTCTTTTAGTCAAGTCTTTTTGGTGCTGGACACAAATTGACATATTGCACAATGTACTACTGACTGATAAAGCCAGATAGATACTTGAATTGCTTTTCATTATTCAGATAATAGTTGGTGATAACAGATCATTGGGGAATGAGGGATTGGGTGGAACTCTATAATACAACAGCTTTAGAGGAAATTATACAATTAACGATGTTATACTTTGGAAAGTAAAAACAATAGTAAAATGTATAAAACTGGAACACCATCTATACCAAAGTTGTTCAATATTGTTTAGCATATTGACACTTCCATTAACATAAAACACCACACATAGATATTGTTCAATGATGGAGAAAGGTCAGAAATTTCTGTAGCCACTGTTCAGCTTGTGATTGGTTGATAACTCTGAGGTCATGTGATACAGCAGTTGAAATCATGTGATCACCAGCTTGTTGTCTGATGACCAGTAAGAGGGAAGCCATAGGAATGAGCTGTGATGACAGGTCAACAAAGCTGAGATGACCAGGTCTGGTACAAACACTGAAAGATATAACACATCATCTGTGATAATTGTACTGTATAGGTGAAAAATTATGAGGAACAAAATTATAGCAACTTTCACAAGTGATGATAGCCTGTGACCTCTTGTACAAAGATCAAACATTATTGCACACAATCTGGTCTAGTACATACCATACTGATGGTGGATTGGATTGGAGAACATCATTGTGTGGTTGTTGTTGGGATTGCTATAACATGAAACATGAAATGTAAGTTTGCTAAACACAACACACACATGCACTACACTACACACAATGAAGCAAAACAAAGTTAGCTACCATGCTACCATGGTCATGAACCACCACTGGGACACCTGTGTGCCACTTAGGTGTTATGGGTCAGCACAGGAAAATCCTCCTGTGGCAGGACTAGTAACCCACAGGAGGCTGTACCATGTCCCACAGTGGGTACCTGAAGTCCCTCCTACCTGGACCTTCACCTGCTGTGTGAAACATGGACAGTCGGCATTTGCTTCCCCAGTTAATACCAGGTACTAGAGATGCAACAATACAGTGTGTATATGTATCGATATATTTCCTCTGGTGCATGACAATACTCAAAGAAACAGCAACTGTGCATAACTGAGAATTGAAGCTGGTTGCCAGGCAACCAGTTAGTAGGCTGCCACACATGCACACACTATACACATACCGTATTTAAGTCAGGAAATTTTTGTGTTATGATTATATACATTTAAAATGTTTAGCAGGATTATTATTTTTAATGGGTTAGAGCACCCATGAAAATTTTGTAACATTGAATATCACACATGTTGTGCAGAACAAGACTGCAACCACACTCAGCCATCACTAGCTATGACAAATCACAAATTGAATTTGAATTACAACAATTGTAGAATATCAAGACTCACGGTAGTGAGTCGCACGGCCAGTAAAGTAAAAATGCACGCTGCAGATAATAAATGACATAACCACTACACATGAGGATTTTACAGGAACAAACATTGTCAAATTCGGCCTGCCTGTAACTCACCTGTCATTTACGTTATCCCTCTGAAATTCTAGACTTTAACTCATCGTGTCACTAGTAACTACTACACAAACAGTGAAGCAAATCTATGTCGACTGTTTCGAGATCAAGATTGCCAACATCAAAGGGGAAGTTTCTTTTTATTGCATGCGGTTAGATGCAACCGCAGGTGCATGCCTTGCGGTTCATTTGTGCATTCTGAACATTGATTTCCCTACCATCACTTCCATAATCTCTCTATCACCTCAAGATTCACATCATCGATTTTGCCATACATCATTACCCTACAGTCATAATCTCAGCACCAAACAAAGTTCAGTTGTCCTCAGTTGCCCTAGAGGCCAAATACAAAACCCATATTGTTGTTTTCCTCAATACTTGCTTGGCATGTAGGGAAATGTGTCTTTAAGCTGTTCTAAAAGTTTCACTGAGATTGTTACATACGTTTTCGAGAATGGCTAGCTTGAAATTTGAATTTAGTCACCCTCATGTAATTTGCTCTCTAAGGGCATGGCTTAAAGAAATTAAATTGTTGTGGCCTTTCTGTATATGGCAATATGCTATGAACAAAGGAAAGGCAGTCAAACTCAAACTATTTATTGCTATCAGAGAATCTATACACTTTGCTTTATTGAGAATCAAATTTGAGTGGCATTTATGAAGATGCTCACAGGACTTGAACTATCTGATTATTTACAACTTGCATATTGCCTCACACATGGCTGCACTATGGTATATCACTACTTTTTATCACAGTTAACTCTGCTTTACTTGGACGCGCACTTTTTTTTTACAGCTATAAGCTGTTTTGGATGGGATCTTATCTACATACACATGCGTTAGGACAATAGTTACATATGACACTCTTCAGTAAAACTTTGGGTCTGGTAGTTATCAGAGTAATACCCAACATGTTTTGGGTTTATTAATACAGAAACGCTTGTGTACAACTCACAAGATGCTGTACAAGTATGCACATCACATGTCACCATGCACATCACATGTCACCATGCATCCACCATAAATTTCCATGTGTTAAATACTGCAACCACAAAAATTTAATATCCTAGTAGCTACACCTCAACACTTCACAGTAACATCCACCCACTCACCATTAACAAGTCAGACACATCCTCTAGTGACTTATCACTGGTTACTGGATCACATGATATCACACTGGTTGTTAGTAGTCCACCTGTTGCCATGACAACTGACAGGTTGAATGAATTCTGGGGTACAGCAATCATTTGTTGACTATCCCACCTCACATTAACTTGTGGCAAGTCCTACAAGATCATCATCAACTATTATAAGCTGGCCACTTGATAATATAACCGTGTTAATGAAATAATCATCTCACAAGAGTGATTACTCTATTAAAGTTCTCAAATGAAAACCAACAAAAGCTGTCTCAGGTAGTGGCTACAATGGACTAACTACAACATGCCATACACTACACACATCATTTGGTTTATAACAGGTTGATATCATGTGGTAACAGGTATTGTGTGCAAGCTGTCAAATAAGTCTCCTGCAGAAAATATAACTATCGTATAATTTTATATTTCATTGAAAAAACTACTCTTTGGTTACTATGTCAAAATGACGATGGAGACCTGGTTTACATGAAACATTTTTATATGGAAATATAAAAAATCAGTATTCTAAATCTAGCAGAAATTTCTACAAGCCCAAGTAGGTTTCATAATAGGCCAGTTCTTCCATCAGTTTGTAACCATTGGAAACATGTTGAGTATGGCACAGTAAAATGTGTAATATAATCAGCTCACATGGGCTAGTCCTATCCCATTATGAGCAACTACATGTATTCACCTTTGATGTTAACACGGTAGCCTTGACAACCATGGCATCCAACTGTTGATCTATAAGTATTTAAATATTTTATGTATTTCAACACCACTACAATTACCTGTAAATTCCTTAGCGTGTGAGTATACAAATCCTCGAGGTACCTACAATTGCACTAACAAGTTAGAACACAAATGCTGGCCATACCGTTTCACCCAACCATACACCCCACATTTCATTGGCTGTAGGAGGTGTCTGCCATTTTATCATTGTAGTTGTGGGTGGGGCTGCTACATCATGTGATCCCCCTTGCTCCAGGTAATGAATTACATCACTACAAGAAGTGACAAATTTTATATGAAAGGATCCAGGTCTTTGCTAGCATTATCACTGGTGATGTGGACTGGAATAGTTTTCAGATCAGTGCAATTGTATTGAATTGTACCACTCTACATTAGACCTGCTGAGTAAGCACGTCAGGTCAGCTCCACATCCAAGCATCAGTTAACAATTGTAACCTAACTTGTAGATTTTATGATATGGAGAACCACACTGACACAAGTATAAATGTCACTAACAAGCTAACATTACAAGGGAGCAGTGATCCTTCAACACCATCACATTGTTCGTCTACTTTGCACGAATACAAATAACAGTGAAAATGAAGTGACCTCATATAACAGATCATTAGTCACCCTCGTCCATGTCTCATTTCACTTCAGTTACAATAGTCTCAACTATATCAAGGCTTAAATTATTTTTTAAGGCAGTTCATCATACATCAGGATTGAAAATCCTGGATCATTATAATCAAGAAACTTTAGTGCAATCAACTAGATCTTGTCATCATTTACACTTCTCAATACCATTTATAAACACTAATTCATATAAATTTACTTATTTCCCAAGAACAATTGATGAATGGAATCAATTACCTCACCATTTACTTGAGTTGGAATCAGTTGATTTTATTTGTAGTTAATGTAATTGCAATTATGTAAGTAGTTAGCTAATCTGTACTTGCGTATTTGATTTTTCTTGGGGCTGGTCCCCCGGGACGTATCAGTAATTACTGGCTGTCCAGTATAATTAAAATAAAATAAATAAAAAACTACATTCCCTTTCTGTTAACTAAATTAGTAAGTACACAACCTTAGTGGAATTACTTTTGGATCCTTACCAGCTACACTGACAGTCTGGTTGGGAGTTTATTGACAAATACAGTCCAACTAAAGGTGACTATTTATTTATTTATTAAGAGATCGGAGAGAATAATGGCTCTGTAGACTACTGTGCAAAGGGTAAATTAAAATCTTTGTCTACCATCACCTTGGGTACTGGAGGGTACTGGAGGGTACCACAGAAGGCAGAATTATATTTAAGCAGTATGATCTAATTATAGTAGGGAGATTTACAACCCCAGTACTGTGCTTTTGACTTGGAGATTAATTTAACGAATCACACGGGATTGTGTGCAGAGCACAGCTCACACAAACACATAATGACATGAATCGTCCCTCAACTATAACAGGGACTAGACAAACCCTTACGCCCCCAGTAGTAGAGATTTTTGCTCTTGCAAATTGTCAATTGCAAATCCCTCACATACTGGGTCGGTAGTATCACGTGGCCAGACTGCTTTTCTTTCTTTTTGTCATTGGGTAGGGAGAAAGGGTCTGGTCCGGTTCGAATCCCACAATCGTCTTGACACTACCCAGATAATTGGGTAGTGCTTAAACCAAAGACACATGATGTATTTTCAAATAATAGTCATCCACATGAACTTAATTATTATCTTCCTGTACTCAAAAATAGCAGTGAGGGAGGACAAATTTTTATTTTTTAACTAATTAGTTGAATTAGCTAGCTAAAATGACTTGGACTGCTCTAGCAAGACACCAATGATAAAAGGTGCTAATTGGCCTCCCTTAGCCACCAGTAGACTTGGTGAGGTAAGAAAAACGATGATTCAGATGATTCAGATGGGAATGAAAAACTAATAATTAAGTTTACATGGCTTTATTGTTGTTTTACCGTAGAGGGAAACTTTGGTGAATAGCAACTACATTGCATTTGGCAAATAAACTTTGCAAATTCAAGCTCAATCTATAACAATTGTCTTGACACATCACATGGTTATGTCTCATGTGCTTATACTCTACTGTATTATAGAGGGAAACCTTAGCAGGGAAAACTTTGGCGATTTGCTATAAATTCACCAAAGTTTAACCTGCCAGTTACTCGTAGCACCTGAAATTAGCCAGGATTCCAACTGGACCAGACCTTCCTACCCGATGACAAAAGAGAGGTCTGCATGGCCACACGACTACTGGGTCGAGGTAACACTGATAAGTGCATTATCACTCACCCCTTTAGTATCCTCCCTCCAGGACCAGTGGGCGTTATTTTAGATGGATCAAGGTGGTTCTTGTCAATAAGCGCCCTCACCGCAGGTGATAGGGTGGGAATTTGACTGCTGACTACAAAAATAATCATGCGCATTAATTAAACTACTGTACATTACTACAGTAGTAGAGAACACTCACCAGTTGAGAAACGCCTAACAACGGACCACAGTCTGCTGCTGTACATTATTATTATACTCGTTGTGATCGATTAATCGAATATAGGAGTTTAAAACCGAATTCAATTCAATTCGATTGTGGAAGTAGTCAGGGGGCGGGGCCGATCTCATTTGTCTCGCATTTGTGCAATTTAGAGGATGAACGCGCCAGATCTGTACAGTGTTTGATGATCACACGAAATGGGCCAAGCTTTTTAAAAAATTTAATTTTTTAAATTTAATCAGGGAAAATAGCATCAGCCAAAAAGGCTGTTATTCAGCTATGCCCTGAGAACACAAATACAATATGAGTAACTTACAGTATATACATACATACATACATACATAAAACGAAGTTACAACATGCAATACAATTTCTTAAATTCTGACAGTTTTAGCACCATAAAGTGTTGGCGGTAATCTGTTCCAGATGGCTGTGCCCCTGTAGGCCAATGACCGTTTGCCAAAATTAGTTCGAACACTGGGAACATATAACCTGTGTACGTTTCTACCAGAGTGACCAGTGACATCTACAGCAAACGAAAAAACTCCAAGTAAATAAGGAGGAGAAATCCTCAGTGTTGACAATCTTGTAAACTTGAAGAGTGGTATGAAAAGTAAACCTTTCAGTTAGAGACAATCGTAAATTAAAGTTTTCAGAAGATGGTAGTGATGATGTAAATTTAGAATGAAGTCTCTCTAAACGATGAGTACCAGCAAAATTTGATGGTGACCACACAGTATCACAGTATTCTAAAATGGGTAGAATATAAGCTCGATACAATAACTGTAGAACATTAGAGGAAGCGGGCTTGACTCGATTTACAGCAAAAAGTTTCCTTCTAACTCTACTAAGAACATAATCTACATGAGCTTGCCAAGTAAGATGTTGATCCAAATATACGCCCAGATACTTGGTAGAGGAGACTTGCCTTAAAATATCACCATCCAATGTTAATGTAAGATTCAAATCTCTAGTTCTCTGATGAGAACCAATAAGCATACACAATGATTTAGATACACTCAACCTCAATCTGTTTACAACCAGCCAAGTAAAAATATTTTCTACTTCAGCCTGAAGAGTTTTTTCAACAACAGAAAGGTCACTATGGCTGAAGTGAAGCTCAGTGTCATCTGCATACATATTGATATCAGAAAAAGTAATAGCACCTGGCAAATCATTAACACAAATAGAAAAAAGCAAGGGCCCCAGAATTGAACCTTGAGGAACTCCAACTTTGATAGGCCCACTAGATGACAAACAACCTTGAAAAGTAACTTGCTGCATTCTATTACGTAGAAAACTCCTTAACCATGAGTGGACACTATCACTAAAGCCATAGCAAGCCAACTTCTGCAATAAAATAGAATGGTCCACACAATCAAATGCTTTAGCCAGGTCCAGAAATATGGCACCAACATATTCACCACGATCAATAGCACTAGAGAAAGAGTTAGAAACGTGCAAGAGAACATCTTGCGTTAAATGCCCAGAACGAAAACCTTTGTGAAAACAAATCATGCTTGTTGAAATAAGCAATTATCTGATCAAAAATAACCCTTTCCAATATCTTAGAAAAGACTGGTAGCACAGACATGGGGCAAAAGTTGGACAGCAAGGAACCAGTGCGAGATTTTGGAATTGGCATTACAATAGCAGATTTCCAGCAATCTGGAAAGGTGGCCGACGTAATACTCCTGTTAATTAACTTGGCCAAAAGCATAACCATACAGACAGGGGAGGCCTTAACAAACTTTGTCGGAATGCCATCAACCCCAACCGCCTTATGACCATCCAGACGAGAGATACACTCGACTACTTCTTGAACATCAACCTCAGACAATTTTAAAGGTGACACATCAGTGTTTCTGTTAATATATGAGGTGACAGAGATATCAGAAAATGGTAAATCACTAACAGTTTTCTGAGCAACAGAGAGAAAATGCTGATTAATATCTTCACTGGTTACATCTGAATTAGTCAGGTGTTGACTTTTTTGATGAGAAGACAAATGGTTAAAATGCTTCCAAAAACTTTGAAGAGTTATGCTTAAAATCTGATACCAAATTAGATATATATTGTCGCTTCGCTGAGCCAGTCATGGCAGTTACTTTATTGCGACAACGTCTATAGCTAGACCAAACACTAGGATCACCAGATTTATTGCCTGACGATGCAACCAGCCCCTTTGTCACCTTGCAGAAATTATCTCTCGAGAATGGTTCCAACACTTCACTCTCAATCTACGTAGTGGGTAGTGGTACCAATACATCTAGAAAGTATTTCAAAACAATAGCAAATGCTTCAGTACAAACATTAATATCATCAACATAAAAAACAACAGACCAGGAATCATCAAGTAAAATCTTATCAAGCAATTCATTGTCAAGTTTATGGTATTGCCTAAGAGAAATGCTGAGACTAGGACCAAAGATGGAAGAAAATTGAGGAAACCAAGTAAGTGTATTTTTATCTTGATACGTCATGTACATTCCACACCTTTCACACTACTCAATTATACCAGGGGCGTAGCAACAGATTTAAAGTGAGGGAGTTAAGAAAGTGGTATAGCTAACTATGAAATAATTTGCATGGTGTGTGTGTGTGTAGCATGCATGTGGGTCTGAGGGCTGGCATGTTCACCAGAGAAAGTAGCCTCGAAATCATCCTTCTGATACTGAGTTTTGACTGGATTTTATTTATCTGATCAAGAGTGCATGACTGCTTTATTAGAGTGGCTAACTGTACTGTAGAGTATTTTGATTTTACAAACTCTCTAAATGATAAAAAAATTTGGTGAATGATGATTATTGCATGAAAACTGTGATTAGATGATGTCGATTATCTCCAACAAATAATCACCTGGCCTATAGCTACTATGCTCAAAATTGTACCTATTATGCTATTGAGCAGTGCTCAAAAATCAAGCCTATTGTGATCAAAATCAAGGTTATGCTAGAGAAATGACTATTTTAATAGGTTCCTGACTGCTGTATTAGAGTAAGTGACTGCTCTATTAGAGTATCTTGATATTATAGTGTAAATAGCCAACCAATTGCAAGAAATGGTTAATTAAGTTATTTTACGTGTCATATTGGCAGTGATCTTTCAGGTGCACGTATTGCATGTGTTAATTAAATTTTCAAATATCGTCTCTATTATGCTAGCATCATGCTTGATGCTTTTGGTTACCTATTATGCTATGCTGGCATAATCGACCGAGTGATTATCATGATGGCCGAATTATTGCTCATCCCTAATTACCATAGTTAAGTATCTAGTTTACCTGTGTGACTGAAATGGCTTCCATTGGTCCATTATGCTAACACTATGGGCTGAAAGCAATCAAACATTTAATGCCAATATTGTCTTGAGTCACAAAATGTCTCATAGTAAAGTTATTATCTGTAATAGTATTAGTGTTGTGATGGGTCCCATATTAGTGTTGTGATGGGTCCCATATTAGTGTTGTGATGGGTCCCATATTATGGTAATACTATTATACATACACCTTCAGATGATAATTGAACATGTGAGTAATTGGTTAAAGGTGTTAAACTAATGAATGATATGCTCAAAATGAAATCGTAAAGCTATCGGCTGTCTTGTAGTCAGCTCGTTGTCAAATAGGAACCGTAATCTCAATACCATTGTCTCCGTTCTTCACAAGGCAGCCCCAGACTATCCAAACTGATGATGTTCTTTGTAGTATTGGGTAACTTTGATATTAATTGTCGAGTGCCTTAGTGCGAGACAAGTAATCTTGAAGTTTTGAATTTTCTGTACATTTATTTGTAGTTGTCTATCTGTAACAGAAATAGATGATGGTGTAGCTGTATTTGTGATGTAATGTGCACACACAATGAGCCTTTGGAGTCAAGAATGCTGTGACAGAGCAGCCTTACAAAGGCGGTGTTTTTGTTGATGATTTGTTGTGCCACAAGATTAAACCTCAACAGACTTTGACAGGGGGTCCAGTTGGTCAGGCCGACTAGCTGACCAGCTCGAACTATATAATATATAATTTATTATATTACTTCCATGCAATCATTCATGTGTATGATCATAATCTACATAATACATTTTACAGATGTTGTTGAAAATACATGGCATGAGTAGTTACCCAGCCTAACTAAAGTACAAAACTACACATACAACACTTGCAATTACCTTTATACAGCACATATATAGCATTCGCATCATTTGTACAGTTAGTAATGATGGTGGGTTCTATGTATCATGTACTGACAGTTGTATTGTGGGTTCCTTCTTTGATTCTAAACCAGCACACTTAAATAGAATTCAATAATCATCATCAGCATTTCTTGGCTTGTCACTCTTGGCTTTTCTAATGAGCAAATTGACAACCTAGGTATCCTGGAGTTCCGAGATTTCCTCTTGTTCAACAACTAGCTATGCACTTGGAGAATGGCCAGCGAGTTTATTTCACAGAGGACGCTGCTAGGGATCAAAAGTTGCTCGACTATATGGATACAGTGTATTACACTACTTTTGATACTTGTTCCACGTATTTCCCTTTTGTATGGATCAGACTAGAGAATATTCTTATCAGGTGGCTGAGTATGTAGTGGTAAGTGGATTACCGGTATGCATGTCACAATTATGTTAACATGGTTTTGCATTACATTAAGTTGTTTGAAGGTGTGTTTAGCAAAATTAATGGAGTCATAGATAAGCTGTAAATGATTACTCTCCATCAATGTCTCACTATTAAATCATATAGAAATGCAGCTTCAAACCATCAAAGACTGCACGTTGCAGGGCAGGGGCGAGGTGTGATATTGATATTCTTAATATCTCAGTGTGAATCACAGGACAGTCATACAACAGAATGAGCAGATATACAACTCAACACAACACAAGTTACACAACACTACTAGTTATATAGCTACGTGTTACATGAAAGTCTGTATGCACAGTCACCTGCAATCATGGGTGTTAGTGTTACATCACTACAGCTAGGTGGTAGTTAGACTTAATTTGCAATTACCAAGTTCCAGGGTAGAACCCCTTTTAAAAGTCTGGATACGTCCCTGCATATGTATATATGTGAGCAATTACTATATAGTAGTCAGCTACCTAGTTAATATAAGACAATAAACCTACCTGCCCAAATTGCTATTTTGAGAAGTTAGATGATTATGTGATGTCCAATAATACCACAATAATACCACGACGTGTTCAAAAAATTGATTGCAACAACTATTCAAAGTTGACCACAACTTAATGTTTGAAAACATTACATTAATTGTGGCACTACTCAAGTGTGGCCACTATTGAAGGTGTGGCCACACTTGAGGAACAGTAAACAAAGCTTGGCCGGCCAGTTAGCAGAATGTAGCTGATATTATGAGATGGCAGGTAATGTGGGGCACCTTGATTGTCACGATTTCATGTCGTTACGCTTGTTTATGTAGTGAACATGCTGTGAATTATGGGCTATAATGCATTCTGCAGTACGCAGAGTTTATTGCAAAAATGGGCCTAGCTGAAAAATTAGACGAATTTAAAGCAGCACATATCCACTGTTATATGCACATTAGTCATCATGTGAACATGATGGCAACCTGTAAATGTAAGAAATGCCATTATTAAATTAAATTTCAAATATTTGATTAGTTGGAATTAACCTCACAAACTTCTGTTGGCAGCAAAGATTTGCATTAAAGGGGCGTGGCTTAGACATTTAGAAATTTTAAATATCATCAGCCTGAGTGAGTTGAAAATTTTGTTTTCTTCCTTATTTGATGCAGTAAACTACTGTGTAGTGGCTCATAATTACTGTCCCATACTGATTGGCTAATTGAGCATGTCTTTATTTTTCTGCATTACTTGCTACAGTAAAATGATTTTTAAAAATTAATACAGCCACCAGTAGATAGCAGACATGCCAACTCTCACACATTAGGCGTGAGTCTCACTCTTTGGCTAGCGCTCTCACACCTAACCCTCTGTTTCTCACTCTTTCAGCTTAGTTCTCACGCATTTCTCACGCCTGACAGTGTCTGATCTGCTTCATAACTAGCCCTGTGCTTAAAATTGGACAGCCCTGTGCTTATTTATGTACTTTGAGCATGCAGCGACCTTTTTCTTTTTTTTTTGGTCTTCACTACCAAAATCCTGGAACTGCTAGCCCACATTGCTGCCGGGGTAGTGTTTGAGGTCTCACTCCTAAAATTGTTGTGAGGTTGGCATCTCTGAGATAGAGCAGTAGTGACTGTAACTACATCTCAAGTTTCAATGCTTTGGGTGACTTCCTTTTGCATTTACAAATGATAAATGTGTGTCTCATAACCCATCCCGGCCAAAATCCAATAATTGGGTCATTGACCCGGCATGCCATGCTCTAGCTAGCTAGCTACTGTGTATTATTCCGCTCAGATGATGATTGAGATTAAATACCACACATAGATATCAGGATAGATACATTATGTGTGCCTTAAATTTTGAAGGCTGAAACTAGCTATTTCCCTTTGGAACAGTATGCATCATAAAGTTATGTCTCATAACTACTCTATCAATAGCATAAATAAAATAAAAATTGAGTTTCACACTGAAAAAAAAAGAAGATTTTTCACACCGACACTCTCAGATTATTGAAGAGCTCGTAAGAGGATACTGAGAATACAATCGATTGTGGTACTGAGCTAATCTATCAAGTTATAATCTATTGTGGTATTGAGTTTTATAGTCTAGCATTGAGGAAATGTCGCGTTGTACGTAGCATCAGCTAAAGTGAGAACGTTACTGTATTGTGTAGTATGAGTGTGTATGTGTTGAGTGTGCAAGTTAGTATTTCGTGATGATCACTAAACATATCGTGTTTCACGGGCTAGTTCACACGTTGGCCAGCCTACGTACGAGCCGCCTAGCGGCTAACCATGTATTGTCGTAGACCCTTCTCCAGATACATGAGATAAGGCGGGAAGAGTACACACCTCTACTCTAGCTAGCATCTGGGTGTCTGTTAGTTGTTAGCTTAATGGCTGTGAAGTGTCACCAGCAACCCTACCAACACTGGGGAACACTTTGGACTGTACATTACTATCATAGCTACCTGTATGGGTTCTCATCTGATACAATACACAAGTAAAAGGGCAGCCACCAACAGTACACAATGGACCATTGGCATGTCTTACACAAGCTGTAGGAAAAAAATGTACACACCATTAGGCCACTTTCTGTTTTTCATCAGTGCCTGCATGTACACCCTCCCCCCTCCCGTTATTAAAAATTACTCACTATTTGATCTGATTAACCAAATCTTGAGATTGTGCAGTTCAGTTTTTTGTAGCCAAGAGAAGTATGCAGTGAACACACCAGTGTATTTTACTATTAAGAAATTGAAACTTTGACTTGAACTCAGTGAACTGTCACAAAGGATGACCATATGTAGGTATACATCTGAAGTAGACCAGAATTGTAGCTATATGGTTGTTAGGATACCGCATTATATGTGGAGTTATCCAAGTTAGCTAATTATACAGAGAGTTGAGGTATGAAAAAAGCCTATATCTAGCTATGTGCTATGTAATGACCCGCCCACTCGCACGATGCACTGTAAAAAAATATTACCAAAGAGTGTCCTTAGCCTTTAGACTAACATAGTAGATCGGTGTGCCTCCCTCTCCCTCCCTCCAGTGTGTGTACTATGTAATACAATCAGGTAATGGGGATGGGGGACTATAATTCATGAACACTAAAATATACATGTTATACACTCACCACCTAGAGAGGGTGCATAAGTGTCTATGGTTCCACTTATGCAGAGATTGGGATTATGCATTCTATTGTCCCTATAGTACAGTCCATAGTGTTTGCAGTGGCTCAGAAGTTGTTAGCAACGATTTCTACACTTGCAAATTGTGTAAATAAATACCTCTACCTTAGAGATGAGTTTGATTGAGAATTCTCCCACCCACTGGTAAACTTGGGAGTAGGCATGGTTTAACGATGATAGGACCAAGCATGTTCGTGTTTGAGATCTGCTGTACTTGACAGGGTCACTATAATGAGGGGGTCTTATTAATGAGGTCATGAAGTACACCTTAGCTATGTTTGGGACCTACTGGACATAGTCACTATAATGAGGTGGTCTTATTAATGAGGTCATGAAGTACACCTTAGCTATGTTTGGGACCTATTTGACATGGTCACTATAATGAGGTGGTCTTATTAATGAGGTCACGAAATACACCTTAGCTATGTTTGGGACCTACTTGACATGGTCACTATAATGAGGTGGTCTTATTAATGAGGTCATGAAATACACCTTAGCTATGTTTGGGACCTACTTGACATGGTCACTATAATGAGGTGGTCTTATTAATGAGGTCATGAAGTACACCTTAGCTATGTTTGGGACCTACTTGACATGGTCACTATAATGAGGTGGTCTTATTAATGAGGTCATGAAATACACCTTAGCTATGTTTGGGACCTATTTGACATGGTCACTATAATGAGGTGGTCTTATTAATGAGGTCATGAAGTACACCTTAGCTATGTTTGGGACCTATTTGACATGGTCACTATAATGAGGTGGTCTTATTAATGAGGTCATGAAGTACACCTTAGCTATGTTTGGGACCTATTTGACATGGTCACTATAATGAGGTGGTCTTATTAATGAGGTCATGAAGTACACCTTAGCTATGTTTGGGACCTACTTGACATGGTCACTATAATGAGGTGGTCTTATTAATGAGGTCATGAAGTACACCTTAGCTATGTTTGGGACCTATTTGACATGGTCACTATAATGAGGTGGTCTTATTAATGAGGTCATGAAGTACACCTTAGCTATGTTTGGGACCTACTTGACATGGTCACTATAATGAGGTGGTCTTATTAATGAGGTCATGAAGTACACCTTAGCTATGTTTGGGACCTACTTGACATGGTCACTATAATGAGGTGGTCTTATTAATGAGGTCATGAAGTACACCCTAGCTATGTTTGGGACCTACTTGACATGGTCACTATAATGAGGTGGTCTTATTAATGAGGTCATGAAGTACACCCTGGCTATGTTTGGGACCTACTTGACATGGTCACTATAATGAGGTGGTCTTAGTAATGAGGTCATAAAATACACGTTAGCTATGTTTGGGACCTACTTGACATGGTCACTATAATGAGGTGGTCTTAGTAATGAGGTCATAAAATACACGTTAGCTATGTTTGGGACCTACTTGACATGGTCACTATAATGAGGTGGTCTTAGTAATGAGGTCATAAAATACACGTTAGCTATGTTTGGGACCTACTTGACATGGTCACTATAATGAGGTGGTCTTAGTAATGAGGTCATAAAATACACCTTAGCTATGTTTGGTACTTGTTCACTATAATGAGGTGGTCTTGTTAATGAGTCTTATACAGTATTGCATACAGGGTTTGTTGAAACAAACAGTTGAAATGTTTTTTGTGTGTTTTTGTGGTCACCTGTATAGCAAGGTTACATGTGTGATGTAATACACTTTAATGTAGACACCACCTACCTGTTGTATGTAGCTTGATAATTCTGACGGTTGTATGTAGCTTGATAATTCTGACGGTGGTATAAAATACAGGTCATCTATCCTAGGTAGAGCTCTGCAAGAACCTTATTTTAAGTGTAATACCTCTGTTACTAAATATAGGTATTCCCCTTGAATGAACAATGTACAAAAATTCAATATAGGAAAGGTATTGAGTAAATTGGCTCAGCTACCCTATACTGTAAACATGCAGAATAATTTGTTGCCACTAAAATCTACAGTAATTCCTTGACGTACTATATTTGGTATTTTCGATACTTTGGTATCATCTTTTTGGTTTTTTTGGCTCGTAGAGTTAATACCTTGTTATGTCTAAATATAGATATATGGCAGAGATATACAAAGATATACATCAGAGTGACAGTTACTTACTTAGTAGAGGTAATCCTGTTTTGGCATTGTGTGTAGTGTCCACCATAATGTGTTATGTGGTCATAATGTAGCTATAGGTGTTGTCATGAGAGGCATTATATAGAGAAGTAGTTAGTGACAAGTACTAAGATGTACCATCAGCAAGTGAAGGAACAGTTTAACAATGAAGGAGGAGGTGAGTGTGGAACTGTACAGTATAGTTCTGTGGTGTTTATGTGGTCCTGACTACACTATACTAAAAACTAGTATATAAAAATTATTAATTTAAAAATGAAGTTGTGATCCAAGTGATAAAAAGTAATGAAATAAGCAGGGGCGGCGGAGAGGGGGGGGGGGGGGGGGGGGGGCTGTCGCCCCTGTCAAAAAGATTATGGAGAGCCCTAAAATTTTCTGTAGCTGTCATTGAGAGCCTAGCTCAATACCATCAATAATTCAAGATACTCTAATAGAGTAGTGAAGATTGAGATACTCTAATAGAGCAGTCATACTATTCTTTAGAGGAACAGTGTAGCAAGCTACGTATGTAGTTATAAATAAGGAGATATAGTTGGTGGAGGGCAGCTATCGTCAGCAGGTAGTAGTTACCTTTCCTTTTTTTTGCTTCTTTTTTTTTTGTCTTCGACTTACAGCATCACCAAACTAGTCCCCCAGCCCCCCTTAAATAAAGGTGTTTCCTCCGCCCCTGGAAACAAGAGATAAATGATGGTATTACAGCATATCTTGGTGGGAAAATCTCTACATTGGCATATATATGAGCTTTATCCGAAATTATGTCACAGACATAAAAATGGCCACTGTAGTGTGGGGACATTTGTAAAATTTGTATGGGCGACTATGGGATGAAAATTTTTGAACGGTGATATCTCAGCCAAGAAGGAAGATATCAAACTCCAACTAGCAGGTATGGCTATAAGACATTACAATGAGTACAGTACATAAAATGATTTTCGGTTGATTTTCAAAACAACGCTACATTCCTATTCTTTCAGCTGGTTTATCGCCATACCTGCTGGTTAGAGCTCGATATCTTCCGTCTTGGCTGAGATATCACCGTTCAAAAATTTTCTCCGAACGTCCCTACACTACACAGCAGCCATTTTTATGTCTGTGATGTAATTTCGGGTAAGGCTCATTATAACAATCATTTTGTTTAATGCCAAAGTAGGGATTTTCCCACCGAGCTATGCTGTAATACTATTATTCATCTCTTGTTTCACTATGCTTGGATCCCTACTTCATTTTTACATTAATAATTTTTAATATACTAGTTTGTGTCGTTTTTTGGTATAGCCTACAGCTATATATAGTATGTACACATTGAGCTGAATCCTCAAAAACATTTAATAACTCATGGATGATGCAATTACACATGATCTTGAAATTTGGCTCATTTTTAGTACCACTTGAGCCGCTAAAATCTTTTCGTTCAAAATCTGACATAATATTTACAGCCAATCAAATTTTCACCATACATTTCCTATGGGGAAGGCATAAAAGTATAAAAATGGCCACAATACGTGTCTGTTGCATACGTGTCTGTTGTTGACAACTTTGTTGTCACCACTAATGCACTTGTCAATTTCATGCCCCCCCCCCCCCCCCCCACCCCCGGGCGTCCCCACACCCCAAGTGGGGATTTGACATTGCTTCTTGTCCCCCACTCCTGGGGCAATTGACAGTTCTCCAATTCACTGACCGATTTTCGGTAGTTACATTTCTAAACAATTAAATCGTACTCACTATAATTTTACTAGCTACAGGTGTATACCAGGTTAATTATTAGTCGCATGCATGAAATATGCGTTTATCCTTGAGGTGTTGTCAAATCCCCTACTAGGGGGTGGGGACATAGTGGGGATTTGATAGCCAATTTTGCCCCAGTAGTGGGGAATTTGACACCACGATTTGTCAAATCCCCTGTATTCCCTCCACCCCTGCACCCCCAGGGGTGGGGGTGGGACATGAAATTGACAAGTGCATAATCATCTGATTGGCTGAAATGTTAACTCTCTTGAACAAAAATGCACTTTTCAATTTTAGCTGTTTTTCAGGATCCAGCTCAACTTGTACATTCTATATATATTCTATTAGGGTGACTGCTGTATTAGAGTATCTCAAATCAGCCAGGGGGTGTGCCACTATTTCATGTTTTTGTTGTGCTAGCATTATGAAATACAGCTAGGCCAATAATAACAGGCTGTCTGTGTCATCATGATAGATTGTTAAGAGATATGGTCTTGGTACTCGATCGTTATTAATCAACCAAGATTGTGTTAACTAATTGTGGCATTAATTAAACCTATCATGAAGTTACAGGTATCTAATGAGTGTAAGCGCTTAATTAAGTATGCAACATCTAAATATGCTGCTCAAGGAAAGTGTTGATAGGGAAAATTAATGCCTTGATGTGGTTTCATTGCAACAAGAAGACGATGAGCCTGATTGAAGATAAAAGAAAAGACAAGGCGCAGAGGGCACTAACTCGTTAGAACCCCAAAAGGCACATCCCACTGGTGAGTTTGTTATTGTAGCATAAAATGGTGGCTATGGGCTGCTTCATTTGGCCTCTAGGCTTGCGACTGTGGTCAGATAGGCTGGCTGGCAGTCAGTCTAAAATTTGAATTTTAGCAATTTAAAAAAATATATATATCTGACCGCCTATCAGTGTTTCTTGTTTTATAATATATGATGGACTATTATTATTCTGTAAAGGTGATTTTCAATGTTTCTAGAATGATTTTTGAAGGTGGCATTTTAGGCAGCGCGCATAATTTTTGGGGGATCCCTATTTAAATGGTACTGCTGTACTGTTTGATATACAACCACTAGTTTAAAACACAAACTTGCACATTATTATTACCTCACAGGGAGTATAAACACACAAATACAATTACAATTAAGTGCTAGTTATAACAAAACATGCTGTGATAGTTGATCCTTAAAACTAGTTAAGTTTCACATGCACACAAGCCTTTGGATGTCCTAATGTACATGGTCACATCTGCCCTAAACACTGGAACATCCATGCAGTGTGATGCTAGAAGTCCTCTATGCTTATGTTCGCATTTTCACTTCCCGAAATCAAAGAATTAGCAAAAATTGATTTGATTTTACATTTGGCGATTGAAAATTAATTGGAAATTTAATTTTCCATTCAGAATACAAAATGGATAATCTTTGATTAGGCCATGAAAAGTTAATTATATGTTTCTGGTTCCCTCCTGGTCATTTTTTGCCGAATGAATTATGCAATCATCATAATTGTATGTTGTTTATATTTAAGGTTTTCATGCCTTGTAAACACTCTTGTCTCATAATACCGTATAGCGGGAAAGTTTGGCGGGGATAAAGTTTGGCGAATTTGGCGAATGACCAGCTATTCGCCAAACTAAAACCACCCAAACTTTCCCACTTGTCCACTTTTAATATCATGTGAATTGGAATAAACACGCGTCCTGGGAATCGGCTTGAAGTACAAGTTGTTAAGAACTAGGGCAAACCGAGCAGTCAACTCCATCAAAAGAATCTAACCTATACTGGATTATTATTATTCAAGTCTACCAGTTGGGTACTGGAGGGTTTGCACAGAAGGCAGGCAGCCTATACGACTGAGATGGATCCCAATGGACCATTATGTAAAGTGATAGCTACCGTCGCCCACCATTGCTGCAGTAAATGAAAAGCTCGATGAAAAGGTCAGCGCTGCAAGCGTCTGCCGTATTTCTCCATGGAAGGAATTCACTACAGCTACTGCTAGCGGGTCATGTCCATTTCCATGCAGTTTCTAGCTCTCTCATGCAGTACCCAACTCTTTACCAAGAACGATCACCTTGTATAGTATGGAATCCATGGATCACATCGTCTGTACAACAAAGCTATGTCTGCTCATCCTCACAGCGTGCTAGTCCACGCAGTGGCGTCACCATGATGAAGAATGCTGGAATGCGGCTCAAGAAATAAAATTAATTAGTGAAGCAGCGCCGATTCACATCAAACTTTTTTTTGCCATTTACTTTTGATGGAGAGATTCGCCAAACTTTATTCCCACTATACGGTACATTAACTTTTTGTTTTCCCTATTATTCCATGTACTGCTATGTCAAATGTAGTGTACCACGTCAAAAAGTTGCAAAAAAAGAAAAAATCAGTCTAGTCACTTGGTCAATTTTGGGAGACCAGAAACATATAATTAACTTTGCAAGACCTTATCCTTTTCGTAGTAAAGATGTACTTCATGACCTCATTAATAAGACCACCTCATTATAGTGACCATGTCAAGTAGGTCCCAAACATAACTAAGGTATATTTTATGACCTCATTAATAAGACCACCTCATTATAGTGACCATGTCAAGTAGGTCCCAAACATAGCTAAGGTGTACTTCATGACCTCATTAATAAGACCACCTCATTATAGTGACCATTTCAAGTAGGTCCCTAACATAGCTAAGGTGCACTTCATGACCTCATTAATAAGACCACCTCATTATAGTGACCATGTCAAGTAGGTCCCTAACATAGCTAAGGTGCACTTCATGACTTTACATTGATCAAGTCAAGCACAAACTACATATTTTACTATTGCAGTGACTACTAGCAGTGGACAGACATCATCTGGTAACCATGGAAACAGGGTGATCAAGGTGATTACCTCATCAACAGACAATAATCATCAAGCCACACCCACTGCATCACATGATCCTTCATACATGACCCCTAACCTGCTCAGCCCTTCATTATCCTTCCAATCATCTTCACCAACGTTGATGTGGCAGCAATCCTCCCCATCACTACCTCTAGCATTTGCTTCCAACATGGCCGCTGCTGCCGCTACTAAAGCAGTCCATCCATCCAACCAAATTAGTGTAGTTCATCCTCCAGCTGGTGGTGGTGGTGGAATTCAAGGCACTACCTCAGCACTGTCATCTGCCACTTGGTCTTTAAAGCAGCAGCTGACACAGCCTGTCTCCTCTCCTGCTAATCTCCAGCTGAAGTCACAACCGTCTCGAGAAGTGTCCATCTTAGCTGGCAACACTGGCTCAGCCAGTAATGTGTACCGAGCAGCGGCGGCTAAAAGAAAGTGTGAGGAGTCTCTTCTCAACAGGTCAGAAGCTGCAGGAGATGTTGATGGTGAGATTGTTAGTATTGACATGAAACTGCTCACCAATTTCAGATCACTTGTTACTTTAGCCCAATATACTAAGACCATCATTATATTGTCCCTAGGTTCAGCAAAAACAGATGTGAGTTGGAAATGATTAATCATACTAGGGCATATGGTTGCTCTATTCAATATGAAAGATGTAACAAGAGTGGCCAACCACTTAGTGACCCTTTATGTGTACAGTTAATGCATTTTGATCAGTGAGCACTTCCTCCTTCTGTATTCATGTCCTGAATAATAGTGTGACATTTTCCAGAATTGTCCTGTCCCGTTCTGTAAAGTAGGTATGCCCGTAGTTGGTAAACCTGGGCCAGTCAAACTAGTGACAAATTTGCTGCAGTTACTTAAAATTGATGTGGGCAGTGATAGGAAACATGTAATGATGGCCTAATGTTGTTTATATGGATGTACAGTATGTTTTAACACTTTTATACAAATAATATTTGCTTTCCAGTTCCGCCCAACTCTCTATCATATAGTGACTTCTCACCCCCTTACTTCCCCTCCCCTTACTTCCCCTCCCCTTACTTCCCCTCCCCTTACTTCCCCTCCCCTTACTTCCCCTCCCCTTACTTCCCCTCCCCTTACTTCCCCTCATGTTATAGACTCAGAAGACAAGACAGCTTCAGTAGCTGATGGAGATGAGTCAGACTTCATGGACGCTGGTGGTGCTGGCAGCAGCAGTAATGGCGTCATCAGTGGATCATCAGCTCCTCAACAGAGCCTTAGTTGGAGGGCCCACAAGGTGGACTCCTGGTATGAGATGTGTGATGCTACCCTACAGGACATGTGAGCTACTACTACTATTACCAAGAGTATTACTACATCACCACATTATGATGTCATCCTGCAGACCAGCAATATCATTTCGTGTTGAAGCCAACAAAGGGTTCACATATTCTCCTGTTGATGAGTGCTTCGTGTGTCAGAAGAAGAATCATTTTCAAGTGTGTACTGTAACAAAATAGTCACTGTATGATTTGTAATGTGTAGAACATTTTAAATGCTCAACCATTTTACCATGTGGTGTTTTACAAATTCATTTTAAATCTGGTTACATCATCTTTACAGGTGACCGTCACATGTCAAGTTGATGGGACGCCACGTTTCATTAAGATGAAGGTATGGATCATGTGATGTAATCAGCCACATCCTCTTCCTCTACACAGGATGGTGGACTCCAGCCAATCAAACGGTTCATACTAGATCTCCATGGCATCAAGCTAGAATCAGAGATGTCAATTATTCTACTGGATCAATCTCTGGTTGACCGTAGCAAGAAGAAGCTTTGTGATATTGAGTGAGTGTTGAGGTGGTATGGTATTCACTTGTCACACTAGCACTACAGGATTGAACTGACCTGTGATGTGTCAGTGTGTAAGACAATCGGTAGACTGCACTTCAGGTATGTCTCTGTAGTGTAGTGCGTGTGAAGTGTTTGTGTGGCATAATTGTGTGCCCAGGTGCTTATTATGTTTAAAATTAATCTGCTGTTAAACCAGATGGTAATAACTCTTCTGAGAATGCTGACAATTGTTTGTAATATCATTACTGATCAGCTCTCCCTGGAAGTTGTATAGCTATGGAGGTCCAGCAGACCTTCCCACTCCCACACAGTACAATTGGGCACAAGTTTATATGTATGTGTCTCCAGTGCAGTGTCTGTGTGTACATGAGTGTATGTAGTGTGTGTGCGTGTGTGTAGTGTATGCGTGTGTAGTGTTGTAGTGTGTGTAGTGTGTGTGTGTAGTGTATGCGTGTGTGTGTAGTGTGTGAGTGCGTACGTGCGTTTGTGTGTACCTGAATGGAGTACGTATTTTGTATTATGTAGCTAATGAATGTATAGTTTTTAAAAGGTTGAAAATTGCATGTTAATAGTTGTTAGGGCTGAGATGTACAGCCTCAACCCTACAAGATGTCTTAATGATGTTTTACTTCAGAAAAGTTTTGATGGTCATACGTAGCAAACAAACTGTATAGCCGATAGTAACAGTTTATTAATATCCTGAATGTACAGCGCAGTGCTACAAACTTGTGTGTTAAACTAGCACCACCTTGTGTTTCAAGTGAAGATTCCAAACTGTAAGTCAACTATTTAAGCAGCATGCTTACCACCACCTCACTGACCTGGTGTACACAAAGAAATAAAGGTCACAGCTGGTATAGACACTTGTTGTATATCAAGTACAAAATCATTTGTAGCAGATGATCACATGACGGTAATTGGTTTTCCTGTTGTACGTATGTTCATTATTTGTTCACATAATATAAATGATTACTGTATTAGCTTTGTAGTTCCAGTACATCATTGTGTTATCACCTCCTGTAGTGAGACTACACAGTTTAACATGAGGAAGAAAGGAAAACCAAACCCTGACCAAAAGTAATCAGACTCAACCATGTCTGCTTGTTTTATTACTCAACCTGTTTGTATACAGGTACTTCTCTCTGGTGGTAGCACTAATAGCACATACAGCCAATGGGGCCACTTATCCTGTTGTTGCCCATGTATCTGAGAGAATCATTGTCCGAGTAAGTACCATACGTCATATATGGCTTCATTGTGACATCACGTACTACTAGGCCTCCAACCCGGGTACATTTGACAATGACACTGACATGTTATGGGGTAGAGCTGCCAGTGCTAACAGTATCTGTTACATGGTGAGTGTAGCTATGGTAACTGTGTTAACAGTTGTTAGGGGTAACCATTAGAGATCATTCAGTATGTTAGTTTAATGAAATGGTAAAATACACTTATTACTGTATCAATCCTTGCTACTATTGGGACAGGTTGGTGCATGTGATGTAGTCAGATTTGTTTTGTAGATATAATACGTTTTAGCGTATTGTGACATATCAGACAAAGAAACGCAAGAGGTGCCACAAGTGTCCATGTACAGCAACTTGAAACATGGTAAGAACTTTCCAGTTACAAGCCTACAGGAGATAGTCATTGAATTTACACTGGTCTTGTGGTGAAGAACGCTTGAGAATGTCTGTTAAAGGGACTATAAATCAACAGCACAGTGGTTGAAGCACATCTAAATTTATTTCTTGGTGTTTTCAATACGTTAAAAAGTCCAATACAGAGGATGGAGATAGAAAAACACGAGATGGCACCACTAGATATTAGATATGCACAAGATAGTGTCCCTACCAGGCAGAGAAGCAACTCAGGAATGCATACATAGACACAGATACCATTGTTGTTTCATGGTACTGCTAACCTAGACTTCAGTACAGTGTAAGCTTCAATTCAACTTTGTAGTGTTCCAAGATTACTGCTGGAAACAATAACAGAGTTGCTGCCTGTAGCTTGGCCTGTAGTACTTCACACTATTGGAAAAGAGAGGTTGGTATTGCCACCTGTGCATTAGACTTTCACTGTTTATCTACCATGTAATAATAGTACTTCTGGTTCTTTGTCTTACATCACAGCATGACATAACTAGACTTTGTGACCTAATATCACATAACTGAATCATTTAAAGGTGCTTTTGTGCATTGCGTGATACAAACAACAATTAAATGGTAAGTGAATTTTCCATTTCAGTGAACCTTTAATATATGGTAACATTTTGCTTTGGCTACTGAAAGGCCATAGGGTTTGTGTGGTCCTTACTAGAGAAATTGTGGGCTGGTTAAAACAAGGGTACTATGGAGTGACACATAGGATGTTTTGAACCAGTAAACATTTTGTAGTTAAGCTATATCTTGTCCAAGACATTATGTGTGTAACAGTGAAGTGTTGAGGGTACTTGCCTGCTGTAGGGTAAAGTTGGTATCAACACAGAGAAGCCACTAGTGGCATTGTCAGTTCATGGCAGTGTACAGGTCAGTGGTAAACTACTCCAGCCATCAGATCGTAGAGTGAAGGAGGATATCATACAAGTGAGCAGATTGTATCATTTTTGTTGGTGTAGTGTCTACCTTAATTTTTGGATTTGCTTACGTGGCATATTCCAGATGTCTATATACCTAGACCTTTTGTGTGAAAACAAATTTCATGTCTTCATTTTTTATGTCTTTCAAATGTTGTACACCAGTATTTTGCGAAGTGTTCAAATCATACAGCTTGTGAACATGTGCATTAATTGAATGGCTATCATAGATCTGTAAATATTCAAGTTGGCAAACTTATTTATTAAGAGGCTTCACAGCACAAACACTGAAGGTCTGCAGTGCACCTGGTCCAACAGCTTGTTAAATATGTTAAGTACTAATTGTCTGAAAAGTTGATGGCAAGAGAAGAAGAATCCATGACTGGACTTTGAGCAGCCTCAAACCTGCAGCTCATTATTTATTCTTTTGACGTAACTTGTGCCCTCATCCTAGTAAATTAAAAGTCATAAAACTGTGCATTTCATGAGCCAGCAAAATCTGTGTGTAGATGGCTCAGCATATAACCTCATACCGACATATTGTGCACTGTATGTAATTCAACGTGTTATTAGATTGACCCAGCTCAACAGTTAGACAACATTGCTCAGTTGAGGGTGTGTCAGTTCTCCTACACACCAGAGTATACAGCCTTGACTGGATCACATGATCACCTCAGTGATGTTGGTGTTGTAGCACAAGAGCTACAACAGGTCATCCCTGATGCTGTCGAGTGTAACGTGAGTCATGCAATGTCATGTGATAGTGTCATGTGATCCTTATGGTATAGGGTAATCTCCAGTTACCTAATGGTGATCATTTAGAGGGATTCTTATGTGTTAGGAAGGATCGTATCTTGATGGAAAGTATTGGAGCTATCCAGGAGCTGACCAGACTAAATGTGTGTAGTGTGTGTGTGTGTGCGTGTGTGTGTGTGTCTTTGTATGTTATGATGTAGCTATAGCTATTCACAAGACATGGTCAGTGCAGCCTCCTGTGGGCTACTGTAGTCCTGTCCCAGAAGGATTTAAACTGTAGTGTATATAATACCTGAGACATGTATATGATAGATATTCCAATGCAGTATTTAGAGATCCCCCAGATTGTGTAGTGCAAAATTATAACCTACTTCACTCTGTAGCACAAGTTATCAGCCAGAGTGTCAGTGCTAGAGAGGAGCATACCCCAGTGGTTACCATGCCAATGGTTTACCTCCAAGTCCCTAAAGTGTCCACACTTCCTCGGACCATCTAACACATGGAGGATACTACTACTACTGATCCTAGTAATACTGAGGTAATGTACTGTCCAGTGTGTATCATGTTCTAGAGGTAATTTTCATGGCAAGGCTGAACTTTGTTAATGTACCAAACATGTTTATCCGTGCTTGTAGCTATATCTGTCTGCATTTAAAGTACCACAATGAATAGGTTAAAATTAGCATCAGAGGAACTGGATAGGCAGTTGCCTATCTAACTTTTGGTTGGAGCAAGACCACGCACGAGCTTCCATATTATAATTTATGATGCTCTAATAGAACAGTGACTACTATTGGTAGTGTTTCTTATGGTGAGGTGTAATGGTCTGGGATTTGAAGATGGGGCTCCCCTCTCAACAGTATTAGTTGATTTTCTTCTAGACAGAATGTGTGATGGATGAAAGTGCCATTAGGGCCAGAATAAATTTTTAAAATCTTCAGATGTAAAAAGTGTCAGTCTCAGAAAGTCCTTTTTTTCTAACTCCTCAGATCACATGGTGATAGCTACTGCTTCATACAATCATTTTGATATTACATTGATCTCAGAGTTTCCCACCAGCTTGTAGATCCCTGAAAACATAACTAAAAGTATTTGATGTTATTGGTTGCTCATTGCTCATATAGCTAGTTTGGTACACAATGGAGCATATAATATTAATAATTGACGTTATAGGTGTAACCTCTTAATAAGGACACTTTCTGTGAACCCTATACACACCTCTATACTGAATGACCTCTTATACAACAACAGTGATTTTATTAGGATTATCACTAGTGTTGTTTTAGTACAGTAAATTCATTTTAGTTTAGTTCTAGTTCTAGTACCCCAATTCCACCATAGTTTTAGTTAGTATTAGTTCTGGTACCCCATATTTCTGTAATTTTAGTTAGTATTAGTTTCATTTTAGTTAGTGTTAGTTTTAGTGTTAGATATCTTCACCTATACTAACCTTGGTAGCACCCCCTAGACTTCCAGAAACTTTAGATTTGGTGTTTTGATGTTCAGCACTATTTCCACTTACCATTGTGCACAAATGAACAAAAGCTCTAATAGAACTGAGCTTAAATAACCTAAATAGGCAAAATTAATGCTGAATAGCAATGTTTCAGAGGAGGTTGGACACAGTACAAGCACTTCTGAAATTTATTTCTGTTTATTGCATAATTCTAATATATGACGAGGAGTAAGTGATAGAAGAAATGCTTAGCAATATCCCCACTACATGTTACCTTGTGCTTCTTAAGATGAACAGCAAATTCTTATTGCAAGGTGGGTGTGCGAGTTTCTAATTCTCTTTTCGATTCTCTGTAAGGCCAAACTAGCAGCATCCGCTCTTCTTTTTCAATACTCTGAGAGGCTTTGTTAGCATGCACATTGCTTTCTTCGACAATCATTGTGTTTAAATACATGTACATAGGGCGTCCCTATAGTATTACACATGGATTCCACCCAGCGAATGCTTACACATGTGATCCTGTAGGTTTCAAGAGCAATTTACGTGCCTGGAGTAGTGGGGTTGAATGGGGTTGACCGGCAGAATAGACTAAACTTGAAGTGCACTCTCGAATGATACTTGTGAAAACTTTTGTGAATGCTTGGTTAAACTTTCAATACAAAATGTATGCACTCATGTGTGCATGTCCAACCTCCTCTGACAATGTTTATGGTAGCATTTGCAGGCATTTGCAGGCATCACCATCTTCAAAGAAAAGTGTAAAGTGGTTATAGTGTACAACACCCTTTATGTAGGATTGCTTGACAAACCTTTTAGTTAGTTCTAGTTCTTGAACTAAAAGTTTTAAAGGTTTTGGTTTAGTTCTAGTTTTTGAACCAAAACTTGAAAGTATTTTAGTTTAGTTCTAGTGTACTAGAACTAGAATTAAATTGCTGTACTAAAACTAGATTTAGTTCTAGTTCCTTAGAACTAAAACAACACTAATTATCACCTTTTAAATTGCCTGTTATAAAATATAGACATTTGCTGCACATGTTTGTTTTCTACAGTTTAATACTGCTGACTACTCATTGTTACCATGGCAATGGGAATTATGACAACTGGATACCCCTCGACTACCATATTAGGGAAGGATGGTTCAAGCATTCTCCCAACTCTTTGTAAATTATTCTGCTATGTAATATAGCTATTTTTGCCATTATAAATTTTTATTGCAATCATATAAATCTGTAAATATCAACTGACTCAGAATTGTTTATTTGTAATTGACATTTTTGGATTATAAATCCGCTGTATACATTAAAAATGATAATATTACAACTGAAATGGAGCTAGCTCACTAATATGTATTGTATAAATACGACTGTCAACATAACAGCACAACAAATGTTCAGCAATAGCAAAAATGTTTACAACACCCGCTAGTGCTATTCTAGAATGTTCTATATCTAATTAATTCACATACTCATTAGTATAGCGGCCCAGCACAACCAAAATATCATGTGCTTTTTCATAAAGCCATGAAACTTTCCACATAAATAGTACTCAATACATGTATTTTTAGATATAGTGCCATCGCTGAGTTTACCTTTGGTGACCTTTACAGCCATTTTTGTACAGAAAATTGATCATTTTTGTCTTTAACTCCCTGAGGCAGTAATTAACTTGTTAAAATATGGTACCAAAATAAAGATCTTGCTGATAGTTTGGTTTTCAGTAGGTGATTTCATTACAAAGTTATGATCATTTTTACTAGTTGCAAAATTTGATATAATTATCTGCCCACAGGTAATTCACACCTCGAGGGCAGGTAAATTTAAAAATGATCATACCTTTGTAATGAAATGACCTATTGACTTCAAATAAAAACCAAGTTGTTTCTATCAACAAGATCTTTTGTTTGGTACCATGTTTTAACAAGTTAATTACTACTTTAGGGAGTTAAAGACAAAAATGATCAACTTTCTGTACAAAAATGGCCGTAAAGGTCACCAAAGGTCAACTCAGTGATGGCACTATATCTAAATACATGTCATGAGGAGTACTATTTGTGTGGAAAGCTTCATGGTTCTATGAAAAAGTGCACAATATTTTCAAGTTTGGGGGCTATGCCACTATACTACATTGCATCACAATAGGTTACTAGCTAAAAGTTTTGGCAAACATATTCCTTGTTTAAGGAAGCGGTATACAGCCATGCAGAAATTTCAAAGAAAGTTGTCTTCTAAGTGGTGGTGTGATGAAAGGCATTGTACCCGACTGTATCAATGTTTAGTGCCATTAATGGAGTTCAGTGGCGTACGCAGGAATTTTGAAAAGGGGTTTCCACTACAGCTGAATGACTGTTATATTAGAGTAGTTTATCTATTAGAGTATCTCGATCATTTCACCAAAATCATAATTAAGAATGCTATAAGTATTGCTGTCATGTTAGAAACTATTATTTAACTAAGATAAAAGTTTAAAATGTGTCCTGTTCCATGATAGATTCCAGATTCTGGAAACTTGAAGTTTCAATTTCTTAATGTTTCGAGTAGTGTCACGGTGTAAAATCCAAAGGGGTTTCCTGAAACCCCTGGAAACCCCCCTCTGTACGCCCCTGGAGTTCATACTATAAGATAGGTGATCATAGGTAGCTGCAGTTCTATTAATTTGGTAACTAGCTAATAATTGTAATATTTGAAGCTACCATTGCATAGTAAGAAATGTGACAAGGCCAGTGGATTAGATGTATTGATCAGACTAGAAAAATAGCTTAGCTAATTATGTCATTAGTAAAATACAGTAGCCCAAGTCAACTGCTATAGCAAAACTTATTGTGGTTAATCAGCCATCTATAAACTGTTTTAAGGACGTTTTGTTAAACCATCTGAATTTACTTGATTTTGTTTTGTATCCAGTGTGTGTTATACTCCTTGATGGAGTCCTACACAGTAATAAATAAATAAATAAATTATTATCACTATTGTAGCTATAATCAATAATTCTGTAGCTTTACCAATCACCCACTAACTATAACTATACTGCTAATACCAGGCCAGTGCAGGTGCACAAATTTTGATAAATCAAGCCTGAGCCATATGGTGCAGGATTCAATTGTGTCAAATGACTGAATTATATTCAGTGACCGGCCACTATATGTTTCTGTTTTTCATTCATATTCATGCCACACAACTCTCTGGTGGAATGTTTATTAACCCAACATCTACAAACAGAAAGTTGTACAAATAACATAGCTATGTTTCCACCATGTTTGTCAGTAGCTGTTGTGGCTCAACTTAAGAACTTGCCTATAGTGTTTGTTGCTGGGATGGTCACAGGACTCTACATTCAAGTCTGATTTGACTATGGGTCCTCAAGCTACCCACCATGATTCACTCCTGGCCATATTCAGGCTCTGGCTCACCCAGCCATCGTCGGATAGCATTCATGCACCAGGGCCAGATACTAAGTTAAGTTTAATAGCAGGGTTAAGCAGGGTTAACTACTAGGACAAGTTAGTGTGGCATCATGTTTATACACCCTGCCAGACATGGCAGGCAAACACCCAAGCCCGATCTCCCTGGTGCATTCCAAGAAGTTGAGCATGCACTTCAAAGTACCTATAAAGTGGCCTGCTGGTATGTTATTTCAGCTCATTTGCAATAAACAACTACAAGAATATAGGCCCACTATGTATAGTATATCTCATGATCTGCGGCCAGAGTCACCATAGCTATTATGGCATGTACTGTGATGGTGGTCACCTGTCCACATCTAGAATTTTTTTTTGATATTGAGAGATACCACAACATATCTAGCACCAAATACATGACATATACTACACTAAGTAGCTCTTGCAGTCAGTTGCCTTCCGGGACATATGTGGCCAATTATGGGGTATGTTATTTAATTTATTATTATTTATTTATTGTTTGCTTTACAACATACATACAACAAGATACGTACAGTATAAACATTAGTAGTCCTTAAAATCTAGTGTATGCTGAGGGTCCACTGGCATCCAGTGCCAGTGGCCTGGAGTAAGTAGTTATTAGGATTAGTTATAGTTACTTATCTTATATATATATATATATAAAGCTGAAAATGTCTGTCTGTCTGTCTGTCTGACGGTCACGCTGCTTACTCACCAGACTTGGCGCGAATCGACATAGTCTGTGCTGATAATGAAGCGCTCATCATCCGCCTACTCTAAGATTGTTATCACGAGTTCACGCGTGCTTCCGTTCGGTCTCTACAGCGCGTAGAAGGCCAAGGTATAGAGAAAACTTGAGCAACATTCCTTTGAAAACCACAGCACATACTGTTCAAGTGGTAGAACGCCTGACTAGCGTGCAAGAGGTCGTGGGTTCAAATCCACGTGTTGACAGATTTTTTTCTTTCTACTCAGTACCTTTTTGTGAACACCTTTTTAAAACACGACTTTTAGCTCATCATATCTTGGCATGCAAAGTACGTATCGAGGCGGGACTTTAGCGAAATTAAACGCCCATCATCTGGCAACTCGAGTGTTGTTGTAGCAAATCAATACGTGCTTTTGTTCGCTCTTTATAGGGCGATGAAGGCACTGGTGTAGGGAAGGATCACTGAAAAGTTGAGCTACATTCCTGTCAAAACCACTGATAAACAACTGTGGCGATTTGTGCACCTCCCTTAACCCCAAGTTATTATAACCAGCCAGGGTTCAATCCCCGCCTAGGTCATAACTTTTTTTTTCACTTTTGGGACCTTTTTGATGCACCTTTTTGTTCTATCTGTTCCATGCAAGTCTTCAACTACAAACTCTTATGATCAATTTTTCAGCACTGGCACTGAATTACCTCACATAATAGGGACTCTTATAGCACTTTTGGGACAGGGCAGACTAATTGCCAACATATTTGTCCATCTGTGTGTTGGGCCAGTGTGTTGTATTAGAGTAGGTAAAAGCTTCTTTCACCAGTATCCAGAATATCTACATCTTTGTTTTAAGCACATAGGTGTGCACTGACATGAAAAACTGTTTGTTCAGACTTACCTCAATACTGCTGTAGTAATAGGCAGCTTGCATGATTGAACAAATACTACTGTGCATCTGAAAAATGATAATACTGGAACCATGCAGATCCATAGTTTACACCGAGGAACTGCATCTGACCTGGCACAACTGTTTCACTATCCTGCTTACATGCTTTCACTCTAAAGATTCATACATTACCTTATTGGTCAATTACACTGCAGGTGTTTCAAAACTGGGTTTTTGTATGGCAAGAGGTATATGTGTCACTGCAACATCAGAACTGAAAGTGCATAGGACAAGTTCTGAACTTTTGCTTGCCATGCAGTAACTATAACTGCAAATTGTGTTGACTTTAAATTATGCTCAAGTTCATTTCTCTTTGTGACAGTCGGTAAGGTAAACATCAAAATGTAGAAACTGAAACTGTACCGTGTGTACACAACCTGCATGTAATGTAGGGTATACTGTATACAATTGCCTTAGCTCACATGCAGTTTAACTAATTAGCTAGCCTTGCATGCATGCTTCACTATAAATTATTATGTACTGCATAAGGATCATGTACTTTAAAGCACTATCGACATACATGCTACACAGCAAATATAGGACACTAATATTTATGCTTGGTTCCCAATATATTAATTATTGTTGCATTAGTTCTCATGTAAAGCAGCAAAAGTTTCGTTTGTTCTATACAGCACGTTGAAGTCACTGGTAGGGAAGATGCACTGAATAATTAAACTACATTCCTGTCAAAACCACAAACAATAAACTTTAGTGTTTTGCATCATTAATGACATAAGAAAACCTCATGCTCTTTAAAAAATGTGACATCACCATGTACCCTACATAGCTACATTAGCAGTGCTGGTGTTTAATGCTTAGTCCCTCTTCGTGGCATTAAAATGTTTAATGTGGAGATGGTCCTGCACATAGGGCAGGTACCAATGCTAGTATTATATAAAACTCATTTAAAGCAAGGGTTACAGGTGATCAAAGTTGGGAGGTTTGGGGGACTAATTACAACAGGGACAAACAAAAGAAAAAGTGCATGCAATGTCAGGATAAAAATTTAGTTCAAAATGATTCCATAGAAAGTTTGTCAGTAAGTTTGTACTTGATAGTAGGTAGGCTAAGATTGTAATTTATTATTGGTAAAACGTTCCATATACGAGGGAGTCTGTTGAAATAGAAGTTGCTGCTGGAAACATTAGTATTTCTTATGTGTTGCAGTTATAGCTGGATCCTGATCGTGTGTCTCCTGAAGTGAATTTAGCTAATATAGTCAGTGACATTAAATGCATTGGGGCTTTAAGGCAGTTTTGATAAAAAAAACATATTAAACAAGTCTACTCCACTGAGGAAACTGTAAGCTTAATCATCATGCTAGTAAGATGAGCACTAATAGGTTAGTCTCTCCAGCCAGCCTGTCACAGCTAGCTACACTTGCAAAAAATGAGGCCTTCATTATTTATTTACTGATATTTATCTGATTTGTCTCAAAAGATTAGTCTCGCGGAGCCAGACCCTTTTCTTTCTTTTGTGTTTCTTTCCCGCCCCCACACAAAAGAAAGAAAAGGGTCTGGCTCCGCGAGACTAGGTAGGCTCAGCCTGTAGCTAGCTATAAGGGTGCTTCCCAAACACCTGAGTCGGTTTGTTAGGTTAGGTATTCCTAAGGCTGCAGCACATGTTGCTGTCAGACCTTCAGTGCTGGCCACTGTAAAACTTTAATAACAATAACAAAGGCTCAGCCAGTACAAGGGTGCTTCCCCAAGGTTTTCCGTAATTCCCCGTTTTAGATTGATTGTATTTAAAGCGCACTGCTGTTCTACCGGCGGAGTTGTCGAGTGGTGAAGCTGCGATGTCGTCCAGCTATTTACCAGGAGCCACGTCCATCGAAATCCCTTTAAGGGACACTGATGAGGTATGCATTGCTGTGTGTTAGTAATACCGTAATATTTACAAGACAGTTAAATCAGTAATTCCAATGATTGGAATTCTTTACCCCAATCAGTGATTGACTCCAACTCCCATCAATTAAAGAATCTGCTGGACAGACACTATATTAGTATAATGTATGATTTTTAATGGGTATAGCTACTTAATTTGGATGTACAGGCTATGCCTCTATCCAAAATTCACAATTACAACTACACTTTGTGCTAATGCTCCCTAGCTCGTGATAACTACTTTGTAAGGCTCTACCACTAGCATACAACCTTGACGAGGAATTAGTTAAGTTCAATTATATAATAGAACTCCTCAAATGCTGTAGGGGAAACGTAATGTAGTTGCTGAAGCTAAAATGAGTGAGATCTACTGTAAATTCCTTTGCAAAGAAGCATCTTTGCATATTATATAAATCTAATACTTTCTTAGCTATTAGAACATTGTTTAGTACTATAGTTTAGATCACAGAGAAGCTAATTTTGGTATGAAAGGCCTAAGGGTGTATGCTCTATTGGAGTACTAGGAGGATATGCTGTTGTGTGTAAATAGATTTATTGGCTGGCTAACAGGCATACAATTAATGAAGGCTCTAAGAACACACAAGACAGTAACACTCTTAGTATATAAATGAACACGAAGTAATAAATTGTGTCCCCTGGAGCCTTTACAAAATACATTGCATCATGCACACATTAGCCCCACCCCTCTGCAGGTAATAGAGCTGGACATTGACCAGCTGCCAGATGGAGATGAGGTGATGGGTATTCTAAAGGATGAGAAGGCTCCTTTACATATATGGATTGCTCTAGCGGTGAGTACACAGATATAGTGGTCTGGTCATCAACATAAAAACTTGTAGTGTAACCTATTGTTCAGTGACTAACTGAATATTGTTAATGTGGAAACTGTCATGTGAAGTGTTGTTGTTCATTGTGAGTTGTAGTATTCAAAGGAGCTACATCTGTGATAGTGGATAGCAATTGATTTGGTTACTTTCAGTGTTTCGTTTAGTGTATCAAAACACAGATGTACACTAGAGAAGTCTTACATATGCAATGTCCATTATAAAATCTGTTGCTGGTCAGACAGAGATAGTAAACTTCATGGCTAACCTACCAAATATTAATACTGCACTTGTCTGCTAGTACTGATCAGGCATTTTGTGCCATTGAAACCTGCCTTCACTGGCCTCACATATGGCTGACCAGCAACAGTTGTTAAGTGTTTCTGTAACATTCATTTTGTGTACAACCCCTTTGGAGGCAAAGGTGAATGACATGTCTCAGGATTCACAGCATTCTTTTCTGATAGTTAATTATCAGTCCTCACTAATATTCACTGTGCAATTGTTGTTTAACTTGTATACAGCTACATTATTACAAACAAGGGAAGCTGATGGACTTTGAGGCCTTACTGAAGGCAGCTAATGCTGGTGCGTGTGTGTGTGTGTATGTGTGCGTATGTGTGTGTGTATGTGTGTGCGTGTGTGTGTATGTGTGCGTGTGTGTGTGTGCTGTGATAGCAGGGTTCTTGAACTAGTCACTAGTTGGTACCTCCACAAAATTAGCAACGTCTTGTTACATCACCTTGTCTTTGAAAGCAACTACCACAAGCACAATAAAAAGTCCCTCGGTTGAAAAAAGTGATTGCTCTTCTTTTTTGTGCCAGAATATTGACAGCACTGGAACATAGCTCCGACCACTGTTTGCGATCCTGGCATAACTAGTACCAGCAAGTATAGTGTAGCCTCCACTAATGGACACTACCTGTAATGGACACCTCCTAGCTATAATGATATTGCCTACATAGTACAGTTAACAGGCAATACACACGCAAAGCAACAACTGACCATTGTTACTTGCTCACGCCTACACAGTGAAACACCAGGCCACCTGATCACTACTCTACTATTATCAGTCAGTATACTAGTAATTCTGATCAATTTTGATGTTTAGTAGGTAGTACAATATTGTTAAAATGAATTGATTCAAACCTTTATTCCTAGAATTAGACAAAAATTGTCATGAAATTGTTCAGATAACCTATATATATCCACACAAAAACAGCCAAACTGTGAAAAAATGGTGTGGCCTTAAAAAGCCTGGGTGAAAAAGTTGTGAAATCAAAGGTGGCGGCCAAGAAATGGCTACAATGATGTTAATGGTAACACTGCACACACTGCCATTATTAAATTTTTTAGCATTAGCATCATTGCAGCCATTTCTTGGCCGTCACCTTTGATTTCACAACTTTTTTCACCCAGGCTTTTTAAGGCTGTACCATTTTGTTACAGCTTGGCCAACAGCAAACTTGGTACATGAATCCACTGTTACATGCTCTTCATTTGTGCGAAAGATCAAGGCAATTGAGTTAAACTTTTGCATTTTATAGCAATTTTTTTCAAAATGTGTGAAAATGTTTCAAAGCCCCTGTAGCCCCCCGTATGGTATAAGAAGAAAAACGAAGGGGAAAAAAACAAAGAAATTAATACAAAATTTTGAACGTCCATATCTCGCAAATGGCTGTTGCGAATTAATTAAATTTGCTGTGTGGCCTACTCTACCTGGCGGACAGCTATAATGCAAAAATATTGTGCTTTGGAGAAGGGGCCATTTAGCTATGCATGTATGAAAAAGCTGTTTTCTTTCTTTCTGTCAATATACTCACAGTGTGGTACACTGGCTTTCTTGGCCGCGCGACACACTACCGTGCGTCTTGATATATATATATATATAACTTTGCTTGGGCGAGATTAAAGGAAAAATTGTACTTTAAATTTCATAAAGTAACTTTAGGGCAAACAGTGCTTTATTGCACCGCAAAGAGTGCTTTATTGCAATAAAGCACTCTTTGCAGCACAATAAAGAACTCTTGTGGGCAATAAAGCACAGTTGCCCACATGCCTTAGTGCAGGCTAATAGCCTGCGGGGCTCACTCCAGTACGACTAATCACCAGTGTTGGGAGTAACGCGTTACAAAAGTAACGCGTTATGTAATATTATTACTTTTGTGGTAACTAAGTAATAATATAACGAAATACGCTATAAAAACAGGTAATATAACTCAAGTTATTTTACTTACAAATGTAACGCGTTACCTAAGTAATATAGTTACTGTAACGAATCTAATATTACGTAATATTATTTCTATAAGTAATGAAGTTACTAATCTTGTTAGTGATCCACCGAGTAATGCCTAGCCACAACGAAGTAACGAAGCCTACTGAATGAAGCTTATTCACCAGCTTCTTACTTATAACCAAGATTTGTGCATTGTCCAACAACGCAATCATATCACCTGATAAGGTGGTAGTTTCACACGTGACAGCTTAAGGCTGTGGTCACAAAGTAATATAATATGTAATATTATTATAGTTACTTTATTTTATGGGTAATATGTAACTGTAACTAAATAGTTCAGTTGCAAGTAATATGTAACTAGTTACTTTAAAAAGTAACTTGCCCAACACTGCTAATCACCCAAGCCGGTGAAGGCTGATAGCCCCGCCGCGTTGAGTGATCAATCACCCCAGCCAATACGAGTTTCACCACTGGATTGCTTTTATAGACATACCTAAATGCTTTGATGGTGGGTGGGAGAAGGTAATGTTGCTGTTACGTTTGTTAATGTAAATGGACAAGTCCTGGAGATATCACGGAAATGCTTCACCATGTGTCACAATAGAATTGATTGTGGGTTACGACCCAATCCTGCCAAAATACACGATGAACGTCTATCATGCCAAACTATGGTGAAATACGCGTGAGTTACTTTGTTAAACTAGTTTGTGTGCATTCAGGCTGCTAATAGTTCGTGCAACACATGTTAATTACGAGTCTTATTGTATGGTGAAGCTACACGACTAGAAAGTTCCATAAATCATGTAAAGCATAGTTATATGAAAAATAAAGCACGAGGTGTGCGGCCGAGATGCTAATAAAGCACGAGGTGAAACTGAGTGCTTTATTAGCATCGAGGTCAAGCGCCGAGTGCTTTATTTTTCATATAGCACTCGCGGCTGTGCTTTAACATATACATAAAGTTGTCTGTCTGTCTGCATTCTTTCCTCGTGATGCCGTTATCTTGACAACCAAGGCATGTATCAAACTTTGGCAAAATTAAGTGCTCTTCATCTGGCAACTCCAAGTTTGTTGTTACGAATCGTTATGTGCTTTCGTCTGCTCTCTGTAGAGCATTGATTGTGTTGGTGTAGAGGAAAACTTGAGCTACATTCCTGTCAAAACCATAAACACAGCCAAAGTGTTAGTGCATAGAATTGATTAACCCAAAGGTCCAGGGATCGATTCCTGCGGTTTTAATTCCTGCGGTTTTAATTCCTGCGGTTTGATTCCTGCCCATGGCAACTTTATATTTCTTGCCAGTGCCACCTTTTCACGACACACTTTTTCATGTCATGATGCTTACTCAGCAATCAGTGCTTCATATGTGAAATGAAACGCTCACCATCTAAAGTTTATGCAAGCTTCTACATAGCACATTGAAGGCCATGATGTAGAGAAAGCTTCAGCTGCATTCCATGCTATGAACCTACTACGAGAAAAAAGGTCGAGTTAGAAAAAGTATGCACCGAATGAATATATAAAATGAAAAATACACTTATATATATTGTCACTGGTGGGATTTGATCCCTCACCCTACACAGCAAAAACCTCAGGGAAACACTTTACCAGCTTTGCTGTTCATCGTGTGGTTATCCTGATATTGCTTCACAGCATAATATTATGGACTGTTGGAAAAGTATATAGTAGCATATTTGATAGGTATGGGGCAGGCATGAGCAGACTAATTGGGTCCATGTTTGTTTGTCTGTGTGTTTGTCCCGTGTGTTCCATTAGAGTGAGTGCCTTCTCTTTGCAACTCCAATTCTTTGTGATGTTAACTACTTGCCTAAATTATAGCAACAATTAGCTAAGCCAGGAAGTGTGCACCTGTGTGTTAAGCTAATATTACTCAAACTTTTGCTTGCAGTATAGCTACAACAAATAGTACTGCTTTAAATACTCTTTGTTGACCATGTTATTACAGTGTAGGACAGCACCACATAATTTGCATATGTCTTGATAATTGTTAGTTCAGCTTACATCATTTACATGCAATCCTGCTGTTTAGTTAACATGTTCACATCATTTTAACTAATAGGCTTGCATGATGGTGGAATAAGGTTCATTATCACCATGCATGCTACTTTAGGACATGATCTTTAACCCTTACAGGTGCATAAGCCACTATAGTGGCAATATAATAAATGCACGGAAAACGTATGATGTTTAACTAATAACTGTTTTCATAACAGAAGTGTTATATACTTACAGATATCAGTTAGTACTATTTCTCCACGTGTTTCGTGGTCTTCTTTGTCTAGCTGGTTTCAGTAGAAAATCCGAATTCAATTGTCAAGAATCGCCATCAGCTCACTCAAATGTTTCGCTTGTGAAGATGACAACAAGACGACTAATCTTGAGGGGCTTGCTGAAAGCAACGCTGCTTGAACAGTACCACAGTGGACCATATCAACTTGTAGATTGACAGCAACACTTTCCACACAAGTAGAGTCCACAGAGTTTACAAACTTCAAAGATATCTTCTTCTCTAAAACATTACGCAAATTTACACCCCTGTGTTTAAGCCGTCAGTGAAGGAAAACCAAAATCGGTAAAACTTGGACACCATTTTATTCTTTGTGATGTCAGCATTCCAAAAATCTTAATTGCAAGTCCATGTGACCTTCCGTATACGAGTTATCGATCAATCAGTATCAACAGCCACTATAGTGGCTTATGCGAATACGATGCATTTGTAAGGTTTTGTGCAGCTTTAAGGGTTAATACTTCATTCCCAATGCATTGATTCATGTTATTGTAGTTAATGTGATTGTCCTGTACATAGAGTAGGTACCCAATGTTAGTCGGTTAATACAAAGAGCTCTGATCAATTATTTTATAGAAACAAAGTACTCTAATAGAGCAGTCAATTTGATGTATAAAGTGTTTAGATAATGTTAGGATCGATTGTACTTGATGTCACTACACATCTTAGAAGTTGTTTGTGTTGTAGATTTTGACAAGACATCTATAGACAATGAGAAGGACCAGATGACATCACTGGACACGTTAGCTGCTTACTACGTTCAGTGTGCTCGTAAGGAGAAGGTGAAGGAGAAAAAGAAGATGTACTTCACTGAGGTATGGGTCCATCATGTACACTGGAACTCTTAAAGGATCCTCTAGTAAAAAACATCACTAAATATAGGACATTGTACATATTATAACTACATACAACTTTTACATTAAGTACCCTGTGCTGTGTGTGTATTTAGTCGTATCCTATGTTTGACGGGTGGATGTTGTTGCTATAGGCAACCAGCATCTATACGTCAGCTGACAAGATTGTCATGTACGACACAAATCACATTTTGGGTAGAGCATATTTCTGTTTACTGGAGGGAGATAAGATGGACCAGGCAGAAGCTCAGTTTAACTATGTCTTGCAGCAAGTCAGTGTGTGTGTGTGTGTGTGTGTGCGTGCGTGCGTGCGTGCGTGCGTGCGTGCGTGCATGTGTGTGCTGTGTGTGTGTGTGTGTGTGTGTGTGTGTTATATAAAAGATGAGAATTTCTACTGTTATGGTTTAGTCAGCTGCGACTGTAATTTAGCTGTTATCAGTGAAGCAGTCACCTGTATTGCTAACATCTCTTGGGGGAATAATGGTAGTACTGTAGGTCCCCACTGTACAGTACACCCCTGGACTACTCAATACAGTTTATTACATGGTGGTAGCTTCACTGTCGCAGTATAGTATATGCTCACCTGTTAATATTGTGTATATTATTCACAGAATGGTGAAAACATTCCAGCATTGTTAGGTGAGTCATGTGATGTGAACCTATAAACGCTGCTATGGTTACAATATTGTAGTTGATAACTTGTTAACATGTAGGGTTGATGAAGAAGACACTACGGTGCTGTAAAATTGTGTAGATGTTCTGTAAATGAAGTTTTAGAAACTGTATTCTTTTTGGGTACAATACACACATGGCTGATAAAAATCATCCTGCCAATGTTAAGCCTTTAACTAGTTAGGCCAACATAATAAAATTCATTGTTTCCCGTCACCTTGAGAGCGATCAGATAATGAGGTTGGGCAGTTATTATTAAAAATTTCTTTATTTTAGTGAACCTTCAAAATGACAATACACTGTCCACCAACCAACTTGTTTTTACTAGATGTTTCAAAGGACTGTGGCTTTTCATATGTGTCAACAAAACATTTTCCAAGAAATTTAGTAGCAAAGTAGCACTTTTTAGAAGAGTTTGAAACTAGTAAAATGCCTCCCAGCGAATAATTAATGGTTTTGATTGTTGTAGTAGAGTTGCTGACTGCTCTATTAGAGTATCTAAATCTTTAAGCACAAAAAGTATTTGTATTTCTCAATATTTTAAAATCTTAATTACAGTTACTAATGTGGTATAGTGGCAGTGGGCAAGTGATGGGAAACAACAGATTAATAAATGTTGGCCTTGTATACAGGTGTGAAATCAAATATCAAACAATTGGTGAAGTATCGCATTATAAACACACAACCTATAAAGTTGCCATCCATCCTTATTCCTGCAGGTAAAGCTTGTATAGCATTCAACAAGAAGGACTACAAAGCTGCTCTAGCCTTCTACAAGAAGGCACTGCGTACCAATCCTGGATGTCCTGGTGGGTGTGGTGTGACATCATAGTGATGTAATGTGTGATCATGTGATGCCCACATTATAGGAGCAGTACGTATGGGGATGGGACACTGCTTTATTAAACTAGGAAACACTGCTAAGGCTAAGTGAGCATTGTGTGTGGTTTGTAGTGTAAGATAAATACTGTATGTTGCTGGTATGGTAGAAACTTTGTTGTATGAGTGTCAGCTAACCCATTACATGTGTGTTGTAAGGTATGTGACATGTAGAGCTTATTCAGATACTGTGTCAGGTGTACACCTGCTCACAGTACTGAACAGTTGGTTTTCATCATTTAATTTATCAAGGGTTTGGGGATAAGTCAATATAAAGTTCTACTTGAACATTTCAGTAATAGATCAGTCATTGACAGAGACAGATTGTACTTGTGTAGTCTATTCTTACAAGGAAATATGTTAGTTTGTAATGCTTTGTAACTGGCTGAGAGTAAAGCAAAACTTTTCAGTTATTGTAAGTCATGATGTGCTTTAGACACAAAATACGTTCAACGCCATATCAACCTGGGATTGTCTATATAGTATCTATTATATTGTATTGTATTTTATTGTGTTTTATTGGGGTGAGCCTGAGCAAGCCCCACACTAGCGAGAGAGCTGTAAGTCATCGTCCATTACATGGCAATTTACGATCAGATACGAAAACCTGTCAGTCATCATTCATTACACAGTAACTTCATGATTAAATACGAAAAACAAACCTTACAAGTTATTTAATGTCACACAAGGACGCGATAATATACAAAGAAGTGTTGGTCATCGTCAATGTCATGGATGAAATTAACGGCATAGATTACTGGACTTCCTTATCTGTACTTGTCATTATTGTTATATGTCAGCGTAGGGACTTTCCCACCGAGCTATGCTGTAATACCATCATTCATCTCTTGTTTCACTACTTTTTATTGCATAGATCCCTACTTGATTTTTAATGTACTATATGAATATATGCAGTGGTAAAAATAAATGAATTGTTCAGTTTTAATATTGATGTAGTTATTCATTACTGTATGAACATGTTCCAATATCTGTAATGACTGTCTCTGCTTCACTATCTACAGTACATAACAGAAACAATCCCAGATCATATAAAGCACAATTACAACTACACAGGCTCATCCCATGGTGCTGATAGCATCTGTCTAGTTGTATTGTATTGTGTTGTTACAGGTTGGCATTTGAGAGAGCACTAGAATTAGACCCACAGTGTGTTGGTGCTCTAGTGGGACTGGCTGTACTAGAGTTGAATAGTAAACAGGTAGTGTGTGGATGTGTTGTGTACATATGTAACTCTGTACAGTGGAATCTCTCTTAACAAACTCTCCAAATTAAGGACACAATAGAAAAACCTCCATAATAAGGACAAAGGTTTTGGCCCCAACTGGTCTGGTTAATACATTTTTTACCTAGAGATGTGTATTGTGGTGACATCATGTGAAATTTCTGCAGCATGACTCAATCAAGAAGGGGGTGGAGCTGCTCTCCAGAGCATACACTATCGACTCCACTAATCCAATGGTACTTAATCATCTAGCCAATCATTTCTTCTTCAAAAAGGTATGTTAGTTGTCTCCTGTAGTGTGTGATATGACAATAAGCAGTGATGACATAGTTTATTTTTGGCTTTTTACAGTATTTATAGGACATGAATAGTGAAGTTGCATGATAATGTCAGGGTTCGCCCATAACGGCCTGTTCATGGTGTTCGTAAAATAAAACAAATGTGTTGAAAATTGCTATACGCGTGTACTTCAGATCCCTTGTGGCTACATGGATATAGCCAAATCAACTGGCTGCTTTATCATGTACAAACCACTTGTGTTTCTCTACAACAAAACAGTTGATAACAGGGATAGCACTGGTCCAGAGGCTACTGAAGAAATTTAATTGTTTATGAAGTTGAGGGCCAGTGTATGCTTTGAACTCGGATATAATTCCAACTTTAGTTGTGAATTGCTACAACAAAGTGGGACTTAGCACAGCCACATCAACATTGGTACCATATCCAAAGTAGCTGACAAGTTACTACAGACATTATCCATTGCTGTATAGTGCCATTCCTTGTTACCAATGGATACAACTAACAACTCAAACAACTAGCAGAGTAGTTAACATTTTCTGCAATTACATAACTCTTTTTCACAGTAATCCATTTACCCCAGAAACCGATACCTTATAGACGGTGAAGGCTTCAATAACTAAGAGCACTGCATGCTAACAAGTTGTAGTGAAGTCAAAATTGTATCAAATATCACACAAGTTATTAGATTAATCTGCCATATGTCATTGGTGATGGTTACATTATGTGTAGTGGTTAGTGGCAGTTAGCTACTGTATACTACTATGACATTGTGTGTATTGTATCCTTGTATGTAGAATGGCAGCGTTCAACTATTCAAACAGCAATGATGACTGTTCTATTAGAGTATTCTGTTAACATGTGTGTGTTCTATTAGAGTAATTGAACAGAGCTCTGTATATCAATCTTACCCAAACAAGTTCACCTATCTGAACACTTTTGTTATTAAGATATTTAAATAATGGAGCTAGTTCTAGTCTATACAATATGCTACTGACCTCCATCTTACTTCACTGTAGGATTATGGTAAAGTACAACACTTAGCACTTCACGCCTTCCACAGTACTGAAGTGGAGTCCATGCAAGCTGAGAGCTGTTATCAACTGGCCAGAGCCTTCCATGTACAGGTAGGGTATTACCCCTGTTGTCTTAGTAACAAAAGATATGTATGACATGTAACAAAATTTGTATTTAATTCGTGAGTCAATAAGAAGTTGTTTTGGTTATAGTTTAGGAAAGAGCTCAAAATATTATTTATACAAGTTTTAAGTAATAGTTAGACTTCAGACCAAAGGGGTCTAAGTAACTTAGTAACCCGATGGCCCTGTGTTGTGGTGACTGAGTGAAGCGAAGGTGCTACTACAGGGCCTGAAGGTTACGAAATTACTTAGACCCCTGTGGTCTGAACTCTAACTTACTGTATGTAGTTGTTATAATTTTCTTGTGTTCTCCATCATCAGACACTTTTGTGTTATCATGAATTTGTAAGTAGGTTGCATCCTTTTTGATAACTTAAGGGGGCCCATGCGGTGACGTGTACTGATTTAACAATGATACTTCATTAATTTAGATCATGTGATTCATAACTTTTGTAATATGTTTTTCAATGGAACATATGCAGTATATTAGTGGGGTAGATATGTATGTGTATCACCAAGTGACCACTGTGGAGGGGGGACACAGCCGAAAACAAATGTTTAAAGACTTCAGGAATTCTCTGGTACCCACTGGTTTTAGTAATTAAACATTCAAAGTAGACAAATTTGCTCTGATGGCTGTATTCTTCTTTTGTGGCTCCTCTTAGTAGTAGAGTGGCTAAGCAACGAATTTTGATGAAATTGTTCACTTTGTGATAAAGGCACCAAATTTTGATATTATCAGTAATTTTAATGGCACCATATCTAATACCAAGTGTTTGGTGCTTTTATCAAAAAGTGAATGATTTTTAGCTTAGCCTCTCTACTATAAACTCATCTATTACTTTCCAGTGATATTTTGTACACTGTGACATTGAATAACTGTCTCAATTACATCTCATATAGGGAGATTTTGACCAAGCATTTCAGTATTACTATCAGGCCACTCAATTTGCTGGTAGCGGATATGTGTTACCTCACTTTGGACTGGGCCAGATGTACATCACTCGTGGTGACTCTATCAATGTGAGTTGTCAACTTGTGTTGTTACAATGAGACTGTGTGTGCATGCATGCGTGCGTGTATGTACCTTATTAATACAAGCAACTGTCTTGTTAAGAACATCTGTAGGTCCTTGATATGGTGCGTTGTGTAAAATAGTAAGGCCTTCTTATTAGAGTGGTTGGAGTTTGTGTTGATGAGGGTGTGAACTGTTGGGTGATACTGCCTGCTTTAGTTTAGGCCATATATGGTAGTGTGCATCGTACTAAATATAACTAATGCTAATGGAAAGGCTTACATTGTCGATCCTAACTACCTACCAATTCTTTGTCGTTTAGCAGTTTGGGCATTTTTCTTTGTTGTGCTATTTTTCTTGGACTACCATTTTATTTACCCATTATGTATTTCACACCCTCAGGCTATCCAGTGTTTTGAGAAGGTGTTAGCATCTCAGCCAAACAACTATGAGACGATGAAGATACTTGGTTCACTTTATGCTAACAGCAAAGTGGCCAGTCAGCTAGTTGAAGCTAAGAAGTTACTGGAGAAGGTGACACACCAATATCCTGATGATGTTGAGGCTTGGATTGAACTGGCTAGCATACTAGAGGCCACTGACATCTCTGTGAGTTGTGTATGATGGGAGTAATGCTACTACATAGAGCTCCTGTATAGGCCATTGAGGGGCAAAGTGTTTGGCTTGGGTTTGTTCGCTTTTCAAAGCAATAATCGGATGGCTGCAGGTTTGAGGCTGCCCAGGTCCAGCCATGGATTTTTATGTAAAAACTTTAAACAGGCTATAGGACCAGGTGTCCCAGCACTTGTGCTTTAAAGCCTTAAAAAATAAAATAAAAATATTTTTGCTACTTTAAAGAGAAAGTGTTATCATACAGTGTGATAGTATTGTATAGTGAAGGTGAGGACCACAGCTAGCCTCACAATGCCTTCATGGCTCCTTTTAGGTCTAACCAAGCCCAAAAGTGCCTTCAGTACAATCTGACCAATAGGTTGCTACAAATTTTAGAATAAAATAATTTTGTGGAATTTCTACTGACTGACTGGTGCCTTCAGACAAGCACGGCTAAGGCTGTGGGCTCACTGTTTGACATCACTTCATCCTTTGGCATATCATAGTACATACAATGCATGTTTCATTTACTTGTGTCCTCCTTTTTGTCCCATTTATCTCTGCTGACAGTGCAAGAAGTTGATTCGCGGTAGCACTGCACAATTGATATCTCCCTACCTGTATTTGTAACAGGAATTGTCCAAGTTTTCTGTTGTGACTGGATTAATGTGAAGAGGTCCTTCTCATAGTATTCTTTGTTTGTAACGCTGGGTAGATTTCATGAATATGTAAAAGTACATAAAAATGGATTTTCAACTAGAGTAGGGACCATAGCACATCGATAAAAAGTACTGAAACAAGTTGGAGTAGTCCATGATATTAAATCACAGTAAAACAATAAGAAGTGTTATATCCCTACTGTGCTCAAAATGCCATAATGGAACTGCACAGTAGGGATATAACACTTCTTATTGTTTTACTATGATTTAAGTAATAGTTGTATCATGTACCCGAGTGATTTGCCTGATATATACACCCCAAGCTCGAGGGCCGTTAGGCCTGAGAGCGTGTGGGTGTACATATCAGGCAAATCACGAGGGCACGTGATACAACTGATATGTACCATGCCCAATGCAAGCTGATAGCCCATGGGTGATTAACTACCCAAGGTACGAGTCAAAACACTGAATTCATTATATAGACCAACTTGTGAAATTTGATTGTGGTACAAAATGTTGTGACTACGTTGTAAACATGAACGGCAACTCCTAAGAGTATCCTGGAAATGTTCAATTTAGCGATTTTACGAGTATTTAAAGCTGCTGCATTGTTTTATAGACTGTTTACAACATTTACTAAACATCTATAGGGGTAAGCTTCACTGTAGAGTTTTTATATCGTGTTACTCAAAAAGTGGGTGTGTCCACATTCCAAAATGCAGCAAATCGCTTCTGAATGTGCTATAACACTAGTTCTCACCTTAAACCAACGTTTCTCAACTCATAGGAAGGCAAGGGTGACAAATCGCTTCGGTCTGAGTATTGTAGGATGCAAAATCGAAAGTATCGTTTTCGTCATGTGACAAATAATAATTTCCCACAATCGATTTCGGCTAAAGTTTCTATATAAAGAATTCGGCGGTACTGCTCCCACATCAAGGCTATGGTTTAACTTAAATGTACCATGGTCATCCAGGGTTTATAAGATATGCATCCTGAAATTTACCTTGAAGTTAGGTGGCTTCATGGTACATTATCGTGCACTACTCCAGCTTGTTTCAGTCAGTACTTTTTATCGATGTGCTATGGTCCCTATTCTAGTTGAAAATTCCAAATTTTTGTGTACTCGTTTGTTAATTTTTTTTGTAAAATAAAATTATAATGACTGGTGAACCTACGCATACCACATCAAAAACAAAAAGAAAGAAATGGCACAGCTCACCCCAGCTACTAATTATCGTCTGAAAAGTGAAGTATCCATTAAGACCATTACGCTTCGTTGTCTGCTATTTCAACTCATTACACAGCATTACGAATCAAGAACTGTTTGAAAAGCACCTCTGCAATCAAAGTAGCCACTATGAAACATACGGACTATTTCCGTTACAAAGGGAAGCCATCACATGCTACTGCCAAATCGACACCTTTGCTGTCAGCAAAAATGAATGGGACACAAAGGAGGACACTGGTACCTGAAAGTCCTTGAATAATGCATTGTACGTACTGCGGTATGCCAAAAGGCACCTCTCAAGCCGAAGTGACATTGGGCAGTGAAATAATCAAACCTGTAGCCTTAGCTGTTATCGAGTTATGCTTGTCTGAAGGCATCAGTCAGTCAATCAGTCAGCGTTTAATTTTTTTTAATTAAATTCTGTAGCAACTTGTTGAAAGTGTTTTGGGTTGATCTGAAAGCTTGTTTGGGCCTAACCAATACTGCCTCATTGTCGTCAGGGGAAATTGAGGCTAGTTTTTGGGTGATGTGATTTTTGTGGGCCACACCTACTCCTTTGTGGTCCCTACTATCTGTATAATAAACTATGAAGCTTGCTGTTGACAACTTTCTAACGTAACATTGAATTTAAACTAAGCCAAACATCATAATTACGGTGTTGCTAGGCTGTACAGGTCCAGTCATGGATTTTTATCTAAGCCTTAATAAATAAATTACATCATAATTGCATTGTTGTTAATGACATCATTGTTATAGGCATCACTCTCAGCCTATCAGAAAGCTACTCAGTTGCTAAGTGAGAAAGTTAAAGTTGAAATTCCTCCTGAGATTGTAAACAACATTGGAACACTTTATTTCAAGTTGGGTGATATGGAGAAAGCAAAGGTACTGTAGATGAGTAGTGTGGGAGGTCACCTAATATGTACACTGCCAATTCAATCCCTACTGTTTTGTAATGTAAGTCAATTCTTCTAGTTATAGCCACACTCCACAACCAGTGTGGTACCAGCAATAAGCTCATAGAAAATAGTTACCAAGTGTTCAGTAAAGCTAAAGGTTGATGACTGTCAGCCTTGAAGCCACTGTGCTGTACTTGAGGGAGCTAACTAGTTTCCTGTTATCATCAACCACATACACAAGACTGTTGGCCATTTGTTATGTATGTGTACTACCAAGAGTTACCTCTTGGTAGTACTAGTAGATATGATTGGTTGGCTCCAGGTAACAAATCACTATGTGATTGTGGGTAACTATTGCTACAGCAAGACCTCAGACAGGCCACTAGCTGTTGCTATAATAAAGTGTTTATCCCTGCTAGTCATATTATGATCAAGCTCTGGATCGGTGTCGTCAGGAGAGTATCCAAGATGACACCTACTATAACTCCATCGCCGTGACAACCACATACAACATAGCTCGACTACATGAGGCACAGTGTCAGTTTGACAAGGCAGAGCAAATGTACAAGGACATCCTAAGGGACCATACCAGTTATATTGACTGTAAGTATACTGTGTTGAATTGAAACAAAAGAGTTAACTATGTCGTTGCCAGGCTATCTGAGGTTGGGCTGCATGGCTAGAGACAGGGAACAGATATATGAAGCATCTGATTGGTTTAAAGAAGCTCTGCAAATAAATCAGGTACTGTTATGTTAATTTTTATGGCTTGTATTATTTTCCTTCCTGTTATTAGGAATGTGCTGATGCATGGGTGTTGATTGGTAATCTACACTTTGCCAAACAAGAGTGGGGACCTGGACAGAAGAAATTTGAACGTGTTTTGTCCTTTGCTCCTACACATGACGACATGTACTCACGGCTGTCGCTAGGCAACGTGTGGCTGGAGAGTCTATACCAACCAAACCGAGACAAGTCTAAAGTACTACACACTGTGATTGGTTTGTCTGTCTCTTGGGAGACAATTTTTCTCTCTGTTATTGAGTCTCCTGTGCCTGTCTTGTCTGTGTGTGTTTTGGTCCGTACTCTTAAGATAGCTTGAAAACCATTTGTTTGTTGTTCTGATACATGAATTCTTTACTAGTTAGACAATGTTTGTATTTGCTGCTTGGCTAATATCTGAAGGATATAACTCTTGCACACTTCATGTTTAAAGTGTATACTCTAATAGAACATTCACCTACTATACTCCTAGTTTTAGTACATAATTGTGTGGACAGAGAAACACCAAATTTTGAAACTTGCATTATGCACTTACATTAGCTGGTTAATGGTTGAGCTACAGTGTAAGCCCATTTTAGGGATAATATGTAGTGTCTTGCACACGTAGCAAGTTTTATGTCTGCTCAGACAAATACAAGTAATAGAGTTCATAGTTTACTGCACATTTCCTGTGATTATTGTAGGACAAGAGACATCAAGACAGAGCACTAGGTATCTATCGGGAGGTGCTCAAGAATGATCCCAAGAACTTATATGCTGCTAATGGCATTGGTAATGTACACCGTGTTGTGTTAGCAGGGTTCTGCCCACACTGGTCAGCAGTGGTTCAAAGCGACCAGTACCTCTAAAAGCCGACCAGTACCCTGACCAGTACAGTTCATACATATATTACTGATGCACATACAACATACCCTAATATAACACACAGCTTATCAGTTCACATTAACTTTAGGCCACCACCCAGGAATTTCTGGGCAGAACCCTGTGTTAGTGTATACCTGTGTGTATGTGTGTATGTCCAGTACTATGAGATGGAGAGTACACAAATGTCCAGTACTGTGAGAGGGAGAGTACACAAATGTCCAGTACTGTGAGAGGGAGAGTACACAAATGTCCAGTACTGTGAGAGGGAGAGTACACAAATGTCCAGTACTGTGAGAGGGAGAGTACACAAGGTCACAAGTGATATGTGATGGATAATTTCAGATAACTTTAAAGCCACGTCATTTTACACAGTAAAAGTCACAGACTGATGCAAAGATGTCATTTAATGATGTCATTATTGAAGCCATAGAGATAGCCCTGGTAATGAAGTGTTCTTTAACTTTCATATATACTTTGTACCAGGGGCGGTTCTAGGTATCTGATTTCAAAGTAGAATAGCAACTGCTTATGAGGTCATTACCATGGGAAGTCATAACAATGCAGTCTCTTAAGTTACTGCTAATACAGTAATTAATTTTGAAGGTGCTTGAGAAATGATTGAGTGATTAATCAACGCTGATATGACCATCTTTACTTACACAACAAGTATAATCTGTTTAGTCATAAACTTTGCCCTAGAATGATATTTTTGGCTTCAGATTACTCCCAACTGTTTTATTACAGCATTGTAAATGCTGACTGATTTTCAAAACCATGTCTGTGTTTGTAAATCATTTAATTAGTTATACATCATCATCTCCTTGTTATGACATCATTATTGTATACATCATCTCCTTGTTATGACAGGTACCATCCTGGCTCACAAAGGTTTTATTAGGGAAGCCAGAGATGTGTTTGCTCAGGTGAGCTATGTACATGGACACGATTGAACACTTTTGTATGGCCCACCATTAAGAAGTTCTCCCTCTTCAAAGGGTAGAAAATGTTATCCTTGTTATAAAGGTGTATTTCAAATGAGTAGTAGTAGTAGTAGTAGTAGTAGTAGTAGTAGTAGTAGTAGTAGTAGTAGTAGTATGCATAGCAGCATATGGATTGAACTATTGTGTGTGAAATTTCTGATATTTTGTGAGGCCATATCATGGTTGTTACTGCTACCCATCAGGTACGAGAAGCAACATCAGAGGTGCCAGAGGTGTGGCTCAACCTGGCACACATCTATGTGGAACAGAAGCAGTACATTAGTGCCATACAAATGGTGATTGATTGTGTTTGTGATCAAATGTGTGTTAAGTTGATAGTGTTCTCATCTGCTGTAAGAATTGATGTTGTGTTTCATCAAGCAATTAAATTCTTTTCAATATACCTTTCTTTTAGTACGAGAGCTGTTTGAAGAAGTTCTACAATTTTCACAACACAGAATTACTGTTGTATCTTGCCAGAGCATATTTCAAGGCTGATCGTCTGCAGGAGAGTAAACTGATGTTAATGAAGGTCAGTTTGCAGTTTGTAAGACATGTAAAGTTGAAATGAAGTTGTGGTATTAATTTTCACACAAGGGGTGTAGATGTTTATATGAGTTTATGTCAATAACTAGAAAATAGTGCAATTTCTGATGCACGTTATCTCATTTGTAAAGAAGTGTGGGGGAGGGGCTAGCTATGGTGAGATTATTCACTTTAAGATACCAGGTTATTAAAGGCTACACTGTCCATGATAGTAACAGCCATGCCTACCTTTTTTACACCATATAGTACATATATGACCATCAAATTTTGAGCATAATATTTCAAAGTGTAATATGCAATAACTTTTTCTGTGGACATGATAACTATTTAACATTTTCATCACTTGTCATAGTTTGCACAGAAATGGAGATACACAATATTAAGCAAGCGCATGTATTTTCCAGCTATAAGTCTGATTTTGTCAGACTCGGTCACATATTTTGTTGCTACTCTATGCCAGTTGTTTTGTATTTTGATTTCCTCCAACACTGTTACTCCATGCTTACTTGCATGTTTGCCAATAGTTGCCCTTTTAGTATCATGAAGTATGTGAAATATCCTTCCATTTTCTTTGCTTTGAAGCATTAGAAACATCACCATAAACTTCATTAACAATAGTGGTATGAGACTTAGAGCACCAAGCTTAGGAAAATGTAAAAGGGATCTGTGAGAACAACATTAAGCCATCAAATAACATTCATCTATTCAACCATACACTGGGTTGAGATCTTTTGTTATGTACATTATGAAGAATATGGATAAGGTGTCTCCCATAGTGCGGTCACTTGTTTTGTGTAGGCTCGTCATATAGCTCCCAATGATACAGTGTTGCTATTCAACTTGGCACTAGTTCAACAACGGTTGGCCATGCAAGTGTTAAAGGAAGACCGTTGTGTGCTGCGTAATGTATTGGGGGCAGTGAGGGAGCTGGAAACTGCTCATCGCTACTTCATCTACCTCAGCAAGTATGGAGACAGGATGAAGTTTGACCTCCAGTTTGCGTTGCATGAAGCAAGGTGCGTAGTGTGTAACCATGGCAATGGGAGCTGCTAGCAATACTATGTGCAAAAGAAGTCATTCAGGGTTTTGGTTAACAGTAGCTAATGTTATTATTTGATTTGAATTACCAGTACCCAAGTATGGTTGTAGTACACATATACAGAGCTCCATTCAAATGTTCCATGTAACCAACATCATCTAATAGAGCGTACACCAGCTCTAATTGAACAGCTGTTAGGGGAGACCAGTTGGCTGAGAATTTCCTGTACATGTTCAGTGGCTACTGCTAATGTTTCTTATCCCTTCAGGACATGTTCTGACCTGTTAGCTCAGGCCCAACATCATGTCGCACGAGCAAGGAAGATTGATGAACAAGAACGGCAGTTGAGGGAAAAGCAAGAGCAGGAACGGGAGGTGTTTCGCCAACGTCAGCAGATGGAGGCAGAACAGAAGGCAAAAGAAAAGGAACAGCAATTGCAACAAATGGAGGAGCAACGACAGCAGTTCCGACTTAAGACTCAAAATTTGTTGCAATTTAAGGAAGAACCACCAGAGAAGAAGAAACAGAAAGTAAGTGAACAGCAAATTACACTACTGTTGAGCAGAATAATTTATGGAGTACAATTTACATAATCCAAACCTCGGGAATGATTTTAGTTTAAATGTCACTCTGTGTGCATTCTGCATAGCGAGCAGCTGGTGATATTATTAGTGATGGAGAAGGCAACGAAATAGTTGTTCCTCAGAAAAAGAAGCGAAAGTAAGTCAACCCATCTTTGTTCAGCATGAGCTGCTCTCACATGCCTACAGGACAAAGAAGAAGGCTACATCATCTTCAGTTGTTGACAGTGCTGGGGAGACTGCCTCTGATGGAGAGAACAAACCTAAGAGGTGATGTAATAATGACATCACATCTATTACATCATTGCTTGTAGACGTAGGAAGAGGAAACAACAGTCAGGTGAAGATGGAGGGAAAACAAAGAAGTGAGTAGTCCCATGTGACGACCATGTGATAGCTGTTCCATAGGAGTAGGTCAACAAAGACACAGTTAGCTGGTGGTGGTGGTAAAAAGAAGAGGGTGAAGTCTAGTGCATTCATTTCTGACTCTGATGTGTCTGATGAAGGGATAGTTGAGAAACCTTCAGCATCAGCTGAAGATGACCATGAAGTGGAGGAAGAGGAGGAAGAGGAGGAGAGGTATTGACTGTATAACTAAACCAGTTTAATATATATATGGACAACAAGTATTTCGATTATCAGCACACACACACACACACACACACACACACACACACACACACACACACACACACACACACACACACACACACACACACACACACACACACACACACACACACACACACACACACACACACACACACACACACACACACACACACACACACACACACACACACACACACACACACACACACACACACACACACACACACACACACACGCACACGCACATACTGCTAGTAGTTAGTACCTGAATGACTTGTTTATTGTGTTGTTGTTAGTGAGAGATCAGAAGGTGGTGGTGTTCAGAGTAGCCAATCAAGTGAGGGGGAGGAGGATGCTGAACAAGGTGATGACAATTAGTTGACCATGTACCTTAATTGACTGTATACTCACACCCACACTTGCTTAAGGGGCTAAAACTTGTCATAGAGAATTTTTTGGTACACTACACCTGTAGGTGTGCGATTATCTATATATATAAAGCTGAAAAGCCATCTGTCCGTCCTTAATTCTGATGGCGTCCAACGATTTTCTCGCAAGCCGATGTATGTATCGAAGCGTGTTTTGTGCCAAACGAAACGCTCATCATCTAAGAATTACCTCGCTTTTTAATGAAGCTTCTAACCGCCTTTCACCCAGGTTTTTTAAGCCGCACCATTTTTTCACAGCTTGGCTGTTTTTGTGTGGATATATATATATATAATACGTATGTTAATTCAGGTAGATAATTGGATTTGTAAAAAATACTGTAGTTTGTAATTATGAATTATTTTCTAATTTGGTAATTACATTGTCATGCACTTCTAAGGAAGCTTAACTTGAACAAATTGCTTTTAAATTACACACGAAACTACCTTCTCAACTGTTTTATCGTGTTTTCTCACACGAATTGTATAGAGAAAGCCTTGAAGCTGCCCTTCAATTCATTTTCTTTTGGGCCCTTTCTTGTCAAAGGAATTTGTGATTTTTGGTAGCCTACTAAACCAAATATGTTCTTTTATACCCTTATACCCATATACCCATATACCCATTGTAAAAGACATTCATAACGTCTTGAGGAATTTGCTTTACCCATTTCAAGCTGGCACAAATAGACCACCTCAAAGCTAAAGCTTACCTCTACCAGGAATGTTTATATTGGTTCTGTGTAGCCTTCATTTCTCACATACAGGCTGCCTTTAGCAGAATCCATTTTGCTTACGTGAGTGCAGAAAGACAAAATATACAAACGAACATGCATGCTTACAAGTACACACACACACGCGCAAACACACATTTTTTGGAAAGCATTTCGGTAAACCAGGCACATGCCTGGCTGTGGGCATGCACCTGGTTTAAAAAATAGGTGGAATATGTGTGCTTAACCCTTAAACCTGCGTAATCCAGAAAACTGGATTTAAGCTTAATAAATACGTATGCCTTGCACAAAGCGCTGTAACTTTTGAAGCGTAGGCCAAAATTAGCTGTGAAAAAAAAATTTTCAGTAAGGAAGCATGCAATCCCTCTACATACTTTAATAAAATGGTTGATAACTCAATGGTAGTTGCTCCTATCGTCTTGCAACAACTTCCATTTGATTCACCGTTAAATTTTTTATCAGGCCATGTATGTGAATAAATCCACAATCAAAATTATACACGTGGCAAGAATTTTGAAATACGGAGACAAGACTCATGACTTCATAACAAGTAAGCCGCTGTAGTTACAGCGTTGATTTAACTTTCTACAAGTAGCTCAGTGAACACACTTTTAATCAATGTATTTGTAGGCTGTAAGAATAAAGTTACCCCACCTAGTGTCCCCATGCATGCCCATATTGTGTAAACACACATTTCCAAAAAGTTCTCTACGGGTTTAAGGATTAAATATGCAAGATTAAATTGAGCCATTACTCAGAAGCAAGTCCCAAATCCATTATTAAACTTATGCGCCATTTTATTCACCTGTTTATGTAGAGTTTGAAAATATTTGTTTTATTTGTGTAGTCCTATGAACACATGTATCACATGTGTTTGTTTACAATGTGTTAGACATACATTGTTATTTCTTCATTTGAAACGCTATCATACTTGTGTGTGTAAGGCTAATACTATACTTTGGTGGATGTGCCAATATATGGTGAACAGAAATTCCAATTCTGCAGACCACTAGCTGTTATCAGCCAGCACTATTATTACAAAACATAATAGGTTGAACTGTAGTAACACATTACTTGGACAGGACACTAGATAATGTTGAGACATTTGAAGAGTACTTGTGAATGTATATTGATACTTGCTATCTTAACTCCTATAAAGTATTTTCATAATACCATAACATGTTTCAGATATTCAGTACTGCTCAGACATGTAATTTGAAGCTGGGAAAATCTGGTTGTGAAATTAGTTCAGTGGCTACATGTAGTGTTGTAATTGCTATACAACAAGTAGTCTAAATGTGACTGGATCTGCAAGAACCTGCATTTTTCAAAATTTCATTTTATTACGTTTTCTTTATCCAGATAGCCAAAGGGATTATCAACCAAAGTTTTAACTCTAAAGCCACAAGAAGTTTTGTAATTATAGTGCTACAAGGTGGCAACAACAGAAATATCAATTTGTACGGTGACAATATGGAAAATACACTACAGCACTTATGAGCGCAGTAAGATGCAATTTACACCATCAGATTCTCCATGACAGGTGAATCCATTGCTGGGTAAGTTTTGTCTTCCAGATCCTTCCTATGACCAGGGTGAAGGCGAAAACATGAGGAAAAAAAACGATAGTGAACCACTCATCCAATGCAAGGCAGACTAATGCTCATCTCCTTGGGAGTACTGACATGAAACAAAGATTTTGGAATTCTTCTTGCTTTTTGGGGATCACAATGCCACCAAGGCTTTTGGCATTACCACCTTCCTTCATTATGAAACAAACACTTTAAAATTTACTTTTTTTTAAAAAATACTCCACCCATTGTGTTTATCACATTCTACTGTAAAATTAGACTTGTGCTAACATTATGGGATTCTTGCAGATCCGGTCACAAATATTGTTAAATGTTTTTTAAAACTAAAACTGTATGTTTCTACAGATGGTGGAACTGCTAGTGATGGTGATGATCAGGAGGGTCACCATGACAACAATGATGATGGTGATAATGATAATGGTGATAATGATAATGATAATGATGATGACGACTGACATATCATACATGAACTATTTTATAAACTAGTTACATCATCATCATCATCCTGGTTGTACATGATCAATAGATCAACACCCACTATTGGTAGAGGTGTACTATTCTCATTAAAGATGGATTCATTACCATAGGGACCACCTGGAGTGGTAGTTTATGTATCATAAGTTATTAGTCTGGTAGATGAAGCTTATTATGGTATAAAAGAAAATATGGTATCATTTCAAAAGCTCTACAGTATATTAGTCTCAAGTCCCAAAAAATCCCTTTTGGGGAATTAAGATTTCTCACGATCACTGGCATATGCAAAGAACAAAATGACATTCCTCAATAGATTGCTGTCACCATTTGTCAGTATAATCACTACAAATCACTTCTTTATCATGTAAACAAGCTATTGTGTTTATAGTTTGTAAAATAAGCTAAAGAAACTTCTGGCCTTTATAAGATGTGCATGGATGGTTGGCTACTAGTTTTACTCAGTACTGTGTTAATTATGTACAAATTTTTTGAGGTCCATAATTTTCATGGATCGACTAATTTCAGGATTTTCGCAGTTTTTATTTTCTAGGATCACATGTTCTTCACTGAGGATCACATGTTCTTCACCGAGGATCACATGTTCTTCACCGAGGATCACATGTTCTTCACCGAGGATCACTTGTTCTTCACCGAGGATCGCATGTTCTTCACCGAGGGTCACTTGTTCTTCACTGAGGATCACTTGTTCTTCACTGAGGATCACTTGTTCTCCACTGAGGATCACTTGTTCTTCACTGAGATTATGTATTAGAAAGTATAGAGCTAACCCTGATAATTGTTAATTTTTTCAAGGATGAAAAATCTTGCAGAAAGCCTAGCAACTGCGACATCTGTAAAAATTACGTTCCCTCGAAAATTTGTACGTATACAGTAGGACTCCATACTCTGCTGCTGGAAATACTAAAAAGTTACTTGTACTTTTCATGGAGTTGAAACAACTGGCCTGCCTGTTAACTAAATGTAAATTTACAGCTGTATGTGGTCCAGACTACATTTTATTCTCCAAAGTTGCAGGAAAAGTTTTAGCTAAGTCCAACCTTCTTTAGTGAAGCAATACACATTGAGTAACTTGAAATAGTTTCAACTGATGTTTTCCTGTTGTTAGGTTATTGACGTTGAAGGTATCAAGCAGCAATTGTCCATCGTTCTCACAAACTGTATAGTCTCTGACACAGCTCTAGTACTGCTGCTGTGATCAATTGTGACAGTAAAGCTGCACTGTGTCTACTCAACACCATTGAACTTTGTGTTAGTTGAATCATAAGAACTTTGGTTTACAAAGGGATATCTGAGATGAAGTACAGGTGTTTGGTTCTTCAGAGTATCTCATCTTCCCTGGTCTATCAGTTTTAGCTACGTGGCTAAATACTGATAGCAAGATAGAGTACATCAGCTTGCCTATATAATGCTGGCAAGAAAATGCTACCCAAATTGTAGCACTTCCTGTAATGGTTTGATACCGTGTTTTGCTCCACACTGTTCACAACTTCCCTTACCAATTGGGTAGCATTAGTATAAGTGAATTGTGATAGCCTGTGTGAGATGCATTTATTTAATAAGTGATGTTAGGTATGTAGGATTTGAAACCCATTAGTGCCAACCCTGCTATGGCAATATAAATACATTAATCATATATATACTGACCATGCTTAAATCTTTTGTCATTTTCAAATAAAACACTACTACAGAGCATAGTATACAGGTGACTCAGTACATCTTAGATATCAAATAGCCAGAATTATTTTGTGCCAAGAGATGTCTTCTTGGGAGAGACTAAAACCAATTGAATTTTGCTTATACCACACTTCTCTCCTCCTCACGCAGGTAGTCTCGTGTGGCCAGACCACTTTGGACAAAGGGAAATGAGAAGCAATCTAACTAGCTAGTAGACCAGCAAAATGCTAAAGAATGTTCATTTTATGTGGTACATAGTCACTTGTAGTAGCTTACATTTAGGAAATATCCCTACTAAATATAAAATAGTACATGCAGTGGCGATTCTAGATTTGACCTACAGGGGGGTCCAAGTAGGGAACAGCATGACTATTGTTGTATGGGCTGTAGAATTTTAGAATCTGGGGGTGCAACCCAGTGCATCCCTATTCAGGGGGTCTGGGGGTGCAAAAAAACCAGAAGCTGCACAGTTTTTGTAATTAGAAGGCTTAAACACAACCTAAAATTTATGCTAAAAACATGAAAATGCCAATCTATATATACTGCAACTTTCCCCCAAGATTTAAAAAAAAGATATTTTCAGGGGATGGTCCCCTCTTAGAATTGCCTACAAGTACATGAGGATGTAGCTTAAGTATTTAGTGCTGATTCATCATAACATAGTAATCATGTAAAATATGCAGACAACACAAGTATATTATCTAAAAGGTCCATTCTAGTTATATGTGAATATGTTAAGGACATTACTATACAGTCATTGAGTAACTTAATATTGTTCTCTGCTGTAATTCCTATAGTATGAGATATCAGTGATGATAACAAGATGGTAATGATATACCTTAATGAGAAAAACACTTATCACGTCACTTGTTTTTATTATCCTTGTTGATTATCAGCACTGGAGGAGCTATAGCAAAAAGAGAGAGAAAAAATACATCAAACAAAAATGCATGCCATAGAAATACACCTATTATTGTCACTGTCCAAAATAACAATTCCTTATCCATAGCTTACTGAGCTAAACTCACCAAGTGTCCTAGTTAAACCATCCACTACATCATCATCATCACTTTCCTGCAACACTTTAAGGAATCCATTGTACTTGGAACCATAGCCAATATTCAAACTACGTATCAACACGTCATCAAGGAGGTACATCATCCTGTCCTTCTCTACTGGTTTAGCCTCCATTATCTTCTTGTCATCAAGGGTGATTACTCTCTTAGCATAAAGGCTTGGGAGCAGTTTATTAACGGGACAATTTGCCAACACGTCATATTTCTCTCTGATCTTATCAAGAGCAGTGAAGCAGTCACCATAGTAATCTGTGCACAAAGAAAGCAAAAATAATTTTACTAAGTGCAACATAGGCACATTACAACTGATTATATAAATGAGTTACAATAGCAATTTGAGACACTCAACACACCTCATTATAACAGGAGGGCTTGTGGGCAAGAATATTTATTAACTCACTTGATTTATCAGCTGGTAACAAATCAGTGTAATAATTAGCAGGTACCTCTTCATCTTCTTTGAATGGACAACAAATTGGTGTACCAATCATGTCAAAGAGGATGTGAATGTTGGTACAATGTGGGCAGGTGATGTATTTAAATGGTTTCTTCTCAGCTGGCATGAACACCTCCATGATCTTATTCAGTTGCTGATCAACAAACTGTATTAACCCCCATCTTTCTTGTAAACTATTAACATCATCTCCTACTGTAGTGATTGTCAACTGAACACCTTGTGTTTGTCCATCTTCATATCGACTGATATAATATTTCTGACTAGCACCTAATCGTAGCCCCACCTTGCCATGTCTCATCCTACAACAACAACATAACAACTTGATGATGTATGTAATACTTACCATAGTAGTCGACTACCCATTGCCTCATTACGATGAACACATTCCACTATCAGCTGATATAGAAGGTTAGTAGGAACAAAACCTCCTTCAAAAAGGTAGAATATTATCTTTTCTTGTTTTGTGTGTGGAGGGTTTCTCCCATCATCATGATGCACAAATGAAGGAACAATGAAAGTGTTGCCAAAGTTGTCTGGTGGTGGTAAGCGTTCCTCAGTGAACCAAGTATTAGCAGTGACTCGAGCTACCAAGTGAAAACAAAGTAGAATAGCCAGTACCTGATCTTTGGTGATCCTCACAACACTGGGGTAGTCAGAAAGGAATTTCTGTACCATGTGGCCAAACAGATTTCCACCAAGAATGCCATAGTTAGTAAGCCGTTCCCAAGCCTTGTCATGGTTACCACCTTTGGCATAAGAGTGAGCAGTGATCACATAGCTGAACAGCTTGGCTAACCAGTGGGGAGAAAGGATGACAAGATTTCTAAGTGATGGGATGTTGCTGAAGTACAGGATAACTCTCTTACTGTGAAGGTAACTTATCAGTCCTTCAAATTCCTTGCTATGTTCAGATACAGGGAACCCACAGTTTATGGCGATGTCCAGTAAATGTAATCGTGATATTACCTGCTCTTTGTGTAACAATAGACTCTGCTCAATTTTTAGGTAAACAACTGGCTGTTTCTGTTTAAGGGAGGGAGCAACTTTGATAACAGTGGATTTTAAGTGTTCTATTTCTTCGTCTGGAATCTTGTTACTGACAAAAAAGCAATACTTTTCCAAGTAAGCCATTATACCTTCTTCCTTTCCAATCAACTGTTTAAGATATGGTTTATTACATAACTCTCTTTCAAGCTGTGGCAGTAATCTCTTCTGTGCCAACTTGCGAGCTTCCTTGATGTCATGGTGAAGCAAGTCAATGTGAGTACCAGCCAACAATGCCATTGGTTCTTGTGGAGGATCAACCACTGGACGCATTGAGCTAATGGTATGAAGCCAGTAATGTAAGCTTGATAAATTAGTGTGGAATTCTGGAGGAAGAGGGGACCCTTCACTTGGCTTGATCTCATCGTCTAACTTCATAGAGGCATTAAATGTGATGATTGGTACTCCATTTTCTGACATAAAAACAGAGTGGGTGTTGTGAAATATAACCTGGCCAGTGTAATCCCACGCTACAACATTTATGCTGTCAAGATCATACTGAACTGTGTTGCTGGAAACTGCTTCTAAATCTTGTGTATTTAATGTTGGCAAAGCAACCTCAGTGGGAGTAACAGAATTGGTAGAAGGTGTTGCAGTAGTAGAAGATATGGCAGAAGGTGATGTATCAGAAGATTCAGAAAATGAGGAGTCACTGACAATGGTAGGCTTAGGTGGAGCTCCACAAGTGGGCTGTAATTTAGCATTTTCTCGAATTGCATGAATAAATTGACCATAAAGGTGGGCAGTTTTATCTGATTGAGTAATCCTTTTCCAACCTTTGGCATACACTTTACAAATTTGTGTCTCAGCACCATCTGTTGCTGGTCGTTTCTCTACAAATTGTTCACCAAGGAAAGTGGAAATAAGGGAAGTCTTGCCGGTGTTTTCCGTCCCTATCAGTAACACTGCCAAGTCTCTAGGAAATGCTGTTCCTTGTTTTAGAGCCAACTGGTATGCCAATGCCATCATTTCTGTAATATAAACCAGTGTATTTAAAAATTATTTTAAAATGAAGTAGGGATCTGAGTGATAAGAAAAGATATGAATGATGGAATTATAGCACTGTGGGAAATCCCTACATGGCATGTCATAACAATTATTTTCATTCAATACCAAAGTAGGGATTTTCCCACAGAGCTATGCTTTAAATTTTTAATATCATCATTCATATCTCTTGTTCCACTACCTTTTATCACTTGGATCCCTACTTTGTTTTATTTTAAATACACTAGTTTGCTTATCTTTTTGTTATAGGTAAGCTATGATATACATATATAACTGTTCTCTATCAAACATGACTGTTGTATTAGGGTGACTGCTTTATTAGAGTATCTCAAGTTTGTCTTAGCCAGATTATATGGTGTGGTCTTTCATGCTCTGCTTTGCACCATGCCACCAATAAGAAGCAGATGTTTGTGACCAGGTTTTACAAAATCAATCCAAATCACAAATCAAACTAGCACCACCAGTGGATAGCTACACTATCATACTACTAGTTTTTACCCTTAGTAGGCATGATAGAGTTTTCAGCGATGGCGACAACCTCTCAATTTCTGTGGAGTTGGTTAACTATTCATTCGCACGCGTACCTGTTTGTTTCAGAGTCCTTTAGCTGTTCTTGAGGTTGTCCTTCTGTATTGTCCCCTAAATACTTTGCTGTTACTTCATTTTGCCATTATAGTCGCCATTTTAGCTTTAGTTCTCCGAAACCTTATTCCACTTATTAGAGCCATATCGAACTGCAGGTTCAACTGTTTATACTGGGTGAGTAGAGCCAACTAGATCGAACATCCCTAGCAGGTCCATTTCAGAGTGGTTCGACACGGTTCGGTTTGATACCGTACGTGTTGACACTGACTTGAAAATCACTGAGATAGTTCAAACTAGATGGCTAGTGTAAACGGGCTGTAAGACTCTTCTCTAAATATATGTTAAAGCACTGCTACGAGTGCTATGAAAAATAAAGTATAAGGTGCATGGGGTGAGATGCTAATAAAGCACGAGGCGAGGCTGAGTGCTTTATTAGCATCGAGGCCAAGCACCGAGTGCTTTATTTTTTATATAGCACGAGCAAGCCAATGCTTTAAATGATTTATGGAACTTCTAGTCGTGTAGCTTCACCATATGCTAGGACTCATAATTAACATGCGTTGCACGAACTATTAGCAGCCTGAATGCACACAAACTAGTTTAACAAAGTAACTCATGTGTATTTCACCATAGTTTGGCATGATAGACGTTAATCGCGTATTTTGGTAGGTTTGGGTCGTAACCCACAATCGATTCTATTGTGACACATGGTGCCATGATATCTCCAGGACTTGTCCATTTACATTAACAAATGTAACAGCAACGCTACCTTCTCCCACCCACCATCGAAGCATTTAGGTATATCCATAAAAGCAATCCAGTGGTAGCTGGGGTAATTGATCACTCAGCGCGGCGAGGCTAACCGGCTTGGGTGATTAGCCATACTGGCAAGAGAGCGCTGCAGGCTATTAGCCTGTTTGCTAAGGCATGTGGGAAACTGTGCTTTATTTCCCACAAAGAGTGCTTTTTTGTAATAAAGTACTCTTTGCGGTGCAATAAAGCACTGTTTACCCTAAAGTGTACTTTATGAAATTTAAAGTACATTTTTCCCTTTGATCTCACCCACGCAAAGTTCTATAAAGATACTTAAGATATTTCTAGAGTTGCTTTTATACAGTAGGTGGCATTATGGCGGGAGCTGTTCATTATTGGGGTAATCCCTACCTAAACAGTACTACTTGTACTGTTTGATAATACATTCAGTGACACGTAGTGACGCAAGCATACAAATTTTTTGGAATTTTCAACTAGAGTAGGGACCATAGCACAACGATAAAAAGTACTGAAACAAGCTGGAGTAGTGCACGATATTAAATCACAGTAAAACAATAAGAAGTGTTATATCCCTACTGCGCATTTCCATTATGGTATCTTGAGCACAGTAGGGATATAACACCTCTTAGACTCTATTTAGGCTGTTTTGGGTGGGTAATAAATCTCATATACTCCACCTTGTTTTCTAATATACTCCACGCCTTCGGGCACAATATAACATATGTTCAAAATCTAGGTTTGTCCAATCACTATGCATTGTTCATGTGTAGTGATTTAACGAGCACGATTATTTTGTCACGTGAAAATGCATAGTTGCCATGGCACTAGTATTATTGCAAGAAAACCAGCCGTTTTTGCCAAGCTAACAGTAGAAACAGCCGTGGACAAGGTAAATAATCTGAGTGTAATGTGAAATAGAGTCTAAAGCAGTTATACGGGCACAATGTGGAGTCTATGAAATTTATAAACCCGAAGGCCCGGGCTGTAGCGCACGAGCGAAGCGAGGGCACTACTAAGGGCCTGAGGGTTTATAAATTTCATAGACTCCACATTGTGTCCGTATAACTATAATTTATTGTTTTACTGTGATTTAATATCATGCACTACTCCAGCTTGTTTCAGTACTTTTTATCGATGTGCTATAGTCCCTACTCTAGTTGAAAATTACACTTGTTTGTTAACTTTTTTTGTGAATAAAATTATTATGACTGGTGAACCCACTCTAAAGAAAGAAATGGCGCCACATGCCCCAGCTACCAATAATCATCTAAAAAGTGAAGTATCCATTACGTTTCATTGTCAGCTATGTTCAACCCGTTACACATCATTACGAATCAAGAACTATTCAAAAAACACCTCTGCAATCAAAGCAGCCACTATGAAAAATATGGACAATTTCCATTACAAAGGGAAGCCATCACGTGCTACCTGCAAATCGACACCTTTCACTGCCAGCCAAGATGAATGGGACACAAAGGAGGACACTGGTAAGTCCAGGAAGAATGCATTTTACGTACTGCAGTATGCCAAAAGGCACATTCCCAGCTGAAGCGACGTAGAACAGTGAAAAATTAAGCCTGTATGTAGCTGTAATATACTCAGTAAATAAGGTGATACCAACGCGTACCCAGCCGATAACAACACAGTTCACTTAGATTGGAAGGATTAAAGACAACATGTACAATCACGTACAAATCATTAGTCACGGAAAAGTTCGAATCAAATCTAAATACGCATGCGTACAATTACAACATATTCTAATTAATGTTCAAGTTATGACATCTCCTCCCTCCTTAAGATGGAAGGTCATCTGGGGACCAACGATCTGGAGGATGTCGTACTCTTGTAGAGCGACGAAGTTCAACAGTGTTAGGAGCTTCAATAGTACTAGACTGATCCACCACTGGGGAACTTGCTTGGTCTCCAATTAACAGGAAATCATCAGAGTCGGAAATGTCATTGCTTGACAAGCGAATTTTGACATGGTCTACATGGCGACGCACAACTTTGTTGTTTTGTAACTGAACTAGGTATGACAAGGGACCACGACACTTCTCAATCACACCAGGTATCCAAACTGGAGTTCCACTAAAATTCTTAACATACACTGTATCACCAACATCAAACTCACGCAATCTACGTTTGCCATCATGATTAACCTTCTGCTTTTGCTGGTTAGCTTGAACTCTACTTGCTACAGTAGGCATTAGTAGATCTAGGTGTGATCTGAGTCTGCGTCCAAATAACATCTCTGCTGGGGATAACCCTGTAGTGGTCTGGGGGGTTATGCGGTACTTAAACAAGAATTGATTTAATCGAGTCTCCAGCGGACCATCTGATATTCGCTTGAGTCCATTCTTAAAAGTTTGCACAGATCTTTCGGCAAGGCCGTTTGAAGCTGGGTGGTATGGGGACGTGAGGATGTGTTCAATGCCATTCTGTTTAACAAATTCAGCAAATTCTGAGCTAGTGAAAACTGATCCATTATCAGGCACTATCATATGCGGAAGTCCATGGATAGTAAACAAACTCAACAATTTCTCAACAGTCACAGCTGTGGTGGCATTTGAAACAGGTATCACTTCCATCCACTTTGAGTGAGCGTTAATTATCACTAAGAACATTTTGTTCAAGAATGGTCCAGCATAGTCTATGTGAATACGAGACCACGGTCGCTCCGGCCATTGCCAGGGATGAAGTGGGGCCTTGGCAGGTGTTGACTGTACTACTTGACACTTCTCACAACAACTTACAGTATTCTCTAACTGAATGTTCAGGTTTGGCCACCACACATAACCTCTTGCCAATTGCTTCATCCTAGTGCTACCTGGATGGCCCTCGTGGAGAATCTTGAGAACAGTCTCTTGGGCTTGTGGGGGAACAATCACTCTGGATCCCCATAGCAGACAACCATCAAAATGGCTTAACTCATTTCTTCTTGTGTAATAGGGTCTCAATTCTTCCTCGACTTTGGTTTGTGGCCAACCATGTAACACAAAATGTAAAACTTTGGATAAAACTTGATCTTTTTCTGTCATAACTTTAATCTCTTTGGCGGTAACAGGTGACGATGACAACTGTTCAGTTAATAACAAAATGTCTCCTGGAATAGGAACAATCTTGGGGCAATCTGGTAATGGTAGCCTACTAAGTGCATCACAGTTACCTTGGTCTTTGCCTCGTCTGTATCTTAGTTCGTACTCATATGAGCTAAGTGTAAGGGCCCATCTCTGGATTCTCCCTGATGCCATAGGCGGTACAGCCTTGGTTTCACTAAACAGACGTCTCAGGGGCTGATGATCTGAAAATATAAGGAAATGGCGACCATACAAGTATTGGTGGAAACGTTTTACACCAAACACAATAGCTAACCCTTCCTTTTCAAGCTGAGAGTAGTTTTTCTCCGCAGCTGATAAAGATCTTGATGCAAACGCCACTGGTCTTTCACAGCCATCTTCTTGACATTGTGACAATACTGCACCGACACCATATGGTGAGGCATCGCATGCTAGAATCAACTGCTTGGCAGGGTCATAATGCACTAAGAGAGCTGATGACTGTAACAAGTTTTTGGCTCTCTCAAAACCTGCTTGCTGAGCACCAGTCCAGTTCCACTTACGGCCTTTCTGTAACAGTTCATTTAATGGTGCCAACACTGATGACAGATCCGGAAGAAATTTCCGGTAATAGTTGATTAGTCCAAGAAAGGATTTCAACTTAGTGACATCAGTGGGGACAGGTGCCTCTTTCACTGCTTGTACCTTGGCCTGTGTGGGGTGAAGGCCTTGATCATCAATACGATGGCCCAAATATTCTACTGAAACTGACATGAATGAACATTTTGACATCTTCAAACGTAAACCTGCCTCATCCAGTTTCGTCAAAACTCTTTCTAGATTTTGTAAATGCTCTTCATCATTTCTTCCTGTGATCAGAATGTCGTCAAGATAAGCAACTACATTAGGAATACCTTGTAACAATGAATCGACAATTCTCTGAAAAATTGCTGGTGCTGTTGAAACACCAAAAGGTAAACGATTGTAAATAAACAGGCCACGATGTGTGTTAATAGTCGTAAGATGTTTGGAAGCTTCGTCAAGACAAACTTGCTGATATGCATGGGCAAGGTCAAGTTTACTGAACTTGGTTCCTCCTGCCAGTGACGTGAACAACTCTTCTGCTTTTGGCAACGGGTACTTGTCTACTCTTGCTGCCTGGTTGACTGTCAGTTTATAGTCACCGCATATTCTGATGTTGCCGTCACTTTTGACAATGGGAACAATTGGTGCTGCCCATGAAGAAAATTGTACAGGAGTGATAACACCTTCAGTATGTAGCCGGTCAAGTTCAGTTTCAACTTTGGCTTTGAGTGTAAACGGTAAGGATCGAGGTTTGTAAAAACGTGGCTGAACATTAGAGTCTATAACAATACTAGCTTGGGTGCCCTTCAACTCACCCAGTTCATCACAGAAAACTGTTTGGTGGCGATTCAAAACTTCTTGGAGTGGGGTGGGCACGGACACAGCACATACCTGAGCCCAATTCAACTTTATGTGTTTCAGCCAATCTCTACCCATCAAATTGGGTCCAGTACCACTCACAACAATCACTGGTAAGTTAAATGACTGATTACCATATTGTACACTGACATTGATCTGCCCTAGGACTGTGAGCTTCTCTCCGGTGTAAGTATGTAACTGTAAATTGGAAACTTGCAATGGAGGCTGTTGTAAAAGAACTGTCTTGTAAGTCTGTTCACTAATTACAGAGATTGCTGCACCAGTGTCTAGCTCCATTCTCACTTGGCAACTGTTAATTGTTAAGTCGACAGTGATTGGTGGATGATTCTGGTTGTCAATGTGAAACAATGTGTAGGGTGTTTCTGCTGATTCTGTGACAGAAGGGCTGCTTTCAGCTTGTAGAGAATGTTGTGGTTTGGAGGTTTTGGAACTCTTGCTCTGAGGGTTAGTAGGTGGTGTTGACTTTGAAGTCCTGCAAGCTTTCAGGATGTGGCCTTTCTTACCACACCCATGACAAGTACTGTCCTTGAAAGGGCAACTATTAGGGTTATGCTGGCCCTTACAGCGGTAGCAAGTCTTCTGAAATGTACCTTTTTGTACACTGTGCACAGGAAGCTGTCCCGTACCTGTTGCTGCTGCCAGGTCCTTTGTGTCCTTGTCTGCCATTTCTATAGCCTGTGCTATTTCGTAGGCCTTTTTGACGGTTAGCTCAGGTTCTGACAACAGTCTTCGCTGAATTCGGGGGTCGTTCACACCACAAACTAGCCGATCACGAAGCATGTCTTCGAGGGTCGCGTCGTACCCACAGTGTTGAGCAATGTTTCGAAGTTCCGCTACAAACTTAGCGATGCCTTCTCCCTGCTGACGACATCGCGAATTGAACTTAAACCGTTGCACTATCATCGACGGTTTAGGACTGAAATATTTCGCCAAATGTTGGATGATGTCCTCAAACTTACATTCTGCCGGTTTCTTTGGTGCCACAAGGTTGCGAATCACTTTGTAAGTCTGTTGTCCGCACGCACTCAAGAAAATTGCACGGCGTTTGTCGGCATCTTCCACGCCATTGGCTACGAAATACTGTTGAAGTCTCTCTTCGTAAGATTCCCAGTCTTCGTGTCGAGAATTAAACTCTTCCAACTTGCCATGTGCTGCCATCAGTAATGAAAATCGTCTTTATCCTCGTCGCCAATATGTAATATACTCAGTAAATAAGGTGATACCAACGCGTACCCAGCCGATAACAACACAGTTCACTTAGATTGGAAGGATTAAAGACAACATGTACAATCACGTACAAATCATTAGTCACGGAAAAGTTCGAATCAAATCTAAATATGCATGCGTACAATTACAACATATTCTAATTAATGTTCAAGTTATGACAGTAGCCTTAGCCATTATTGAGTTATGCTTGTCTGAAGGCATCAATCAGTCAGTTACTCCACTCAATCAGTCAGTAGAAAATTCTGTTGCGTCTTGTTGAAAGCGTTTTGGGTCAATCTGAAAGCTTGTTTGGGCTTATTGTTACCTAACCAATACTGCCTCATCGTCGTCAGGGAAAATTGCGACTGGGTTTTGGGTGATGTTTTTCATGGACCATGCCCAAACTTTTGTGATCCCTACTATACAGTACTATCATCCTGTATGATTATGCATAACTATATCACTTATAACATTAATTACACAAAACACAAGTTATGAATCTGTATAATGTCATGTACGTTTCGCACATAGAGTAATCAATAACACTGTTTGTATGTCCTCAATACAGTGTAACTTGTCTTTGTGGTCAACTATACAGAAAGGCTACCTCTCTATAAAGGCCAACTATAAATCTACCAAATGATAAGTTTACAACTCATTCACTTAATTAATGCAGCCACCTTCTATTAAAGCCAAGAAATTTTGGTATGGAGGTCACCGGGTTAGGAAGGTTCCACTGTACTGTTAAAATGTTACATAGCGTATAGCCTAAATAATTAGAGGGGTGATATAGAGGTTGAGCAATGTAAAAATGTGACTGGTTTTTGGAAAATCGTTCCAAATCGCACATTAAAAGTTTTGAGATAAAAGGTTTCAAACAAGTCGAGTTAGCATAACTCTCCAAGGATAACAAGCACACGTATGAAATGTACACAAAAGATGCATCAGTCTATTACCTCTCAAACCACTTCTGGTACTTGTAGCTGCTTGTAGAGTTTCCCGCCAAATACGATAGAAAATCTGAGCAGTTGGAACAAGCAAAGTAGTATCACGACTGCTCACAAAGTGGGGGTAGGGTGGGCAAGAGATAGACTTCAAAATGGAGCCAGACCATGATTGGAGTCCAGACATGAGATTACAGGGCTGTGCCGGCTCCTTAGTGGCTGATATGTAGCAAAATCAACAGAAAAAAATGCCTGGGCAACATTGTCAGGCCATCCAACAATAAACCACTAATTCTTGCCAATCATATAAGGCCAGAAACCGCCACCCAGAAAAGACGTCTGTTTAAATCAGCCTGGAGTACTTTGAGTAAAACTGATCCAAATTGTACATCAGGTAAAATCAAACTAACACTACCAGTGGATAGCTACACTATCGTACTAATAGTTTTGACCCTCAGTACTACTTTTCCACAAATAGCGGATTTGCAAACAATCACATATGGAGGTCTAAAAGCTTCAAGGATAAATTTTCACTGCTAACCTCCAAAACCTCGAAAAAACAATAAAAACCATTCCTGCTTCACACACACACACACACACACACACACACTACACGCTACACATACACACACACACACACACACTACACGCTACACATACACACACACACACACACACTGCACACACACACACACTGCACACACACACACACTGCACACACACACACACACACACACACACACACACACACACACACACACACACACACACACACACACACACACACACACACACACACACAAACAAATTCAAAAGATGGAATTTGGTCTGGTTAATTTAAGCAGAAAATGCACACAATACACTTGTACGTCAACAACAGTGAACATAGTGTGGATCATGTGCACTTTATGGGATAATACCTACAAGGACAGGTGTTGATAATTCTTGTAGAGTTTACTAAAATAGATAAAGACAAGACCTTCACATTACCATGATTCACATGATAATAATATGCATTGAGCACATGTAGTAGGTGTAAAGGAGTGTATGTTCCTGTCTGTCTGTATGTATGTAATGTTATTTACTCAGTAAATAAAAGTTAACAAAATATTATAAGACACGGGTAGCGGGGGGACAATGGGTCACATGCACCACGCATCGTTTATTAGTACAGTACGCATGTGCATACCACACATTGTGCTGATGAAATTATTAGAGACAAGTATTGTATCCTTCATCATCCAGGAGAAATCAAGCTATCATGCCGAAAACATAAATACCCACCCACCCACCCACCCATGCATACACCTGGTAACCCAGAACTAAAAAAGGGCGAAGTGAAGCTGCTTGGCCAGGTAGATTGACCATGATGCTGGTTACATAATAGCCATGGTCATAATATGACAAGTGTAATGCAGAAGCCATGTACTAACTTGGTCAGGCACTTCACTTAGCCACATTGTCGTTCTGGGCTGCCCATTATTTCCCAAATTATACCAATCATGCACCCGGGTTTAGGTAAGCACAGCCAATATAATAAGATGTTAATGTATGTATGTGCCATGAAACCACCTAACTTCAAAGGAAAATTTCAGGGTACATATCTTATAAACCTTTGCTGGCCATGGTACATGTAAATGTACCATGGCCTTGATGTGGGAGCAGTACCCCCAATTTCTTTATATAAAAACTCATGCCAAAATCGATTGTGGGAATTTATTATTGGTCACATGTTGAAAACCATGCATCCGAATTTTCATCCTATAGCACTCAAATGGAAGCAATTTGTCACCCTTGCCATCCTATGAGTTGAGAAACATTGAACTAGTGTTATACAAGTGGTTCGCCACATTTTCGAATATGGACATGCCCACTTTTCGAGTAATATGAGATAAACACTCTCCAGTGAAGCTTACCCGTATAGATGTTTAGTAAATGTTGTAAATAGTCTGTAAAACAATGCAATGGCTTTAAAATACTTGTAAAATTGTTTAATTGAACTTTTCTGTGATACCCTTAGGATTTGCCTGTTCATGTTAACAAATTTTTCCTTACTTTGGCGCCTTTTCTGTTACACCTTTCCAGCTATAAGTCATTACGTCTAAGTGCTTGAAATTAGGTTAGGTAATCCTAAGGCTGCAGCACATGTTGCTGTAGACCTTCAGTGCTGGTCACTGTAAAGTGTTAATAATAACAATAATAATTAAGTTGCTGCTGTCCCATAATTGAATTTCACAAGTTGGTCGATATAATAAATTCACTGGTTGGTCTTGTGTTGGTTTGGGTGATTAATCGCCCGCAGGCTCTTAGCCTGCAATTAGCATAGTACATATCAGTTGTATTACGTGCCCTCGTGATTTGCCTGATACATACACCCATGCTCTCGGGCCTAACAGCCCTCAAGCTTGGGTGTACATATCAGGCAAATCACTCGGGCCCATGATACAACTATTACATGTACTGTACATAATAGAGTCATCCTCAAATAAATGTAAGAGTAATGTTGTGTAATAACAAATCATGGATAGATAGTGATACCTTTCTGTTTGAGTTTTTCCTTCTTTACTGACTCTCTAATCTTCTCCTCCTTCTCTATCAGTTCCTTTACAGACTGCTGTTGAACCCACTACATTAAGTATTACCATAGCACCCCAGTTATAGTACATCAATATGTATAGAATGACAGATAGCACTTATAATACCACAATATTTCAACATTGATTTCATGAGACAAGCCACCTCTTCTCTGTCCTATACCATATTTGTGATTTGTATCATATGTGTCAGGTACACACTGTATTTACTTGGTTAATGGTGTTTATTACTTTAGTTATAAAAGTTGATGTGGCGATTATTCAAATTTGACCATCACTCGAATGCTCAAAAATGAAAATCGATCAGTGCACCACTCCAGTGTGACTATTATTGAAGGTGCAGTGTATAACAAGTAAATATGGTGTTAACTGTATGTAAAGATACTCTAATAGAGCAGTCGACCATTCCAATGAAAACAGTGAGGTTATCTGAGTAGAGATGAAGTAACTAGGCAGTTATGATGACACTGTTTCAGTTATGTACGGTAATCAGGCACTATGCTGGTTATAAAGTATTAACGGTAAGAATTTGCACAATTGCATAGAATTGAGACACTCTAATAGAACCATCATGGGTCATTCCCTGTCAGGAATTTAGGGTAACCTCTCAGATTTTGACGAAACTTGGTGTGTTTGTAGTACCTGTGGTGCTTATCACTTGTGCAAATTTTAACTCCATACACCAAATAGTTTCTGATTTACAACCACAAATAATTGAAATATTTCATGAAAGATTGGTCCGTCTGTAGATACAAAATCAATCGTAACTTCGCACTGTGTAAATATTTTTAGTCACAATTTTCACTGATGGAAGACTATTGATTGACCTTTCCAGTGATCCCTAAATTATGGGATATCTACTTAATAATTATGGTTTGAAAGTACTTTATTGAAAACTTTAATCCTTTATATTTCAAAAAAAGCTGTTTGAAATTCTTTGAATTTTTTATGAATAATGATTGGGTCATGATCTATGCTTGATGAAATTTTTGTGGTGGGACCACAATGGGCTCAAGAGATATAATGAATTATGTTGATGTTGTATGCAGTGGAATTTTGTAGTCTATTATTGCTGTATGGGAGTGTATACCTCCAATAACCACTCACAACAAGGCCATGACAAATTTGTTTTACAGAGTGAAGGTGTCTAGGTACAGTGCAACCTGTATTAGTGACCACCTGTATTGAAAGACCACCTATCTGCAGTTTATCTAATTGGATATTAATGTGCAGCACCAAAGCATTAACCCTTTCTAGCAAATCCAAAAATGGTCCTTATTAGACAGGTGGACTTTAAATGAGATCACCATACATCCATAAACACGTGAATGATGTACCATCCTATTGAAAATACTTTATTAAGTCAAATCCCACCCAGGGGCATACGCAGGAATTTGGAAAAGGGGTTTCTACTAGAGCTCAGTGACTGTTATATTAGAGTAGTTTATATTGTCTGACTGCTTTATTAGAGTATCTTGATCTTTTCACCAAAATTATAAGCTATAAGTGTTGCTATCGTGTGAGAAACTATTGATAAAAGTTTACAGTGTGTCCTGTTCCATAATAGATTCCAGATTCTGGTAACCTGAAATTTCAATTTTGTAATGTTTCAAGTAGTGTGTAAAATTCAAAGGGGAAATCCCTGGAAACCCCCCTTGGTACGCCCCTGCCACCATAGTGCACTTGCATACTTACCCTTACTCCACACTATTCAAATTATGTACATGGCTGCATAGGTACAACAGACCTCCTCGAAAAGGATACATGGACACCTTATGTGTTCATGATCTCACTTTATAATTCTACATACAATTGGACCCAAGACAAGTCTGTGGTTTCTCAAAAAGTAACACTTTATCTGTGGTCCAAGGAATACACTGTATACAGTAGATACATTACTTGTACCAAGAGGTTTCTATATTATGAAGCACCTCAATGTGTGATTTATAGTACTGTCATTACTAAATGGTTTTTCAAAGTATTTTGCATTCACACTTTGAAGATCAGTACAGGCAGATGTTAAGTACAGATGGAAATGTGGTCAACATGTTTACCTCCTGCATGAGCATGTACATGAATGTATGACTTGATCTTTAAAGTGGTTATAAATGTAAAGTAATTTAGTAATTAATTTCACACATTGAGGTGCAAGTAATGCATGTACAGTATACAGTAAAACCCCCTCCATTTCTAGGTAAAATCCCTCCATTCCTAGGTAAAACCCCTCCATTCCTAGGTAAAACCCCTCCATTTCTAGGTAAACCCCCTCCATTCCTAGGTAAAACCCCTCCATTTCTAGGTAAAATCCCTCCATTTCTAGGTAAAACCCCTCCATTCCTAGGTAAAACCCCTCCATTCCTAGGTAAAACCCCTCCATTTCTAGGTAAAGCCCCTCCATTCCTAGGACCATAATAATAAAGTGCTCATATCACAGAAGCCACAGAAGTAACTTGGTCTATATGTATTGTTGTACCACTAGAGTGGGATTATAAACAGGTGTCCTGGTTATCAAGGTGTCCTGGTATCCTTTTTTTGGGGAGTTCTATTGTACCTATGCAGCCACATACCTATGTAGCCACATACGCAACTTAAATAGGGCTAAGTTCACTACAGTGGGATCAACTTAATAAAGAAGGTATTTCTAAAGAGATGATGTAACATTCACATGTTATGTTATATGGACACATGGTGAATTTAAAGTCCACCTGTCTAATAAGGACCATTTTTGGATTTGCTAGAAAAAGTTGATGCTTTGGTGCTATACATTAATATCTGCAGCACATAGATGGTCTTTCAATACAGGTGGTCACTAATACAGGTTGCACTGTACCTAGACACCTTCACTCTGTAAGACAAACTTGTCCGGCCTTGTTGTGAGTGGTTATTGGAGGTGTACACTCCCATACAGCAATAATAGACTACAAAATTCCACTGCATACAACATCAACATAATTCATTATATCTCTTGAGCCCATTGTGGTCCCACCACAAAAATTTCATCAAACATAGATCATGACCCAATCATTATTCATAAAAAAATTTGAAGAATTTTAAGCAGTAAATTTTAAAATATAAAAGATTAAAATTTTTAATAAAGTACTTTCAAACCATAATTAAGTAGATATCCCATAATTTAGGGGTTACTGGAAAGGTCAATCAACAGTCTTCCATCAGTGAAAATTGTGTTTAAAATATTTACACAGTGCGAAGTTACGATTGATTTAGTGTCTACAGACGGACCAATTTTTCATGAAATATTCAATATATTTGTGGTTGTAAATCAGAAATACACGGTGTATGGGTCTAAAAATTTGCACAAGTGATAAGCACCACAGGTACTACAAACACACCAAGTTTCGTCAAAATCTGAGAGGTGACCCTAAATTCCTGGTTGATTCAAGTATAGAAATGTTATACGAGTACATTATCATCCATGTAGTGGGAGTAATAGGTACTTCTCATGAGCAGAGTAGATGATTATTAACCAGTATTTATTGTAGGACAGGTAAGGGGAGATTCCCCAAATATTAACTTACTCCTAAAATTGTGAGTGACAACTATGACTCAGAAATAGTTCACATAACTGCCAACAATGTCCACAGGTTTAATATCAGATTTAATCTCCCAGTGTAAAACACTACACACACACCCTTGAAGTTACATTAAGGTTCAGTCTTAATTAGGGCTGGGACAAAATTTTGAATGCTTCGTGGGCTCGAAGGTCAAGTAAACTTTGAATTATAAAAGTATCCTTTGAAGCTTCGTAATGCACTTATAGTCTACAAAAGAATAACAAATAAACGTCGTTATCTTTATTGTAGCTGCTTATTCATCTTGTGTGATCAATGTTCATCTCTTTGTGGTCGATCTTCGTGTGCCATGCCCACTTTTAAACCATTGCAGTTCAGCTTGCTATCATAGTTGCAGCCTTAAAACACCTTATAAAGTGATAGATGATGCATGGAAATGTCCTTTTAGCCATTACTTGGTGTTTACCTGTGCATGATTGCAGTATAGCGGACACAGTCGATCGATTGCATCATTCAGTACTGCTGCTATGCACTTTACAAAAGCTTACAAACTTATTAAATAGGTTTAGAAAGATAAAACTTAAGAGGGATGCACCTTAATACAAGATAACCTGTAACTTCACCTGAACTTGAAAGCTAACACCGAAGCTTCGAATGTTTGAACATTTTATTAGCGAATATTCAAACGTAAATTTCAATAATCGTCTTAGCCCTTGGATGAATTTCATAATAACAAAAGTTGCCCCTAGCAACCTGAGCTTTACAATATTTGTAGGGGTAAATGTCTATAGTAACATCTCCAAATTTTAAAAGGATAGCATATATATAGGTAACGAGATATAACATTTCACAGTTTGTCATTTTTCCATACATTGTCTATGAGAGGGGGCAACAGTTGCCCCTCCTGGGAAATCACATAAATAATGTGTGGGAAAACAACAAATTCAATTCATGTCAACTCTCAATTTAACATTATTTGTAGGTATGAATCTCACAATTAACCTCTCCAAATTTTAAAATGATAGAGTATGTAAATCATGAGATATGACATTTTAAAATTTGTGGTTTTCCCATACATTACCCATGTGATTGCCCAGAAGGGGCAACTGTTACCCCCTCCCATAGATTATGTATGGGAAAACTGCAAACTTTGAAATGTCATAACTCATCACCTATATATGCTATCCTTTTAAAAATTGGAGATGTTACTTTTGACATTCACACCTACAAAATAATGTAAATTTTAGGTTGCTAGGGGCAACAGTTTAAAATTCCTTATTATGAAATTCATCTATTATATAAACCTCCTATACAGGGTACCTGATATATGGCTATCAAAAGCTCCTACATAATGGTAACTATGTAGTACATATCTTCTTGTTTATATACTAGCACACGAATCTCTAAGGTAAATCACAAGTGATCTTTTTAAAAGTGCGCACTTTTACATTAGTACAACCAACAGAAGTTGCATCAAAAATTTCTAAGAAGGTAATAAACTTTGAGCTGTTCAAGAAATTAAGGAAATCATAACATCACATAGAATGGATCATGTGATAACCTCATGATTCTCTTATTATACTACACTACATGTTGGAATATTAATTGCTGAATATGTGTAACTAATACACAAGATTTGTGGTTGATGATTTGTGGTTCATACTGAGAACTTGTATGATTATAATGCAGCACACTGTACAGTAATTGTGTGTTAGTATACCTGATCACACTGTGTGGGGTCCATCCCCACCTCTCTGATGAAGTAATACACTATAGAACTATGTGAGTTGATCACAGCATATGCCAGTGGAATCCACCCATACTATAGTGATACAATACATACAATGATGTGATACAGTAAACACTTGGGTGGGTCAGTACACATAGCCACTATTATTAATGTTCTACACATTTTATTAAATTATTAAAGTTTTCCACTACAGGCAAGTACTACAAGGCCGGAGGAGACGGTCCGGTTGGTCAGGCCCGAGCCGGACCAATAATCTGGAGTTGAATCAACTAGCTGACCAGCTCGAACTACATTACTCTCATAGGACGATCACATCTACATGTAGCTACGTACATTTACAGATGTTATTGAAAATGCATGACACGAGTAGTTACCTAGTTTCTCAGCCTAACTAAAGCACAAAACTACACGTATAGTACCTCCAATTACCTTACAGTACAGCATAGCATTCGTATCGTTTTGTACAGAAATGATTGTGGGTTCTACGTACAGTATCACGTGTGCTGACAGTTGGCATTTCCGTATCACGTGTAAGGCAGGTGCCTTCTTTGATTCTAAACCAGCACACTTATATCACAATTCAATCTTCGTAAAATAATCATTAGCATTCCTTGGCTTGTCTCTCTTGGCTTCTTTTACTGGGCAAAGGGCTGGCAGTGACAAACCAGATGACTCATTCCGTGGCAAGAAGCTGTACACCCATACATTACATGGTGGCCACTGATCTGGATGAGATGTTGAGTAGAAATCACTCCTCTTCAACTACCCACTCGTCCTGTCGAGATACCGAGCAAACTCTCAGTCTCATCCACATCGCGCCATTTTCGAATACTGATTGGTCGCGTGACTGTCCACCAGTATATTTACGTGATGATCCGTTCACTTCATACAAACAGTATACTGTATTTTTGTAGCTGTGTAGCTTTTTATTGTAGCTGTGTGAATTCACTGTATAGTAATTATATCCTAGCTAAAAGGGGTTATGCTGCATGGGTTCCCTGTGAAATTTGGGGGGGAAGTTGCAAGTTGCTAGCTAGTTTTACTTTAAAATTTAGCACCAATTTTAAACTTTAAGGCGTTTTCAAGCCTTTAAATCGCAAAAATTCTGCAGCTCCTGGGGGTTGCACCAATGAACCATACAGCAAGTTTCATGCTGTGTCCTCTGTATGTCAGGTCTACAATTACACATAGTATAGAAAGTCTGAAGAACAACAGATAGGCTTGAGCATGTTTACATAGCTAGCTAGCAGTGAAATATTACTAAAATTGTATATCTGAGTGTCTAATTTTCAAAAATTTCCTGTGGGGGCATGCCCCCAGACCCCCCTAGAATGTTCGTGCTTTGCACACTCTGCAACAGCTCCTCTCTCATTGGCATGTATATAGTAGCAATTTCAACATTGTATTCAATGGCCTGACCAATTCAATTTTCCCTCCTCCGGCCCTGTACTATTATGTAGTGATACAACACATCTTATTACAAAGCGTTTAATAGTGTCAGGATAATATCATATATTAGACAATGGCATGTCAAGAATGCTTTGATATTTGCAAAGTATGCAGGGTTTTTATTCTAGTAAGACACCTGTAAACAGGTGGAACCTAGTAAGACACCTAGCCACAAACTTCAACAAACAAATTGCATACTTTGTGGGTTCATAACAAAATTCCAGTCACCACAGGCCATTGTCTAAATTACTAAGACATGCATTGCTAGGATTCTTCAGTGGATAAACACCCCTCAGGAATGATGTAATAATCACCTCGGCTCCTAGCAATGCATGTCTTACCTATGCATGTATCACTTTGACATCTCAGATCAAAGGAAACCACAGGGTTATTATATAGTTATACAACGGCCACGAGTGCTCTGCCTGATATAAACGCACGAGCCTGAGGGCCGTCAGGCCCGAAGGCAAGTGCGTTTATACAGGCAGAGCACGAGTGCACGTTGTATAACTGTTATGTACCACTCACCTAATAGGTGGGGAGAGTCTCACAAGACAGCTGTAACACTTATAAAGGCCAGGTTTCTAACATCGATTGTGGGTAACCAAGCTGGACGTTGCGATGACGTTCCCCCTGCAGCCACCTGAGATATTGAAAGCTAGTACGCTATGGGATAATTATATCACTAACCTGCATTCGCTGTTCGACTCTATGGTGCTCAGCATGCCAGCGTGATCACTCAATCGCCATATAGACTAAGCGCCAGACTAATCGCCATAGTGATTCTCTCGAGCGAAAAAAAGCAGCTAAATAGACGGTTTAAGTAAACAAAACCTAACTACAAAACGATACTAGTCTAATTCTTACTATTCACACTGGCTAAACTCGAATCTGGTGGCATGACAAAACTGGTTCCCACAATCGAACGTAAAGGTTAGTATTATTTAGAATATATTTGTTTTATTGAGTCATTGTCGAAGTGGACTACAGTTTAATCTGGGCTAAGATGGCACCAGACTAGTAAGGTGTATAAGAACGTTTATATATATGTAGACTAGAGTTGTGGCCACACGTGTTGGCTTTTTCGATCGCTGTTGGCTGCTTGTAAACATTATACGTATTGGTGACGTTATGGCCCACAATCGACCTTTACATGTCAGGCTATAAAAGAATTCGAGTGATCTGTGAAGTGTCTTTCACCTATTAGGTGAGGTGTCGTAGTGGTCTTCGCCACCGGCACTTGTGCTATGCTGCACAAAACCACAGCCAGTGCAATATCTGTATATTGCACTGCGGTCGGTGCATTATAACTTATAATGCACTCGTTATGGTCTACAAAACCGCAACGAGTGCGTTATAAGTTATAATGCACTCGCTGCGGTCTGCAGCAATGCAATATACAAATTATGGCACTGGCGGTGCCTTTGAACTGCCCACGCAGAGTGGTACATATATCACATATTGCCCTGTGGTTAGGGCAATATCATGATACAGCCCTGACCACAACTGCCTTTGATGCTGAGGCAGCTACAAAGCATCAGTTCCCTTTGATTATTTATATAGAGATGCTTAAAGGTTTGCATTGTGGTTTTGAGTTAGAGCTGCTTAAAGTTTTGCATTGTGGGTTTGAGTTAAACATGTTGGTTTAGTTAGGGGCATTGTTGTGAAGTAAAAAGAATTGAGTCAGTTACTAAGCATCACTAAATAATCATTTTTGCAATGTGGGGATTGTTTTTCTACATAGTACATTTCAACTGCATGAAAAGATGCCTCAAACATTCACAACCTATATGTCTAAGTGTTTATTTTAGCACCTTAGGTAACTTTATTCATCCACAAAGTGGCTATTTGGTTTAAAATGGTATCACTACAACCAGTGAAACCCACAATCATTTCTTTTCTGTGCCCACAATTTAAACCCACAATCGATTTTTGCAAACCTCTGTATAAAAGTAATGTGGTGAGTGCAGGTTTGTCTTCCTTCACCTATTAGGTGAGCATGCCAGAGTGGTATAATACTTCTACCATGGCCACTCAGGATTTTCCTGATATATATGCCCTCGCCCTCGGGCTTGGGCATATATATCAGGCAAATCCCTTGTGGCCATGGTATAACTATTAAATATAGAACTTTATGTGGGCAAGATCAAAGGAAAACGTATACTTTAAATTTCATAAAGTACACTCTCAGCCAACTGCTTCATCGAAAGAATAAAGCACTCTTTGTGGGCAATAAAGCACAGTTGTCCACGTGCCTTAGTGTAGGCTAATAGCCTATGGGGCTCACGCCAGTACAACTAATCACCCAGGCCAGTGAAGGCTGATAGCCTCGCCGCGCTGAGTGATCAATCACCCTAGCTAATAAGAGTTCTACCACTGGATTGCTTTTATAGACATACCTAAATGCTTCGATGATGGGTGGGAGAAGGTAACGTTGCTGTTACGTTTGTTAATGTAAACGGACAAGTCCTGGAGATATCACGGAAATACTTCACCATGTGACTCACAATAGAATTGATTGTGGGTTGCGAGCAAATCCTACCAAAAGATGTGATGAACGTCTACCATGCCAAACTATGGTGAACTACACATGAGTTACTTTGTTAAACTAGTTTGTGTGCATTCAGGCTGCTAATAGTTCGTGCAATGCATGTTAATTATGAGTCCTAGTGTATGGTGAAGCTACATGAGTAGAAAGTTCCATAAATCATTTAAAGCATAGCCTTGCTCATGCTATATGAAAATAAAGTAATTTAATTCAATTTCATCTACTAGAAGTCATCACTTGTCAATAAACCCACCACAGTCAACCATCAACTCTCGTCGTTATTCGTTCTTTGTTAACACTGTCTTTCTGTGGAATTCTGTACCATTAACCATCCTCAATGATCCAAATACAAAATCCTTCCGGCATTCATTATACCATTATGTGTGTTAATTGATGTTTTTGTATTGTTGTGCAGTTTTGTAATTATTTGTTTGTTGTATATTTTTGTAGTTGTAGTGTTCTTTTTTGTGGCTGACACCTTGTACAGGCTTTGCCTTTTGTGTATGCCTTCCATTGTGGTAAATTTGATAATAATAATAATAATAAGTACTTGGTGCTTGGCCTCGATGCTAATAAAGCACTCTGCTTCGCCTTGTGCTTTATTAGCATCTCGGCCATGCGCCTCGTACTTTATTTTTCATATACCGTATAGCTGGTAATTTTCGAAAGGTTTTTATTTTCGGATATTTCGAAGAGGCCCTTCTCTTCAAAAATAAATTCCCACGTCTGGTTGTTTTTCGAAAATAAATTCCCACAAGTGAAAGCAACCGTCCAACTTTCGGCGATTCGTTCGTGTATTCCTCGAGTTTTAGCTCCGTATTGCTGATGATAATGGGTAAACTGTATCATTACTGACTACCAATAACCAGAAAACAGGTGATCCAGAATGGGAATTGATGCCGTCTGCTCTAGAATCTATGGTAGGATAGCTAGCTATGATCGAGCGTGATCGTGCCAGTGAATTCACTCCACCCGAGACTCCCTCAGTCTTCTCTCCAGTGCACAGGAATGGGGATTATTCCATCAGTAAGTCAGTTTTCGGCAAACATTCACTCATCTTCATAATTTGTGACACGAATTTCCGTTTATTTGAAATCCATCCGGACTTCGAAATATGCACTCTTCGAAATTAAAATCTTTCGAAATTCAGATTTTTGCTTCTTGTGCGGAAATTTCTGTTTTGAAAATAACCCGCTATACGGTAATACTCGCGGCTATGCTTTAACATATACGTAATGTACAGTAGTAAACTGTTCATTACACTACTCCATTTTCAGTATTAATTAACTATAATTCGTACATATATTGACAGAAGCCATACAAGCCGATTCTACAAAGCCATATAATTCATTTATCATCACACTGTATTCACACTAGCCCACCTTATTCTTCATATTAACATTAGCCCCATGATCTACCAGTAGGGCTGTCACATCAGTATGGTTATTAGTAGCAGCATAGTGTAGTGGTGTATACTTGTTCCCCTGTATAATACAAGTGATATTATATGGCTTCACCGGTACATACACAAACAACACATAATTCCCTATTATTGGTGGGATTGTGATTTGGTATAACAACACAATATAACACTTCAACCACAAACTACTACACCAACAGGATAATATATAGACTGTTATTTCTTGCCAACTGTCAGTAATTTTCATAACAAAATTACATGATCGATCCCAACAAATTTGGACTACTCTAATTCACATACAACAGAGTCACTATAGAATCAGTAAATAACTACTAGTTCCAGTTGATGAGATGACAAAAAAACTGTACAACATGTGAATATGTCACCTTATATGGACAAGGAAGCCATACTACCACACACAACCTATACACCACATATTGACTCACCTTATAAACAGCATCCACCTCAGCTCCCCAATTGAGGAGAGCTGAGGCCACATTGTAGTGACCATTACCAGCTGCTACATGTAGTCCAGTCCACCCATCCTGTAGGAAGACACAACTACACTAACACACTAACACTGCTCACTCAACAACATCAATTATTTACTGTACATGTTATCATATGATAATAATGGTAGGATTACACATACTGTAAACTATTGGGTGTTAGGACAATTGTGTGATATCACTATTGATAATAATTCAGTACACAATTTATGGTGTAATGGGTAGCAGATTAACTTAACACATAACATACAGCTACATAGCAGGATATGGCACATGTCTTGTACACACATAACTATTTTGAGGGTAAGGTACACACACAGTAACTAAAGACAAACTACAGAAGTGCTGGCTAGACTGGTTTAACTAATACTGGTATTACAATCAATTCAAGTATTTCCCTTAATACACAAAAAATTCAAGTCTTCATTGAGTACTACAGAATGGTGGGTCATTGTACCACAGATGTGTCATTGAGTGTGTGTGTCGCCACCACCTGTGTGTGTCGCCACCACCTGTGTGTGTCGCCACCTGTGTGTTGTGTTGTTTGTACTAGTGTACCAAGGTGTAGCAACGTGTTAATGTATACTTTAAGATGCCACACTATAATCAACACATTTGTACTTAATGCCCAGCTGTTATATAATTGTTACAGACAGGAATTCTATACATCAACTATACAATACCAATACACACACACACATACTGATTACACTCACCTCATCAAGATCACCAGTGACATTCACCCCACTGGTGAACAACTGTTGAAGAACACTAACATCACCAGTACTAGCTGCTGTCCATATCTTATCCTTCTCCTCCTACAATGACATCACCATGGTAACATGAGTACTTATTATAAACTATTTTCATTACTACTTCAAACATACACCTCAACAACGTGATATGAACCATGAAATGTACACATGATCAAATGACTTGGATAATATGAACATTGAATGTATTTTATACTGAATAACTCAATCACTCAGTTTTGCCATACTGTAAATGTACAAAATTTTCAAGGACGTAATTTTTGGTATTTTGCGGTTGCTCGGCTTTCCACAAAATTTTTATTCTCAAAATTAACAATTACAATAGATCTCAGTGTGATCCTTGAAAACAAAACTGCAAAAATCCTGACATTTGTCAATCCACAATAATTACGTACCTCAAAAATTTGTACATATATGGTAACCTATTAGCCCACAGTCTCTACTAAAAATTTCTGATCATAAATAACTTGAGGAACAACTAGCCTGCTACAGTGGTACTGTTCTATACCATATGGTATGTACCATACGCGTATGGTACAGCAATTCGTACCATGTGAGTATAGCTAACCTACATGGTAGCTATGCATATAATATCAAGCAGAAGGGTTTTGCACTGCCATACCTATTGACTATGCTGGATGGCACTCTGCTTTCATTTCCTTTTAGGGAGGGGGAAGGGGCTAGTCTCCGAGACTCGCTTAGTGGTTTCTGTTCAGTGAAGATCGAGATACTCTAATAGAGCAGTCATATTTTGATCTGATTATTCTAATCTATAGAGCTAAGATGTACTTTGCTTTACTGTGATTAAGATATAACTTAATTGATTTTCTTTACTGTATGATGCATACCTACAGTAGCTATATTATGCAATTTAAAATAAAAGAATATTGATGGCATGATATAAGTGATGAAACTGACATCTTATTTTGTTAGGACAATATATAGCTACAACATAACTGCAAGGGTCTAGACTCAAGGGTAGCATGTACTGGTACCATGCACTTCTGCCAAATCATAGCATAAGCACTGATAGCTACTGCCGAATGAATGAATTGGACCAGACATTTGCTTGAGACCATCTGCAGCATTCTACTAGTCATCAAATGACTTGATCATGATGTATTTGATGCAAAGATAAATGGCTATTTAAATTAATGCTTTACAGAATTGTGCAAAAAGTTTAATTACAATAGCTATTGAATAATACTTTCAGAACTGCGGGTCTACCGGTGTCACCAGTGTCTAGCACTGGTAGCTGCACCTCGAGCTGGACATATAAAATTACTAGTAGGTAAAAATTTAAAGGGTATATAGGAAGAAACCTATATAGTTAAATAATGAAATAGTTCATATAAACAGGAATCATGCCAAAGCATTAATTTGCAGCAGGGACTACTAAGTACAAAATTTAATGCTGGCAAATTTATTAACGGAACATTCCAAATAATAATTTTTCAATATAAATTTATTTGATGGGATAGATCAATTATTGGTGTACTGTTCCACAGTCTCGGTAGCTATATGATAAAAACAATAATTCTGGCAGATCCAGTCTTGAATTGTGTTAAGTCATGCTGATCTAGTAGGATCTGATAAGAATTCTACATAGTGAAAATTAATAAAGATGAAATAATAATAATCAACTGGGTTGGAAACTTCACAAAAAAAATGATATCACCTATGTACAGTAAGTAATAAAAGTATATATCAAAGGAAGGAGATTAAATATCATAAGTCTTGATTTCTATAGTCATTGGTGTAATCTATAACGAATGTATCTCGTTGTCTGCTTAACAAATGTATTTCATTTCAGAGAAGTATCTGGCAGTTAATTCAATACAATAGTGCCACCATACACCCATGAATTCCCAGCTTGCATTTTTATAATAAATGACTTCATTTCTCCACAGTGGAAAATGCTATTGCTTTTAAACTACACAAGCTGGTATAATGCATGTTCTTTAGAATAGTTGAGTTAAAATTATCTAGCTGTTGCATAGCAACTGCATACACTGAAAATGTATGGTAAATTTTAATTTTTGTTCCTTCTTCCACACAGTACATAATTGTGGTTGCAATTGCTACACATATATTGCTTCCTATTGGATCCATGACCCATTGTTTAATTGATACCTGAAGATAGTCAAAGATTAGTACAACAAAGCTATAGAGCGATATTACCCAAAAACTCTACTAGGCGCTTCTCTATACTTGTACGAACTTTGTAAAAATAATGTGCTTGTGTTTATGGTGCCCAATCATCCTTTCAACATAAAACCAGAACAGTATGCTCCTTGCCTTACTCAGAAATCTTGAAGTTTGATCTTCTAAAGCATTATTTGAGGACAAAAGACATTGATTTCTGTAAGGCTGTAGAACTGTTTCCAGCATACTGATATTCATGATTATTTTTTCAATGAATGTCATTGAATGCATGGTTTTAAGTGATATAAACACTAAGCCAGTAGAGGTAGCGTTGTAGCTCAACATAAACATATTATAGATTTTGATATAATTCAGTATCCACAATTCCATATAAATACACATTAAAAATACTGCATTCTGATTGGCTAAAACATAGCGACCATATTAATTTGCATCCAAATCGAGCCAATTTTTTCAGGTATATATTAATTCATTAATATTTTATTCTATTGTTGCTAGATAATCTATTGTTTTAGTACACCTATACTTAAAAAATGGATATTTATGCCTGGTGATACTAAAGGAGTGTAATTTCAATTAGATGAGCTCAAGAAGTACAATGAAATGATTGCTCAAACAGAGGAAGATCTGTAGAATGCTGATACAATAACATTGAGGGAGGTATAGCAAAGAGATTTAATTGTATAGAAAGCAATGTTCCGGTTTGCAACTTAATGTAAATCTGGCTGTAACTTATAGCACTATTAGACATGATACTCTAAGACTGATGATGTGTATGGTAATTAATTGTGCAATAAATTCTTTTAAAACTGTAGTTTGCTGAATCTTTGCTATAAATGAGGTATTGCCTACTGAGATGAAGTAGAAAAACATACCATGACAGAGATTTTATGGTGAGTTTATGAGTTCTAATGAATAATTCAGTAATGAATGTATATTATCTAGTATATTGTTTAATTGTTAAGTGTGTTGTAGCCACTCACTATACTCAGTTACTGTCATGCTTGTGGATAGGAAGACAATGTGTTTAGCTACTCTTATTTGAATGTCAGTGTACTCTTTAAAGTTAACAACATCCACATTAATTTGTGCTGCAGGTCCATTGTGATGAATGTGAGTGGTGGTACTATTTACAGTATGTAAAAAAGAAAAGTATGTAAACAAGAAATTGGATCCTCAAAAGAAGAAGAGTGTATATAATAGATAAAGATGCAAAGACAGTTAGGGGCCATGTTGCACAACTGATGACACTTCTGAAGTTCATTTTTTAAGTTGTTAGCTTTGCAGAAGCAGTATAATTATGTGTAATTCAGTTTGAACTTACTAGCTACCATGCACATTGTAATTGCTCTCCTTGCTTATTTACGCAATTGTGTTGTAAATTGTCAGTTATCCACACTTATAATTGAGACCATCTGATAGCTAAAGTAGCATACATAGTACCACCATTCATGTGAAGTTCTGCAGACAACATGTGATCATGTACATAAGATTTAGATACATCAGTAGGACTATAGTGGGAACTGCATGGGCAAGGTATAAGGATAAAATGCATGTGTGCAACATGCTGATGAATAAATTTTTAGTTGCAGATTATTTTGTTGTGTTCTAAGTTTACTCAGCTAGAAATACCTGTAAAGGTAGACCCATTGTAGCTAGGCTAGAAGACACTGAGAAAAGGCACAATACGCATATGGTACGTACCATACGCATATGGCTATACCGTACGCGTATGGTACGGTACAAAATACGCATATGGTATAGAACAGTACTATTTAGTGACCTGCTGAGTGAAACTAACTAAATTTACATTTTTCTCAAAACTTATAACTTCTTACAGGTTTTTGCAATTGAATTTGGTGACTTTGCAATTGAATTCGTCCCGTTTGCAATTGAGTTCGTTGCTTTTGCAATTGAATTCATCCGGTTTGTTCGTCGGTTTTGCAATAGAATTCGTCTGTAACAAGAATGGCAGCTGGAGGAAACACGAAAACATGATGTAGCAGATGCTACAAGAACTTGTTCAAGTACAACAGTAGTAAACAACTCTTCATAAGGCAATGATTCTTCCTCTACAGCCTCTCCAGCAACATTCCAAACTCTACTACGCCATTCGCGATGGGTGTGGTCTGTTACGCTGCAGATGGCCCCTCGCCGCAAGTGGTCCAGCCGGACTAACTACCGCGCCTCAAGTAGTCCGGCTGGACCATGTAAAGTCGCTGCAGATGGTCCGCCCTGCTGCAGCTGGTTCCCCCAATGAAATCTCCACTATCAGCTTCCCAGTCAGTACTAGCTCAACGCCTTGATCAAAACGCACTGCCCTCCACGAAATACGAGTCCTGGAAGCGAAATTATTATTATTATTATCAATTTACCAAAAAGGAAGGCATACACAAAAGGCAAAGCCTGTACAAGGTGTCCGCCTACAAAAAAACAAACATACATATACATATACCTACAGTACACTACAAACAAAACAGTACACAACAAAACACAAAACAGTGATTAAGAAGTTACTTGACACATAAGTAATTATAAAGGTGATGCCGGAAAGACTTTCGATTACTGTCTTCAAGGATATGTAATGGCACAGTGTTCCAGAAGAAAGTTGTATTGACAAAAAAAGAATATCTCCTAGAATTAATGGTGGACTGTGGAGGGACTAGTGAAAGATGGTGACTTCTGGTAGATGCTATGGAATTAAATCAACAGTGACTATTAAATGTAATAGATGTTTGCTGGTGATATATGTCATTGAGGAAACTGACCGAAAGGAAACTTCGTCTTGACTGGAGAGAAGGAAGGTGAAGTTGGGAGCAACAATCATTCGAAGAAATGGTCCAAGAGCTGGTAGATGGACTCCAGCGACTCCCACAGATCCATCGAGCTGCCCGCTTTTGTAGGGACTCTAGTAGTTGGATATCTCCCAAATTATGGGGATTCCATACGACTGCAACATACTCTAGCGTTGGCCAGATGATAGCTTTGTATGCGGCACACTTAGCTGCACGGCTGCAACCAAACATTGATCTACGTAAATAGTTCAAAGATTTGGTGCCCTTACTGACAACATACTTGCAATGCTTAGACCAGTTTAACTTGGAATCTACCTGCACACCAAGATACTTCACAGGATTACTCCATGAAATAGGTTGATGGTTAATGGAGTATGTAAATGGAATTGGTTTGCGTTTGTTAGTTATCATCAAAGCTTCACATTTGGTGGGATTTAACTTTAATTGCCAGCGACTAGCCCAGGAAGAAATGGCAGTGAGGTCATTTTGTAGGGAAGAACATTCCTTGAGAGTGTTAGCTGGAGCATAAAGTAAAACATCATCAGCAAACATTTTAACAGTGGAGTGTTTTACAACAGAAGCCAAATCATTTATGTAAATCAAAAACAAAAGTGGACCCAAGACAGTTCCCTGTGGAACCCCAGAAGTAACAATGGCCCAATCTGAAAAAGTACCATTGATTACCACTCTTTGTTTTCTTTTAGTTAGAAAAAATCTAAGCCATGACAGTACTTTACCATGAATTCCTAGATAGCTTAACTTAATCAGAAGGCGTTCATGTGGTACAGAATCAAAAGCCTTCGCAAAGTCAAGCAGTAGACAATGTACAGTGCTTTGTTGTTCTAAACATTGAGACCAATCATCAACAGCCTCAGTCAGAAGAGTTACAGTAGATCTTTTATTTCTGAAGCCAGATTGAGAAGGACTAAGCAGTTGGTGACGCTCCAAAGCAGAAACTAAGTGTCGGTGCAAAATACGCTCAAAAACTTTGATTACAACAGAAGTGAGACTGATTGGTCTGTAGTTACTAGGATTATGCTTGTCATTACGCTTGTGTATCGGAACAATATTTCCTGAAACCCAGTCAAAGGGAAGAGTACCTGTTGATAGTGATTTGTTGAATAAGTGACAAAGAGGAATGGAAATATAATCTGCAGCATTTTTCAGTAGAAATGAAGTAATATTATCAGGGCCACAGGCTTTGTTAACACTCAAGTGGCACAAATTCGAGTAATGAGAGAGAGAATAAACGTCTTAATGATTAAGACAAAATATACATTACAAGCATACAGGGGCCTAGACACATGTGCTGATGGATCAGTACAGGAGCCCTGGCAAGACTTACATTAACTAAAAGTAAATTAAATTACAATACACCAAAAAAAAAAAATCTATATCTACATATATGTAATACTTAAAGTTTACCTAAGGTGGTCTAAAAGATCCCAGCCTGGGGAGGCTCTAGAATTAAAAATTCTGTAAGAACAGGACACAGCAATGTGAGCTGCCTGCTCAAACAAGGATCTTATGGTTTTCTTTGGCACTTGACAGGCAGTAACCATTTGAGCAATTGTTTCTGACAAAAAGTGACCTAAACAACCAATTTCAATGGGAACAAGATTGACAGTTAACCCAGAAAGTTGGAGGTCATATTGCAAGGAGCTATATCGATCTTCCTTTCTAACTCTAGCAGCAAGAAGATGTTGCTGGGTATTAGTTGGTACTGTCAATTCGAACAAACAAATGGAATCATTAGAAACCAATACCAAGTCAGGCCTGCTGAGGTGGAGGAAAGATTGGTTGGGATGGTACTAGGGGGGCTGGAACTAGCTAGATAACCTGGAAGGTCAGCATAAAGTTTGAATGTTTCAGGTAAATGTTGTTGGAGCCCATGAACAAGGACCTGTAAAACTGAATCATGTCTCCAGGTATACCTGCCTTGATCTAGAGCAGTAGGACAGCCAGTCAAAATATGGTTTGTTGTGGGTTGAGGAGCTTGACAAAGAGCATATCTAGGATCAGTAATGATGTTCCATCTGGCCAGGTTCATAGGGGATGGTAGAGTGTCACAACCAGCACGTAGCAGGAAGGACAGTTGTTTTTCAGGGAGGCTATACATCAATCTCTTCCATAGAGGGCAAGCTTGCTCCAGAGTTACAATATCTAAAAATTTATTTTGAATAGTTAATGGTTCCAGTTTTGACTTCCAATATTCAATGTGAGCAGAACGTAAGTTGTGGCGAGCATGGTTCTTGAAAGTTGCTGAGTGAATGTTGGCAACTGAAGCCTTAGCAGCAGATAAACATGCAGTCAAGGACAGTGGAAGAGATATCGAATCTGTTAGCTAAAATAGAATGTCGCAGCTCTATAATCAGTGGATCAACTGACCGTTCAATAGCCAGAATTTATGAAAACTTGGCTGATTACTTCAGGTGTGGTAAAAAGGGGAGATCCAACACATCCGGGTGGAAAACAGTTCCAGGAGTACAATTTCTGGGGAGGTTCAACCAATTTTTCACAAATTTCAATACTGATGACTGTGCTGAAATAATAGAAGACACGGTAAGCCTCTCAACAGCTAAATGAAAATGTAGAACAGAAGACACAAAGTTTTTTAAGATCCATATCTTATATTCTCCCCGAATAGAACACTTATCGATGGATTGTAAAAATTTTTTAATTTGTCGCTTCATGTTAGCAGAAGCTACCGATTGAGCAATAGTTGGAGAAACACCAATAATGCGACCCAGAAACTTAGTACAATCCACATATAAAGTTCTAGAATGTTCAGAATTAGAATGCAATGTTTAGAATTATATAAACATATAATTCTAAACATTGCATTGTTTTGCATTTGCACGTGGTTTTTAATTCGTGTACGCATTGTGGGCACCAGTGTCCCTTTCGACCCCACCTTTCAAAAATACTAACAAAACATACTCTAATGGAGCAGTCAGTCAAATACTTTAATGGAACAGTCACCACTATGACATGGCAGCATGGCTTAGTGTCATGTAGTCATCCACATACAGTTGCCAGCAGTATGTGACAGGATAACACTAAGATGCATCTCTGGAAGAGGCTACAAATAAAGCTTCTGGGAACCTCCATCAGCTTGCCATGGTTGTGCCAGATAAACAAGTACACAAAATTTTTTGGAATTTTCAACTAGAGTAGGGACCATAGCTCATCGATAAAAAGTACTGAAACAAGCTGGAGTAGCGCATGATATTAAATCACAGTAAAACAATAAGAAGTGTTATATCCCTACTGTTATGGTATCTTGAGCACAGTAGGGATATAACACTTCTTATTGTTTTACTGTGATTTAATATCGTGTGCTACTCCAGCTTGTTTCAATACTTTTTATCAATGTGCTATGGTCCCTACTCTAGTTGAAAATTCCAAATTTTTCTGTGTACTTGTTTGTCAACTTTTTTGTAAATATTATTATTATGACTGGTGAACCCACGCATACCGCATCTGAAATGGCGCCGTGCACCCCAGCTATATCAATTATTGTCTGAAAAGTGAAGTATCCATTACGCTTTGTTGTTGGCTATGTTCAACCTGTTACATAGCAGTACGAATCGAGAACTGTTCGAAAAGCACCTCTGCAATCAAAACAATTACTATGAAAAATATGGACGATTTCCATTGCTATCGCCAAATCAACACTTTTCACTGTCAGCAAAGGCAAGTTATAATTACCGGAATAGAAACTGGAAACGAAATGGAACAAAACGAAACCGGTCTATAGCATCTACCCCCACTGAAGTTGCACTTGTAGTTGTACATATTATGTCTCTGTAAGGGGAGAACGATCGCAGGCTTTGTCCTTTGTATAACCCTTGTCTTTTGATAAAACCAATTGATAATCTAATCTAATGCACAGACCCAGCCTCAGGTAACAATGAATCTATAACCATAATTGTATTGCTTACATCATCACCACAGGGTCCAAGCCTGACAGGGTCACTGATTATCACTACCAATAGCTAGTCCATCTGTAAATCAAGATTTTTAAATTATAGCTTGACAGTAGCTTGGGGCCTTGATTACTTTAACTAGCTAGCTACCAAGAGATTTTCATGGTTTAATTTTCATGGATTGCCACAAATGCAGGGAACAAATTTTCTTCATGTAAATTGTTATGATCAGTGACCCTGTGGTGCTGATGTAAGCTATACAATTATGATTTTAGATTCAGAGGCTGAGTCTGCATGTGCATTAGATAAGATTATTGATTGGTTTTGTAAAAAGACAAGGGTTACACAAAAGGCAAAGCCTGCAATCGTTCTCCCCTTACAGAGACATAATATGTACAACTACAAGTGCAACTTCAGTGGGGGTAGATGCTATAGACTGAGCTATAGACTGAGCTATAGACTGAGCTATAGACTGAGCTATAGACTGAGCTATAGACTGAGCTATAGACTGAGCTATAGACCAGTTTCATTTTGTTTCATTCCGTTTTGTTTCTGATTTCTATTCTGGTAATTATAAGTTACGGTCAGCCAAGATGAATAGGACACAAAGGAGGACACTGGTAAGTCCATGAAGAATGCATTGTATGTACTGGGGTATGCCAAAAGGCACCTCTCAGGCCGAAGCGAAGTCAAACAGTGAAAAAATCAAGCCCGTAGCCTTAGCTGCTATTGAGTTATGCTTGTCTGAAGGCATCAGTCAGTCAGTCAGGCAGTCAGTAGAAAATTACATTAATTAAATAAATTATTTTTAAAATTCTGTAGCAACTTATTGAAAGCGTTTCGGGTCGATTTGAAACCTTGTTTGGGCTTAGTTTTACCTAATCAATACTGCCTCATCGTCATCAGGAAAAATCGAGGCTGGTTTTTGGGTGATGTTATTTTGTGGGCCACACCTACTCCTTTGTGGTCCTTACTATACAGTACTATCGTACTAAATGATAATGGCTTGAAAAGCTACTAATCTTATAATGGAAATGAACTGCCTGCCCGCATGCAAATTTGTCTGAGTGCAGGACGGGAAATAGTATTTGGAGTGGCCATATGCATAAATCTGGTAGCATCAAGCTCAACTGAGGATACACACAGTTACATAGTGAATAGTTTGGTTACAGACGGACTGATCCATCCTGTACTGTGCAGCATATTTGCAGGTGTCAGAAGTAGCTATATCAATGGTTTACGCCTCTATCCAAAATTTCCATTACAATTAATTATTCTCTAAGGCATGCACCGAATCACGTGACATACGATAAACTTACTTTGGTAAGTTTCCCCAGCTTTTTTCCATCTCGGGCCCTAGTCTCGGCCTGACCCATTTTGAGACGATGAAATCTTCTTTTCTGGTTGGATGGTTAAAATGTCTGCAAATATGGGATGGGCACTGGCCGGAAATTGTAACACGTTCATCGCGTGATATCAAACACTGATCAAAGGTGTTATCTTGCAAGAAACTGATTGCTAGATCCTTGATCTCGTCCTTGATTCAGTTCTTGGAAGCTTTATTAAATAGATATTGTTCCAAGTATTTAATACTGTATACAACACAGTAGCTGGTAGCTCATCAGTGTAGTTTGTGCAAATTTAAAGAGTGCATACGTTACATCAGTCCAACATAGAAGGGGCAGAGCTAAAGGCTATAGTATCTATGGCAGAGCAGCTATGGCCATAAGGAATATCTACAAAACTTAAACCTTCAGCATTGTAGCTACAATCACCTGAAAGAGTTTTCTCAAGCCACTGAAAAGTATGCCGGGTGCGGGTTAGGCCACTCCAATTGGTAATTATGTTTCTGGTCCACCGCCCACATCCTTTTTTGGAGAATGTGAAATTTCAGAAATAGCTACATGAGTAAAATGCCCGCATCAGCTTTTTGAAAAACCGGCCTGGATTTCAGAAACAAACATTGAGCTGCAACAAGTATGCTAAGTCTAACTATCTACTAGTAAGTGTCATAATTTGTATTTTATCAGTGAAAACCTGCAAGAAATGGGCAGAGTGCATAGTACGGATCGATATGCTCTAATAGAACAGTCAGTAAATCACAAAAATTTTATTTATTTATTATTGTTTTTCAGTACATAAAATTATACTGAAAGCCACTGGCAAGTGCTGCCAGTGACTCACTACAAAAACAAAATTAATTATATTATAAGTAATTAGTCACAATAGTACTTCATATATTGGCAATACTCTAATTGATCAGTCACTTCATTGTTGCTTTGTTGCTGAATTCCACCCGCCTGCACCTACAACTGATTTTCAAAGGACCAGAAACATAATTACCAATTGGAGTGGCCTTAGCTAACTCAGTATAGTGCTCTGAGTCAGATTATTCCTTGTTTGGCGGTTGGTAGCAATGTGACCATAAGTTTGTTGCCCGTGGTCAATTGCTGTTTTCATCCTGTACTATTTGTGTACAGCCAACTTGGTGCATGCCTGACACTTCTTTGCATTTGTGGATGTCACGATCATTCCTAGTGTACTAGCTACAACATCTTTGTTGTATATCACCTGAAGGGGTTAGTGGTAAATGTGTGGTCAGTAGCAATTGTCAGAGGATCACATGTTATTGATGGTAGTAATTGAATGTTTTAGAGTCTGTGTCAACAAGTGATGTGGCCAACTGCGAGGCCAACTGTCACTCCCCGGTAACCAAGGTTACACAAAGGGCACAAAATACAGAATTAGTTTCAGATTCCATCAAAATACAGTTTCAGATATGTTTGTAAGCACTAGAAATGTTTCAGGTCACATATCATCCAATATAATTATTAGCTATTATTATTATCAATTTACCAAAAAGGAAGGCATACACAAAAGGCAAAGCCTGTACAAGGTGTCCGCCTACAAAAAACAAACATACATATACATATACCTACAGTACACTACAAACTAAACAGTACACAACAAAACACAAAACAGTGATTAAGAAGTTACTTGACGCATAAGTAATTATAAAGGTGATGCCGGAAAGACTTTCGATTACTGTATTCAAGGATATGTAATGGCACAGTGTTCCAGAAGAAAGTTGTGTTGACAAAAAAAGAATATCTCCTAGAATTAATGGTGGACTGTGGAGGGACTAGTGAAAGAATTCCATTCAGTTAAGGGTGACTACATGATATAGTGAGGGGTTTGGGGGTAACTGTTAATAGAGCCAAAAACATCACTGAACCCTGCAACAATATGGTCACACTGCAATACAGGATGGGCGAAGCATCATGATGACCCCTGTAATGCTCCCAGGTAGTTAGTCAAGCAGAAAGCCTTTCAACCTGGGTGTTGAATCATTGATTGACATACAACACATTGTGTATTTATTTATTTATTTATTATTAAAGTGTTTACAGCACAAGTGCTGAAGATCTGTAAGACACCAGGTCCTGTTTAAAGATGCCATATTAAGTATGCTTGAAAAGGTGAGAAAAATTGTGTATAATATATTGTGTTGTAATACTCAACCTCTGGGCTACAAGTTCCCTTACTCTAAAAGCGAAGGGGCGGGCGCTGCCAGACTATCGAGCGAGCTATCGAGTGATCATGTTGCGTAGTTTATTAGCGGTCAGGTGGAGACCTCGCTAAGTTATTTATCGCACAAGATGTTGCCGTGCAGTAGCAGCAGCAACAGTGACACTGGAACAAACTGGAAAAGAGTTTCGTGGCTAATTTCGTATGTAATTTTGTTGGTGGCGGGTACGTTGTTGTTACCAACTGGAACAGTTGGTCAGGATCCGGGTGAGCATTAGTAAATGTTCCTTTGTGCTGTATTAATGTTGTAAGTGTAAAGCTGGGAATAAAAGCCAAACACGTTGTTAGTTGTACGTGATTAGTATGCACAACCTGGATTTTGCCATGAAAACCACTCAGACTAAGCATTTGTTACCATAGATAGTAGAGGGGGTGTTACTGTGTGACCACTAATTGGACCAATTATATGGGAACAAATTAATTCATGTCTTCAATAGTGTGTGCTGGCGTAATGGAGCCCCTACACTTGTGCGTGTGTTGTGTCATAGATTATATATTCCCTACCCGGGATTGGAAACCGGAGGCATTTCTGTATAATGCGAGCCGTCAGCGTTGAAATAATCAACACATTTTCTTTGATTACTATGGTTTCGTCCAGAGGCGTAGCCAAGGGGAAGCATTTGCCCCCCCCCCCCCCCCATCACTGTGAGTCGTTTTTTTTGTTTGTTTGTTTTTTTTAACCTCCGTCACAAGCTTACCAGTATTAAACTGACACGCAAATGACTATAAATTATGTGCGCTACTATGCGGTATCACCAGGGGTTGCTAGTGAACGCGCACACAACATTCAACTCGCTCGTGAATCCACTGAACGAAAATATTAGAGACACACTTCTATATTTAGCCTAGGTTACTCACGTGATAGAGCATTTTTGAATCTAAAGAGTGACCCGCTCTAAGGACCTCGCCGCGGCAGGAGTCGCAACTCACAAGTGACAAAGGAGACCAGATGACGCTACGAACCTACTGCCTACGAGGTGATAAGGTGTTAAATGTATCAAGTTTATTTTCTCGAGTTGATCACACTAGATCTTTGTATGGAAGTGCAGTCTATTTTTTTATTACTTTATCAGTCAGTCAGGCAGATCAGTCACAAGCTTACAAGTTCTGCTGGCAAGAAAGGCAGGTAGGATTTCATGCAATACGTGGCATTTGAATTTCGCCGAGTGGAATGAGTGAACATGTCATCCTGTCAGCAGTGTGCTAGGACTGCAGCACAAGCCGTGGCTAAACTTCAGTGTATTAGCACTGAGATATTAACAATATAGCTCTACCGGACTGTGGATGGATTTGTTGGAGTACAGTTGTGGCACGTGCGATGATGCTCGACGAATATACCTCATTGATAAGTGATAAGCAATCAGTACTGAAATAGTTATGTAGCCAGTTGTGTAAGCTGTAATACTACACCGTATGTTGGCTAGCCCACCATTGGGTCATTATCCCTTTTTGCAATCATGAATGATTTTGAGCATTTCGTGGGGGCATTCCTGCCCCTCCATCACCTTTTGGCTAACTGCGCCCCTGGTTTCATCTTACCGATGATGAAGAAGAGGATAGGAAAAGCATTTGGTATCTTAGTTGCTGTACTTGAAGGATTTCCAATCATGGTAAGTTCAATCCAGTTGTGTTACTGAAAAATGATCGTCGAAAATCCCAGATCGATACATGCATCTATCCGTTTTGTTTACTGAATCGCTATTTGTCATACCCTGAAAGTTTGAAGGTTTTAGAGCTCTGAGGAAGTGTTCAAATCCCCTGTAAAGTATCCCAAGTAACAACTAAATCAATTTTGCGTCTTTCTAACTAGGTAAAGTCCATACAAACTTTGTTTTCAGGCGAAATTACAGCAAAAGACTCTTTTGATATGCAATTTGCAATGCCGAAGTTTGGAGGTTTTAGGGCATTGTCTAAGAGATTATTGCTGGATTTGTCGTGTATTTCTAGGAATTTAGTTCAATAGGAATGGTTCACATGAATTTATTGTCTGGTATCCATAAGCAGTAGTGTGAAATATTTGTGTTTGTAAACTCTATGTAAAATTTTTATACTCAGTAGTTGTCTATACACATATTTTTACTGCAGTATTTCTTTATTTAATGACAGGAAAGTCAGCAGGTTGAGTCTTCAAAGCAGATAAAGTCCAAACTGAAGAGATTGGCAGTGTATGTCCATACTAGGAATCTTGGTGGTCACCATCTAGCTAGTGTCCATGCCGGCATTGTCTCATCAATGCACCGATTAAAGTAATCTTCACAAAGATCTCATAGGACCATGGCAGTCTTATATGTGAAGTTATACACTTTCTATGTAAGCATATTCGAGAAAAGGATGATTGTTGCTGGAACCACCGGCCTATAGACTATGACTGCAGCTATTTTGTGTAAATAATATAAGGTTACTGAATTGTGGTATGGGTTTGCTGCTGGCAGCTTGTAACTATTGATTTCTATTGAAGTGACTATACTGTGTAGATGACCGATAAATACTGGGCAGTGTTATACATGTAGGAATACAATTGTTTGATGTAAAAAAATGTTGTAATTTATAATTGAGATGTGATTTTATGTGTGATAATTCCAGTAATGATTTGATGCTAGTTACTTGTCACATGCAAAGCTATAAATCCTTTGCCACATAGTCTCTTCAGCCATTGTGTATTCTTTGCTATCATCCAAACACTTGCAAACCAACTGTTCCATATGCCGGAGACATACTATGTATTATTGTGTCTTTAAAATGGGTGGTCTATCTGTCCCTAACTATACCACCTTTTTCTCCTCTTTGTATACATGCAGGTAGTTATAGTGGCACTGCTTTTCTATACACACTTGACAGCTCTCTAACATCAGTTGAACTGATAGCAGCCATGCAGGCTCTGACTGTTACTGTACATTTGTGCAGCAGGTGCAACTCACATCGATCAATTGATGCTTCAAAACTATACCAAATCATCATGAATCATGGCTGCATTTTAGCCAAAAAATGCTGAGGGTTAAGTCATCTAGTCTAGGGAAAACCAACACAATTCGTGTTTATTGTGTTCCATTCTCTGTGCAGTATTTTACATATTAGCAGCATAACACAACATACTGAAGTGCCTTTGTATTATCTCAGTGATCGTTTCAAACTGCAAAAGAATGTCAGTAACTCAATAAGATGCTGTTAGCAATTACAATAAAAGATGCAAAGTTTGCAGTGATGTGTCATGCTGTACAGCGTGATCCACTGCAAATTGCTCTTTCACCTACAAGGAAAGAAAGTAATGAAACAATACTGATGTACAATTAAGGTAAGATCACTTACAGATCAGCAATAATAAAACTAAAAGTTCTGAAAGTGTAACTATACATAGATGCAGTATACAGAATCATTTTAAGCCACATATGATATGTGACTATAATGTGTGCACTCACTGAATAGCTAGCTAGCTGTTCAGTGGAAGGCCTGGTGAGTAATGCAAGTTAAGCACCAGGTGGGTAAGGACTACAAATCCATTGTTACATGACCTGTGGGCGCTATATACGTAGCTCGCGTTCATCATCCATCACTGAGAGTCTTGATGTTCCTCTGCACAATTTCTTCCTGATTTACTGACGAACCGGATTTTCATTACACTACACCATTACACGTTCAACGCTGAGTGAAACTGTTGATTGGTGTTAATTGGCTTGGTTTCCAATCCTGGGTGGGGAATATATAATCTATGGTTGTGTGCATTAATAGGTATCTGGTGTTAATTGGGAAGCAAATGCCCAGCTATGCTAGTCTTGCTAAGCAGTGTGGGGCTGTTGTAGACCTTTGGGGTTCACAGTCTCTCTCCGTGAGACCTGACAGTCCTGCATCCTGTCCCAGTGCCTGAGTGATGTACAGGCATCCCAGTATTGGGTGACAGTAGCTGTGTTTTTCACAACTGCCGGAGGCTTTGCTTTGCTCTTTGCCAGTGTGTATTGTGGTAAAGTTTACTCACATTGTCCCAGTGTAGCCAATTGTTAATAGGACCTGGTGACGTGGTGTCAAGTGGGCATACAAATGTCCAATTCTTCGTTCATAGTAGTACTTATTTTGTGGAACTTTGCATTGCACGACCTCTATCCGTGTGTGATCGAGACACGTTTCACTGTATTACTGTTGCAACTTATTGAAGCACTTACGCTTGGTAGATACTTATGTAAGGTTTAATGCCACGCCTATTAATTAGTTAACACAATCTTGGTTGATTAATAACAATCGAGTACCAAGACCACATCTCTTAACAATCCACAATGACACAGACAGCCTGTTATTATTGGCCTAGCTGTATTTCATAATCGGCTAGCACAACAAAAATATGAAATAGTGGCACACCCCCTGGCTGATTCGAGATACTCTAATACAACAGTCACCCTAATAGAACAGTCACACGTGTATAGCAGTATGCTATAACAAAAAAGAACTTTAAAATTATTAAAATGAAGTAGATATTATTAATAATTTTTAATATACAATGTGAATATATGCAGTGGTAAATAAATGAATTGTTAGTAGTTCAAATTAATTGTTCAGTTTTAATTGTAATATTGATGTAGTCATTCATTACTGAATGAACATGTTCCAATATCTGTAATGACTGCCACTGCCTCACTACCTACAGTACATAATAGAAACAATGTCATACAGTCACTAGATCATATAATTACAACTACGCAGGCTCATCCCATGGTGATGATAGCATCTGTCTAGTTGTATTGTATTGTGTTGTTACAGGTTGGCATTTGAGAGAGCACTAGAATTAGACCCACAGTGTGTTGGTGCTGTAGTGGGACTGGCTGTATTAGAGTTGAATAGTAAACAGGTAGTGTGTCTTGATTATCAAGGTGTCCTGATTATCAAGGTGTCCTGATTATCAAGGTGTTCTGATTTTCCTGGGTTGAATAATTGTGCAAACCAAATATTAAAAAGGCACATTGCCTCATAGACATATCCACTCACCAAGAGATGTGTATTGTGGTGACATCATGTGACATTTCTGCAGCATGACTCAATCAAGAAGGGGGTGGAGCTGCTCTCCAGAGCATACACTATCGACTCCACTAATCCAATGGTACTTAATCATCTAGCCAACCATTTCTTCTTCAAAAAGGTATGTTAGTTGTCTCCTGAGCTGTGTGATACTGTATGACATTAAGCAGTGATGAATTAGTTTATTTTTGGCTAACAGTATTTATAGGACATGAATAGTGAAGTTGCATGATCATGTCATGCATTGCAGGGTACACCCATAATGGCCCATTTGTGGTGTTCATACAACAAATGTGTTGAAAATTGCTATACGCGTGTACTTCAGATCCCTTGTGACTACATGAATATTGCCAACTCAACTGGCTGCTTTGACATGCATAAACCACTTGCGATTCTCTACAACAAAACAGTTGATAACAGGGATAACACTACTCCAGAGGCTACTGAAGAAATCTAGCTGTTTGTGAAGTTATAGGCCAGTATATGCTTTGAACTCGGATATAATTCCAACTTTAATTACTTTTTCACATTAGACGTTTCAGTGGTTTCTGAAATACAATTTGTAGATATACAAATTTGTATGGGTATAGCTAAGTCATCAGGTTACGATCGCTTGTGAATTGCTACAGCAAAGTTAGCACAGCCACATCAACATTGGTACCATATCCAAAGTAGCTGACAAGTTACTACAGACATTATCCATTGCTGTATAGTGCCATTCTTGTTACCAATGGATACAACTAACAACTAGCAGAGTATTTCCTTTCAGATAAAACATTTTCTGCAATTACATAACTCTTTTTCACAGTAATCCATTTACCCCAGAAACTGATACCTTATAGACGGTGAAGGCTTCGATAACTAAGAGCACTGCATGCTAACAAGTTGTAGTGAAGTCAAAATTGTATCAAATATCACACAAGTTATTAGATTAATCTGCCATATGTCATTGGTGACGGTTACATTATGTGTAGTGGTTAGTAGCAGTTAGCTACTGTATACTACTATGACATTGTGTGTATTGTATCCTTGTATGTAGAATGGCACTGGTACCTAATTAAACTATTCAAACAGCAATGATGACTGTTCTATTAGAGTATACTGTTAACTGGTGTGTGTTCTATTAGAGTAACTGAACAGAGCTCTGTATATCAATCTTACCCAAACAAGTTCACCTATCCAATTAAACTAACATGAGATATTTAAATAATGGAGCTAGTTCTAGTCTATACAATATGCTACTGACCTCCATCTTACTTCACTGTAGGATTATGGTAAAGTACAACACTTAGCACTTCACGCCTTCCACAGTACTGAAGTGGAGTCCATGCAAGCTGAGAGCTGTTATCAACTGGCCAGAGCCTTCCATGTACAGGTAGGGTATTACCCCTGTTGTCTTAGTAACAAAAGATATGTATGACATGTAACAAAATTTGTATTTAATTTGTGAGTCAAGAAGAAGTTGTTTTGGTTATAGTGCTCAAAATATTATATTTATACAAGTTTTAAGTAATAGTTAGACTTCAGACCAAAGGGGTCTAAGTAACTTAGTAACCTGATGACCCTATGTCGTGGTGCCTGAGCAAAGTGAAGATGCTACTACAGGGTATGACCCGTATGAGGGTTATTAAATTACGTAGACCCCTGTGGTCTGAAGTCTAGACTCTTTGTGTAGTTGTTGTACTTTAACACTGTTGACAACTGTTTGTAACAAAGAAATGTGAAATGTAGAGTTTATTAGTATATAGAAACAAGCCATTACTCCACCTGTAACTGTTATGGTTTAAAATTAATTTTCAGGTGTCATTGCCAGCACTATCAGTGCAGGTGCGCGTAATATGTGAAGAGTCTAAGTAACTTAGACACCACCAAAGGGTCTAACTCCTGATAATTTTTGTGTGTTCTCTAATCATCAGACACTTTTATGTTGTGATGAACTTGTAAGTAGGTTGCATCCTTTTTGAGTACTTAGGGGCATATGTTGATGTGTACTGATTTAACAATGAGACTTCATCAAAGTAGATCATGTGATTCATAACTTTTAATTAGATGTTTTTCAATGAAACATATAATGTAGTATCATACAGTACAATAGTACTGTATAGTAGGGATGATGAAGGTGTGGGTGTGGTCCACAAAGAAAAATCTACCGAAAATCATATTCAGAAATCCTTCACGGCCAATTCACAGTATTGGTCAGGTACAAGCCCAAATGTGTCTTCAGAATGACCCGAAACGTTTCCGACGAGGTGCTACAAAATTTTTAAAATATATTATTTTAGCGAACTTTCTACTGCCTCACTGATGCGTTCAGTAAAGCGCAGCAGAAAACTGGCTACAGCTACAGCCTTGCTTCTTTGGCAGAAACGCTTCAAATTTTGTGGTGAAAAACCTTTCACAATATTAATTACCTACGATGTGTGTGCTACTGTCTCACTGTTTTATCTTTGATCCTTCTTTATTGTGGCCATCTCTCATGGGTATGGCTTCCATCAAAGCACACACACCACAGCGCCCCAACATATTAGAATAAACATGTAGCATAATTGTAGCAAGCACATGATTTTAATGTTGGGATACACCTCAGGATACTGATGCTGCTGCCTGTTCAACATCGCCGGTTGAGAAACTACATGTGTAAGGATTAGAGTGTTTGCTTTGGCTTGAAGGTGGTTTCTTTTCCAAGTTTAAAAACCAGGTGTATATAGTGCCTCTCTACAGACTCTATGGGTAGCTTTCCCAGAGCACTTTTCAGGCATACTACAACTGAAAAACACCATACAGCAGATTTGTATTGTGTTCAAATCTTCGTGTTCCATATTGTACTCGTACCTTCACTTTCAAAGCCTGGCACGTGCACAATACAGGCTACGTAAAATTTGAACGCAAGAGAAATCTGCTGTAGTAGGCCTCATAAGCTTGCGTATTTCGTCGTCTAGAAAGTGGGCATGACCTGTACTTACACGAACTAAAAGTAAGAGCAGCCCTGAGGCTTTGTTGAGAGAATTAGTGGAAAATAATACTGTAGACACACTATAAAACAGTTGAAAAAATACTTCTGTGGGTAATGTGTTTTTTAAAGCGGTTTGTTAAAAATACGCATCCTTAGGAACGTTTAGCTGCGTATTTTGAGAATTGCAGGGGGGGTGAATTACTAAGTACAGTTATTCAATAAAATTTACAAAAAAAAGTACACAAACAAGTATAAGAAAAAATTTGGAATTTTCCATATGAGTAGGGACTGCAGCAATAAAAAGCACTGAAACAAGTTGCTGAGACAAAACACAACTGAATGATTGCATTTTAATCCCTACTTTAACCATACATCATAGCAGGCTAAAGTAGAGAATACTTTGGCTTTTTCTTCAATATCTGTTTAACATTATAAATATTCTATTAGAATAGTTTCAACTGCTGCAGTTGACTGCTCTATTAGAGTATCTCGATCTTGTACAAAGAATAAATGGAGAATTGAGGAATAGAATACAAAAATTTACAGGAAATTTAAGGATTTAAAGATTCATTCAGCCTTAGAGATTTAGAGGATTTTATCCAAGATTTAAAGATTTGAATCCTGCTTAATGCTAGATTCCATACGTGTCGGACCCCTCGTAGCTACTATTTGTCCAGAATTATTTTCAGAACACGATAAGAAGAGTATTACAGTATTATCAAGTACTGCAGTGTGCCTTTCGTGTTATAATTATTTATCACGTACAAAATTGCTTGAGGGCGGGTTACTATTGAAATGAACATGTGTAGGTGACCAGTGGCGTAGCCAGAAAAACTTTTTACCGAGGCAAAGTAAGTTATACATTAACGTAATTGAGAGGGTCTGCTTGTGACTCAACTGATTCACAAACACTTTCAAGCATGGATGGTACAGCATTTGCAGGTTGATTCTCTGGTTGGATGGGAGAAATTGTTTCAGAAGACTCTGAGTATTTTTCTACATGTCATGCTCCAGATTAGTTAATGCAACAGTATACCATGACTAGTTTAATTGTACTCAACACAAAAAAACTGACTTACCCTGGAGATATTTTGAGTGGTCATGGACTGCAACAGAGGTCATAGTTCATGCACACTATACTTTTTATTGATCCGATATAATATATTTAAGTCAGAGATATCTCTTCCATGAAATAATCAACTACATGAGCTAAGTATGTCAAGCTAGGGAGTCTGGGGGCATGCTCCCTCAAGGAAATTTTTGAAAATATCTTTGAAATGGCATGTGGAAGCTGTTTTCATGATACACATGCATGATCAATGGGCTTTATGTGGCATGTGGCATGCAGTTAATTCATTGGAACACTTTTATGATTTAGACCAAGCAGTGTAAGAGTACTGGCTATAATTTACACTGAATGTTCTATTAGAGTATATTACGATGACTGCTCTATTAGAGTATCTCGATCTTTTTCCACATACAAATTCAAGTATATAGCTGAAAAGTGGTCCAGGACTGTGTCACCATGGGCTCTGGCCTGCTTAGTACTACAGCCATAGATTCTATTGTGTGTGGTACAGTAATACTGTATAGTAACATTTGAGTAGAATATTCAAGGTGCCAAAACTCAGGCCTGCTCAGTGCTCAGCCTGAATTGTTGAGCATTTTTTTTACCGAGGCAGCTGCCTCAATGGTAGCTATGCCACTGGTGACTAATTAAAATGAGCATGTCAGGTGACTAAGTGATTTAGTAACCTTGTAAATGAGCTGTACCATAGTCTAATTTCTAATAGATAACCTTAGTGAAGAACAAGTGATCCTCAGTGAAGAACAAGTGATCCTCAGTGAAGAACAAGTGATCCTCAGTGAAGGACATGTGATCCTCAGTGAAGAACAAGTGATCCTCAGTGAAGGACATGTGATCCTCAGTGAAGGACATGTGATCCTCAGTGAAGGACATGTGATCCTCAGTGAAGGACATGTGATCCTCAGTGAAGGACATGTGATCCTCAGTGAAGGACATGTGATCCTCAGTGAAGGACATGTGATCCTCAGTGAAGGACATGTGATCCTCAGTGAAGGACATGTGATCCTCAGTGAAGGACAAGTGATCCTCAGTGAAGAACAAGTGATCCTCAGTGAAGAACAAGTGATCCTCAGTGAAGAACAAGTGATCCTCAGTGAAGGACAAGTGATCCTCAAAAATAAAACTGTGAAAATCTTGAAATTAGTCGATCCACGAAAATTATGGACCTCAAAAATTTGTACATAATTAACACAGTATTGAATAAAACTAGTAGCTAACCATCCATGCAAATCGTATAAAGGTCAGAAGTTTCTTTAGCCTATTTTTAAAATTATCTTTCTAAACACAATGTAATGAGCTTGTTTACATGATAAAGAAGTGGTTTGTAGTGAACTAGTGATTATACTGACAAATGGTGACAGCAATCTATTGAGGAATGTCATTCTGTTCTTTGCATATGCCAATAGAAAACACAGAGAAATCTTAATTCCACAAAAGAGATTTTTGGTACTTGAGACTGATATATTGTAGAGTTTTTGAAATGATACCATATTTTCTTTTATATCATTAATAAGTTTCGATTCACCTACCACACTAATGACTTATGATACATAAACTACCACTCCGGGTGGTCCCTATGGTAACAAAATCTGAGAATAATACAGATCATGTACAACCAAGATGATGATGATGATGCAACTAGTTTATAAAATAGTTCATGTATGATGTGTCACTCATCATCGTCATTATCACCATCATTGTCGTTGTCATGGTGACCCTCCTGATCATCACCATCACTAGCAGTTCCACCATCTGTAGAAACATAAAGTTTTAGTTTTAAAAAAACATTTAACAATATTTGTGACCGGATCTGCAAGAATCCCACATGTTAGCACAAACCTAATTTTACAGTAGAATGTGATAAACACAATGGGTGAAATATTTACAAAATTGTAAAAAAATCCATAAATTTTTAAGCGCTTGTTTCATAATGAAGGAAGGTGGTAATTTGTTAACTTTTTTTTTGTAAATAATTTTATAATGACTGGTAAACCCGCATCTGAAATGCCCAGCCCCTTATTGTCTGAAAAGTGAACTATCCATTACGCTTCCTTGCCAGCTATGTTCAACCCATTGCAGGGCTGGAGCCCAGAGATTTTGAGCGGTCCGGCCATCCATGGACTGCAATGAAGGTCATAGTCATGCACACTACTCAGTTTTTATTGATCTAATATGATCTGTAAATCAGAGATTATCTGCTTTGGTGTGTTACTTAACTGCAGGTGCTATAAGTACACACAGCATGCTAAGCTAGAGGGGTCAGGGGGCATGCTCCCCCAGGGAAACTTTTGAAAATAGATACTCATCTGGAGGCTATTTTACGTGCAAAGTCTCTCCTTTTTGTTAACATCAATGGTAATTAGTTAACATCAATGGTAATTAGTTAACATCAATGGTAATTTTGTGCTATATTACCAATTAATTGAGTTTCATATCTGACTATTATAGCTAGTAGCTAATTTTATTTTCATGATGTATACAAAAATTTCTCAACATAGAAGTTTAGTTTTAGATTGTAACTGCATGACATGACATGACATGAATGATCAATTAGCTCAATGCAATGTACCATGCAGATGACTCACTGGGTATTTTAACACAGATGTCATGGCTTAGACCATAAGTACTGAATGCTTTATTAGAGTATCACGATGACTGTTCTATTAGAGTATATTTGATGACTGCTCTATTAGAGTATCTCAATCTTTTCACTAAAATCTAGTAGTTGAAAAATGATTGGCCGGACCATGGGCTCTGGCCCTGACCCATTGTACAGCATTTCAAATCAAGAACTGTTCGTAAAACACCTCTGCAATCCATGCATACTAATAGAAAGAAATTGTGCTGCGTGCACCAATTATATTAATTATTATCTGAAAAGTGAAGTATCCATTACACTTTGCTGTTGGCTATGTTCAACCCATTACACAGCAGTACAAATCAAGAACTATTTTGAAAGCACCTCTGCTATCAAAATAGCCACTATGAAAAATATGGACAATTTACATGATGAAGGGAAGCCATCATGTGCTATCACCAAATTGATATTTTTCTCTGTCAGCAAAGGTGAATGGGACACAAAGGAGGACACTGGTAAGTCCATGAAGAATGCATTGTACGTACTGTGGTATGCCAAAATGCACCTGTCGGGCCGAAGTGACGTTGAACAGTTAAAAAATCAAGCCCGTAGCCTTAGTCGTTATCGAGTTACGCTTGTCTGAAGGCATCAGTCAGTCAGTTACTTACTTAGTCAGTAGAAAATTCCGTTGAATAAATTATTTTTAAAATTCTGTAGCAACTTGTTGAAAGCATTTTGGGTCAATCTGAAAGTTTTTTTGGGCATAGTTTCACCTAACCAATACTGCTTCATCGTCGTCTGGGAAAATTGAGGTTGGTTTTCGGGTGATATTATTTTGTGGGCCACACTTACTCCTTTGTGGTCCCTACTATATATACAGTTACTATCATACTGTATGATAATATTTAAAAAAATTCATATTACGGCTTTTACATGGCTTTTTTTCTTGTAGGTGTAATCCTATTTGCCTTTAGATACACTAAGACTCTAGCGTACAAAATAATTTGAATTTTCAACTGGAGTAGGAACCATAGCACATCGATAAAAAGTACTGAAACAAGCTGGAGTAGTGCTTGATATTAAATCACAGTAAAACAATAAGAAATGTTATATCCCTACTGTGCATTTCCATTATGGTATCTTGAGCACAGTAGGGATATGACACTTCTTATTGTTTTACTGTGATTTAATATCATGCACTACTCCAACTTGTTTCAGTACTTTTTATTAATGTGCTATGGTCCCTACTCTAGTTGAAAATTACACTTGTTTGTTAACCTTTTTTGTAAAATAAAATTAATATGAATGGTGAACCCACTCAAAACAAAGAAATGGTGCTGCACGTTCCAGCTACCAATAATGATCTGAAAAGTGAAGTATCTATTACGCTTTGTTGTCAGCTATGTTCAACCTGTTATACAACAGTACAAATCAAGAGCTGTTCAAAAAGCATCTCTGCAATCAAAGTAGTCACTATGAAAAATACAGACGATTTCCATTATGAAGGGAAGGGAAGCCATCATGTGCAACTGCCAAATTGATGCCTTTCGCTGTCAACCAAGATGAATGGGAGGACACTGGTAAGTACATGAAGAATGCATTGTACATACTACGGTACGCCAAGGTACGTGGCCAGCTGAAGTGAAGTCGAACAGTGAAAAATCAAGCCCGTAGCCTTAGCCATTATTGAGTTATGCTTGTCTGAAGGCATCAGTCAGTTACTCCACTCAGTCAGTCAATAGAAAATTCTGTTGCATATAATTCCGTAGCAACTTGTTGAAAGCATTTCGGGTCAATCTGAAAGCTTGTTCGGGCTTATTTTACCTAACCAATACTGCCTCATCATCATCAGGGAAACTTGAGGCTGGGTTTTGGGTGATGTTTATTTATGGGCCATGCCCAAACGTTTGCGGTCCCTACTGTACAGTACTATCATCCTGTATGATTATGCATAACTATATCACTTATAACATTAATTACACAAAACACAAATTATGATTCTTTATAATGTCATGTGAGCTTTGTGCATGGAGTAATCAATAACACTGTCTACATATAATGCCCTTAATACAGTGGAACTTGTCTTTGCGGTCATCTGTACAGAAAGGCCACCTCTCTATAAAAAGTCAACTATAAATCCAGCAAATGATAAGTTTACAACTCATTCACTTAATTAATGCAGCACCTTTCACACTAAGGCCAAGACATTTGGGTCTGAAGGTCACCGGGTTAGGAAGGTTCCGCTGTACTGTTAAGATGTTACATAGCATATAGCCTAAATATTTTGAGGGGTGATGTAGAGGTTGAACAATGTGAAAAATGTGACTGGATTTTGGAAAAACATTCCAAGTCACACATTAAAAGTTTTGAGATTAGCGGTTTAAAAAATTCAAGTCAAGTTAGCATAACTCGCCAAGGATAACAAGCACGCGTATGAAATTTACACAAGAAATACATCAATCTATTACCTTTCAGACCACTTCCAGTACTTGTAGCTGTTTGTAGAGTTTCCTGCCAAATAAGATAGAAAATCTGAGCAGTTGGATGAGCGAAATAGTATCATGAGTGCTCACAAAGGGGAGGAGGGTGGGGGGTGGGCAAGAGATAGACTTCAAAATGGAGGCAGACCGCGATTGGAGTCCAGACATGAGATCACAGGGCTGTTCCGGCTTCTTAGTGGCTGATATGTAGCAAAATCAACAGAAAAAAAACGTCTGGGCAACATTATCAGTGACCCTCAGTACTATCATGTCAAGGATAACTTTTCATTGTTAACCCCCAAAACCTCAAAAACATTTCCCCTCGAAATATTAGGCTAATGGTATGTCTCAAGTGTTAATTAGTAATTGATTCAATTGTTAGTAGCTAACAATGAGATAGATCAAGACACACGATAGTGTGTCGTGCGGCCCAAGAAGCCGGCGCGCCACACCGTGAGTATATTAACAGGAAGAAAGAAAACGCAATTTTCACACCTATGTAGCTCTGTGATCCCTTATCCGATTGGAACCAAATTTGCTAGAGACGTGCCGCCCAGTTAGGGGAGTCTACATACCAAATTTGAAGAAAATCGGTGCAGCCATTTCCGAGATACGAGCGAACAAAATTTCGTTTTAATTTCTTCGTTTCTTCATCTTCATTTCGCACACTTCGCAAAATTCGCCATAAAACACGAATGCATGCTCGGATTGGGCTGAAATTTGGCACACTTAAAGGGCTCATTAAGGCGGATCTCCGTACCAACTTGGTAGGAATCCGATGAACATTCACGGAGTTATTACCGATTATTTTCGTAAAATAAGGTCGAAGGTCTGTCACGCCTACAGGGTAAACCCCTTGGAGGAATCAGTTGAAAATTGATAGGTAGATGGAGCAACCATCGTAGGAGTGCCTTTTTGTGGTTTGAAAGGAATAGGGATAAAGACCATGGAGATATGACACAAAACCCAGCCTGTGTCAAAATTACGCGATCGATTTTTATGAATAAAAAAAACTATTAGTTTTCGTGTCTACCAGGCCAACCGCTTAGAGCAATGAACTGAAAATCAGTATGTAGCTGGAATAATCATCATAGAAAGTTCTTGCAGTAGTACAGAAGAATCGGGTTACAAATCACTGAGTTATGATTCGAAAGGCAACTACGTGCAGCAAATGCGAGATCGAGATACTCTAATAGAACAGTCACCCTAATAAAGCATTCAGCTGCATGTATAATTTACACAGTTATATTACATTGCAAGTTATTCTGTAGGGAATTCAGCTACAAACAAGTCACCCTGTAGTCAGATCAGCTAGAAGAAGATACCTAATAGAGAGTTCAGCTACAAAGAAGCCATCATGTAGAGAGTTCAGCTCAAATAAATCACCCTGTAGAGAATTCAGCTACAAACAAATTGCCCTGTAGAGAGATCAGCTAGAAGAAGTTACCTTGCAGAGAGTTCAGTTACAAAGAAACAATCATGCAAAGAGTTTAGCTGCAAACAAATCACCCAGTAGAAAGTTCCGCTATGAACAGATCACACTATAGAGAGTTCAGTTAGAAACAAGTCATCCTGTAGAGAAGCTAGAAGAAGTCACATTGTAGAGAGTTCAGTTACAAAGAAACAATCATGCAAAGAGTTCAGCTACAAACAAATCATCCTGTAGAGAGTTCAGCTAGAAACAACTCACCCTGTAGAGAGATCAGCTAGAAACAAGTCACCCTGTAGAGAGTTCAGCTAGAAGAAGTTACATTGTAGAGAGTTCAGCTACAAAGAAACTACCATGTAGAGAGTTCAGCTGCAAACAAATTGCCCTGTAGAGAATTCAGCTACAAACAAATCACCCTGTAGAAAGATCATCTAGAAGAAGTTACCTTGTAGAGAGTTCAGCTACAAACAAATCACCCTGTAGAGAGTTCAGCAGTTACCCTGTAGAGAGTTCAGCTAGAAGAAGTTACATTGTAGAGAGTTCAGCTACAAAGAAACTACCATGTAGAGAGTTCAGCTGCAAACAAATTTCCCTGTAGAGAATTCAGCTACAAACAAATCACCCTGTAGAAAGATCATCTAGAAGAAGTTACCTTGTAGAGAGTTCAGCTACAAACAAATCACCCTGTAGAGAGTTCAGCAGTTACCCTGTAGAGAGTTCAGCTAGAAGAAGTTACATTGTAGAGAGTTCAGCTACAAAGAAACTACCATGTAGAGAGTTCAGCTGCAAACAAATTGCCCTGTAGAGACAAACAAATCACCCTGTAGAAAGATCAGCTAGAAGAAGTTACCTTGTAGAGAGTTCAGCTACAAACAAATCACCCTGTAGAGAGTTCAGCTCCAAGCAAGTCATCCGGTAGAGAGATCAGCTAGAAGGATCACCTTGCAGAGAGGTCAGCTACAAAGAAATCATCCTGCTTCATCTTTTCTTCTTCTTGTAGTAAAGAAAAAATGACAGGTTAAAAAGCCCCATAAGCCGGCTTTGGGGTATACAAATACAAAAAGAAGTGAAATCTAATCCAAAACAGCCAAGCTGTAAAAAAAGAGTGCGGCCCTGAGAAAGGCTATGGTGAAAAAAGATGTGAAATCCAAGGTGGCGGCCAAGAAATGGCTGTGATGGTAGGTTAATGGTAAAAATTTTAATAATGACAATTCAGGTAAATTTTGTGAAGCGGCACAAAAATTCACCTGAATTGTCGTTACTAAAATTTTTACCATTAACCTACCATCACAGCCATTTCTTGGCCGCCACCTTGGATTTCACATCTTTTTTCACCATAGCCTTTCTCAGGGCCGCACTCTTTTTTTACAGCTTGGCTGTTTTGGATTAGATAGCATTGACACCAAATACATTATATTGACTGGTATCCTTAGTTGGTACAATGTTGTAGCACACACTACACACACACGCACGCATGCACACACAATACTACACACATGCACAACACTACACTACACACAAATTTAAAAGATGGAATTCGGTCTGGTTAATTTATACACAAATGTATACAATACACTTATACATCAACAACAGTGAACATAACGTGGTTTGGTACTCATGTGTACTTTATGGGAAAATACCTGTAATAATAATTCTTGTAGAGTTCACTAAACAGATAAACACAAGACCCATTACCATGATTCACATGATTATAATCAGGGCTGGGACAAATATTGAAATTTACCTTTGAACATTTGCTAATAAAAAGTTCGAACATTTGAAGCTTCGGTGTTAGCTTTCAAGTTACATGTTTTCTTGTATTTATACACATCCTTCTTAAGTTTTACCTTTCTAAACCTATTTAATAAGTTTGTAAGCATTTGGAAAGTGCATAGCAGCAGTACTGAATGATGCGATCGATTGATTGCAAATGGGTGTGTCCGCTACACTGCAATCATGCACAGGTAAACACCAAGTAATGGCTAAAAGGACATTGTCCATGCGTCATCTATCACTTTATAAGGTGTTTTACAGCTGCAACTATGGTAGCAAGCTGAACTGTGATGGTTTAAAAGTGGGCATGGCAAATTACAAGTACTATACATAATAGAGTCATCCTCGACTAAATGTAAGAGTAATGTTGTGTAATAACAGATCATGGATAGATAGTGATACCTTTTTGTTTGAGTTCTTCCTTCTTTGCTGACTCTCTAATCTTCTCCTCCCTCTCTATCAGTTCCTTTATCCGCTGTTGATCCCACTACATTAAGTATTACCATAGCACCCCAGTTATAGTACATCAATATGTACAGAATGACAGATAGCCCTTATAATACCACAATATTTCAACATTGATTTCATGAGACAAGTCACCTCTTCTCTGTCCTATACCATATTTGTGATTTGTATCATATGTGTCAGGTACATACTGTATTTACTTGGATAAACACTACAGTGTTTATTATCTTAGTTCAACTATCATATTAATCAATAATATAACAACCACATATAGAAATGTTATAAGAGCAGCGGCTTCCCTAAAGAGCGGTAAAGCAGTGCAGCACTGCTCTATTTTACTCAAAATTCTTTTGATGTGGTAAAAGGAATGTATATAATTAACAAATTGACTTTGATGTTGGTAGCAAATTGACTGTTTTACTGTTCTACTTTATTTTGCTGGGGAAGCTCTGAAGAGTACATTATCATCCATGTAGTGGGAGTAATAGCTACTTCTCATGAGCAGGGTAGATGATTATTAACCAGTATTAATTATTGTAGGACAGGTAAGGGGAGATTCCCCAAATATTAACTTACTCCCAAAATTGTGAGTGACAACTATGACTCAGAAATAGTTCACATAACTGCCAACAGTGTCCACAGGTTGAATATCAGATTTAATCTCCCAGTGTACAACACTACACACTCACCATTGAAGATACACTAAGATACAGTCTCAAATTTATAAACCTCCTATACAGGCTACCTGATACATGACTAGCTCCTACATAATGGTAACTGTGTAGTATATATCTGAGAGTATAATCTTACACAATTCTTGTTTGTATAATAGCACACACATCTCCAAAGTCAATCACAGGTGATCTTTTCTAAAGTGTGCACTTTTACATTAGCATACACAACCAACAGAAGTTGGGTCAAACTATCTAGGAAGGTAAGGGACCATACATAATTTTCAGTCTTTATGCAAGCATACAAAGAGTACTCTTTTTTCTAACCCCCTCCCTCCTTCACAAAGCATACTGTATAAATGTTGATATTATGTACAGTATATACACGATGATTATTCATCATTTTATAAGCGTACGTGTGATTTAACCCCCTCCCCCCTAGCGTACTCTTACGTAAAGGTTGAAAATAATGGATGACCCCTAATAAAACTTTGAGCTGTTTGAGAAATTAAGGAAATCATAACATCACTTCAACACATAAAATAGATCATGTGATACTCTTATTACACTACACTACATGTTGGAATATTAATTGCTGAATGTGTATAACTAATACACAAGATTTGTGGTTGATGATTTTCAAAATACTGAGAACTTGTATGATTATAATGCAGCACGCTGTACAGTAATTGTGTGTTAGTATACCTGATCACACTGTGTGGGGTCCATCCCCACCTCTCTGATGAAGTAATACACTATGGAACTATTTGAGTCGTCCACAGCCGATTCTAATGGAGTCCTCCCAAGCTATAGTGATACAATACATACAATGATGTGATACAGTAAACACTTGGGTGGGTCAGTACACATAGCCACTATTATTAATGTTCTACACATTTTATTAAAGTTTCCACCACAGGCAAGTACTATTATGTAGTGATACAACACATGTTATTACAAAACATTTAGTAGTGTCAGGATAATATCATATAGTAATGTACACTAGTAAACTGTTCATTACACTACTCCATTTTGAGTATTAATTAATTAAGGGACCATCCATAATTTTCAGTCTTTATGCAAGCGTACAAAGAGTACTCTTTTTCCCTCCTTCACAAAGCATACTGTATAAATGTTGATACTATGTACAGTATATACACGATGATTATTCGTCATTTTATAAGCGTACGTGTGATTTAACCCCCTCCCTCCTAGCGTACTCTTTGTACTCTTACGTAAAGGTTGAAAATAATGGATGACCCCTAACTATAATTCATACATGTTAATAATGACAGAAGCCATACAAGTCAATTCTACAAAGCCATATAATTCATTTATCATCACACTGTATTCACACTAGCTCACCGCATTCTTCATATTAACATTTGCTCCTTTCTCTACCAGTAGGGTCACTACATCAGTGTGATCCCACCGGACAGCTAAGTGTAGTGGTGTACACTTGTACACCTGTATAATACAAGTGATATTATATGGCTTCACCAGTACATACACAAACAACACATTACCCCTATTATTGGTGAGATTGTGATTTGGTATAACAACACAATATAACACTTCAACCACAAACTACTACACCAACAGGATAATATAGACTGTTATTTCTTGCCAACTGTCAGTAATTTTCATAACAAAATTACATGATTGATCCCAACAAATTTAGACCAAAAATATATTTCTAATTTATATACAACAGAGTCACCATAGAATCAGTAAATAACTACTAGTTCCAGTTGATGAGATGGCACAAAAACTGTACAACATGTAAATATGTCACCTTATATGGGCAAGGGAGCCATACTACCACACATAATCTATACACCACATATTGACTCACTGTAGTAACAGCATCCACCTTAGCTCCCCAGTTGAGTAGTGTTGAGGCCACATTGCAATGACCATTACTAGCTGCTACATGTAGTCCAGTTATCCTAACCTGTAGGAAGACACAACTACACTAACACACTGACACTGCTCACTCAACAACATGAATTATTTACTGTACATGTTATCATATGATAATAATGGTAGGATTACACATACTGTAAACTATTGGATGTTAGGACAATTGTGTGATATAACTATTTATAATAATTCAGTACACAATTTATGGTGTAATGGGTAGCAGATTAACTTAACACATAACATACAGCTACATAGCAGGATATGGCACATGTCTTGTACACACATAACTATTTTGAGGGTAAGGTACACACACAGTAACTAAAGACAAACTACAGAAGTGCTGGCTAGACTGGTTTATACTGGTATTACAATCAATTCAAGTATTTCCCTCAATACACAAAAACTTCAAGTCTTCATTGAGCACTACAGGAGGAGAGGTCATTGTACCAAAAATGTGTCATTGAGTGTGTGTGTGTGTGTGTGTGCGTGCGTGCGTGCGTGCGTGCGTGCGTGCATGTGTGTGTGTCACCACCACCTGTGTGTTGTGTTGTATTGTTTGTACCAGTGTACCAAGGTGTAGCTACCATGTTAATGTATACTTTAAGATGACACACCATAATCAACACATTTGTACTTGATGGCCAACTGCTATCATGAACCACGTTAGTGGGTTCATAATAGGGATCGCCCATGTTTTTTTGCAAAAATCCTAATAGAACGCACACCTAAAAACCACCTTGAAAAGCATCCTTCAACTCAAAACAACCCTCTGGTGGTTCTTTGCAATGAGTATAGGTCCACTAGTAAGTATCAAGTGAAAAGGAAACAGTATGTGTATTTCAGACAAAACTGAAATATGCCATTTTGTTCATATTATTATTCATAATATTATTATTATTATTCTTTCACAGGCATAGCGAAGTTTACAAGGAGAATCCTGGGATAAAAAGTAGCAAGGCTTGCTGAATGGATCATTGTGTGTCCATGACCTATTTTTGATTTTGTTTCTGGATGGAAACAGCCCAAACCGGGCCGTTTCTTCTTGCCAAATTGCCATTACGCTCGAAAAGCCATACAAGATCACACTCAAAGTTAGGTTTTTTGATGTGCGTTGCTTGTGGCTAATAGAATCTGTCTTTATTAAACTCAGTATAGGCCAGGAAGCTTAATCTGGGCTGATGACTTTGTTGCAAGGTGGCTTCTTTCGCTCTGTGATTATTGTACGTGGGTGGGTTATCCAGATTAAATACTCTAATAGAGCAGTCATGTAAATACTCTAATAATGCAGTCAAGTGTATAACAACAATCCTTGCACTGAATTTGACAGCTATTAAGGGAACCAGTAATGTAAATTATAGCTCACATTAAGAGACTCTCAGTCTGTATGCACATTGCAATTTGATCAGTTTCATGTTTGTACTGAAACGTTGACAGCGTTACTGTGCAGAATACAAAATTACACTATTCGCCACAGTCTTCATTATCAATTTGTACACATGATATTGTAGTCAGTAGTGTGAGAAGATATTGCTGAGGTGATGATATTTTCCAACAACTTGCAGCAAATACTATTCAATGATATAGGTCTATAGTTCGATGGATTAGTACGCAGGCCTTTCTTGTATACTGGTGTTACATATGCCCTCTTCCAGTCTGAAGGGAGTTCACCCTGATGTATAATGCAGCCAAGTGTATAACAACAATCTTTGCACTGAATTTGACAGCTATTAAAGGCACCAGTAATGTAAATTGTAGCTCATATTGGGAGACTCTCAGTCTGTATGAACATTGCAATTTGATCAGTTTCATGTGTACACTGAAATGTGGATGGTGTTACTATGCAGAATGCAAAATTACACTATTCACCACAGTCTTCTTCATAATCCATTACTGGATTAATAAAAAGTACACAAACTAGATGATAAAAAATTGGAAATTTTAAAATGGGAATAGGGATCGCTGAAAAAGCCACAAAACAAGAAGGGATCGCTGGGGTGGTAATGTAAACCACAAATCCCTATTTTGACTCTCTGTCGGTGGTAATGTAAACCACAAATCCTTATTTTGAATGACAGAGCATGTAACTAAAAATTTATGACAGAGAGTCAAAATAGGGATTTGTGGTTTACATTACCACCCCAGCGATCCCTTCTTGTTTTAGTGGCTTTTTCAGCGATCCCTATTCCCATTTTAAAATTTCTAATTTTTTATTCATCTTATAATTGTTACAGATAGAAATTCTATACATCAACTATACCATTACACACACACATACTGAATATACTCACCTCACCAACAACACCAGTGACATTCACCCCACTGGTGAACAACTGTTGAAGAACACTAACATCACCAGAATGAGCTGCTGTCTCTATCTTCTTCTTCTCCTCCTACAATGACAACACCATGGTAATTACCACTAACAAGTACAAAAACACATTTTCATTACTACACCTCATCAACCCAGTGATATGAACAATAAAATGTAAACATGATCAAATGACTTGAATAATATGAATGTTGATGTATTTTACAACTCTTTGTACGCATATGGTAACACAATCCCTACTGAAATTTCTGATCATGAATAACTTGAGAAACAAGTAGCCTGCTACAGTGGCTAGCCCGCTACAGTGGCTAGCCCGCTACAGTGGCTAGCCCGCTACAGTGGCTAGCCCGCTACAGTGGCTAGCCTGCTACAGTGGTACTGTTTAGTGACCTGTTGAGTGAAAACCAACTAATATACAAAGTTTCAAAAATTTTATGACTTCTTAATGTCAAGAAAGAAAAACTGGTGGACAGTTTTAGCTTTGTCAGGTGGATACTCTACGAGTTGTAGCAACAACTATCTCATCAAGAGCAGGAACAGTAAAGCAATCAATTTGTACAGTGAATGTGCTGTAAATAATCTACAAGCAATGTTATGACTATCACATGATTGTGTATTGTTGATAGGCTACAAGAATCCCACACTGCTAGGGGCCCACCAGTTAGGCTGGCATAATAATGAACATGATAGGTGACTGAAAGCATTGAGCATAATAGGCAGAACACTTGTGTAATACTACAAATTCTTGCTTCTCAGATCGATATACTCTAATACAACAGTCAGTAACTCCAATCGAACAATCAGGTAGCTGACTGTTCTATTACAGTATATCAATCTTTGTGTAATACACAATTTGACATGCAAGGATTTATATTCTGTGCTTCAGCCACTTAATACTATTTACTCATAAAGTACAAATTTAAAACAAAGGAACTGAGGCATAAATATTGAGCATAGTTTGAGCATAGCAGGTAAAAAATTGAGCAGCGTAGCATAACATAACAGGTAAAATAAAAAGCATAATTGACAGGTCCCTACACACAGGTCTTTGCTATTATACATATAAGTGTGGCCATACTAGTAGTTCCATATGACTCCAACTCTACTCATGGGTCTCTAGTAAGATAATGTGTACGCTATTATATCAACTATCAGAACTCTTAGCACATGACATGATTCAGTGACATAGCACACAGTGACACATTGGGTCAATAATACAACTACATTAGTGGCATACAACATACAAAATATTCTTGTCCAAATTTTAATCAATTACAGTAAATAGAGAGAATGTAGTATGACACAAACATTCGCCAAAATATTATCTGCCAAATTCTGTCTCGACTTAAATCGCCAAAATTTTATCTCGTCAAAATTTTGTATTGTATGGTATAGTATAACAGTTAGTTGTGTTGGTAGCACAAAACAAGATTAACAACACTCAACACTGCAATATGCCAGCTGAGTTGTCTCTTCTTAAGGCTAGTTTGTACATGCAAACATTTGTGTAATTTATGGCCTTGTCCCATGTCTATAGTAGCAATTGCATGTACAATTAGCTGTACATTTAATTTATCGACCTAAACATTTGTCAGGGTAAAAGGGGTGACATTGACTTTTTACTGTTTGCTTTGCCATTCTGTGTGTGTGTGTGTGTGTGTGTGTGTGTGTGTGTGTGTGTGACATGTACTTATTTTTGAGTTTTCAAAACATGTAACTCAGCCCTAGCATTCATTAGAAGAAACACTTGCTTCTGAAATACCCTTCTGTTTAAGTGAGGGGGTCTTGAAATCTTTGCTGTATTGAATAATGATTTTCTTTCAAACATAATATCCTGCTCATTTAGGGACAGATTCGGGTACGATGGGTTACAACATTATTGTTTAACTGTAAAGTAGAATTTCAAGGGGTCTAAATGAGATCCACAGAAGCTGTAAGAGGTGTGTATAGCAAGCTATGCCACTGACGTTGTCACAGCCAGCAACACCAAACTGTGTTACAACTATCATACACTCTTGAAAATTTCATTGTCATTTTATATAGGAAAATTTATCCTTGCATTACAGATAGTTGTGAAGTCTTTAAACTGTTTACAAGGCTATGAATGCTAGTGGCACTACCAATAGTACTGTAGAACCATCTGTGACTGTGATCAAAATAAAATAAAGTGATCAAGGGTTTATTAAAATTGCACTTAATCAAGCAATCAAGAAATCTTTGAAAGTAGCGATCAAACTAGCTCAAAGCAAAATAAAAATATGTGGTAAATTGTCAAGCAATCAAGGTCGAAGTCAAGCAATTTGTCGATCAAATACCTTGATCCTGGTCACAGATGGTTATATGGTGACTACCACTTGGAACGTCTTTCTAACAATAATTATATTTAGAGGTGCTTATTAGGTGCAAGATTGCTTGATAGCTGGTTTACTTCATAAAGGGTTCGGTTAATAGCAATGCAACATCCTTGTATCTGCCACAGCCTATTGGAAGTGTTTTCTGAAAGATCAAGAAACTATAGAACAGTCAACTATTCGAGCATTCATATAAATATCCATGTGTTGACAGATTTTGATAATAAGAGAAGGACCTTTGTAATGATGTGGAGTGTTAAATTATTTTCCATCAGAGTAAAGAACATTTACGTGTTGGTGATATAAACCTGACTGTGACCTTACAGTGAAATCTCTATAATCCGACGTTCGTTGGGATAAGAAAGGTGTTGGATTAGCAAGGATGTTGGATTGAGGTAGAATATGTATACAAAACAATGTCAGTTTACAGAGGCATACAGAGGTGTCAGATTAGAGGAGTTTCTGTGCAATGCCATTGCAGATTTGATGTTTGGTGTCTTTTATGGTCATTTTATACAGAAATTTGACCATTTTTGTCTTGCAGATAGCTTCAATCAATAGTGAGCTACAACACACTGAATACTTAAAACCCACAGTTCTCAATACTTTTAAATAGGTGATAAGACCATTTTCTCAGACTAGATCAAGTTTTGTGGTTTTATGAAAAGTGCACAATTTGGATAATTTAGGGGGCTACGTCGCTACACTAGGATTCAATACATGAATTATGTGGTCATGATGTATTCAAGCCCATGTGCACTATATTATATGAAGTGTTAGTTAAAACATTTTTATAACACACAGCGACACTACCTGTTGGAAGTACCAGATCATACATCAATGATCCTATTATAATCATCTATAATCACTGTTATTGTTGGCGTGAAAACCGTGACTGCCACACATCATCATCTGACATCACTATAAGTCCCATTTCACCTTAACAACTGGTTTTTTCGATCACCGTTGCAAACAACAAACAAAGCAGAACTGAAATATGTATTGTGCCACTCCTCTACTATTTGTACAGACTATTGGCTCATGTGAAATTTTTCGTGCTTGTGTGCAACATTATTACAACTTCACGTGGACTGGCCTACTCTCCTCCATGAATTATAGCAATCTGTTGAGTTTCATATAATTAGGTCTCTCAGCAACCGGGGGCACAACACTCCTGCATCTGTAAGTCAACACTGTTGTGGGGAATTGGCATCTCTAGTCACTTGTACTATGGTACACTGCAAACTTGAGCAGCAGATGAATCCCTTAGATGATTAGTTAGCTGGCATAACTAGACCACACCTAAAGCAGCTATAAGTATAGGCCACTCCTAATAAATTCTCTGTTTTCTGTTTGCCACCTGCATCTGTTCATAAAACGTGCCATTATTCCATATTCTTTCATTATTTCCTGCATATTGTACAGGCAGAGCAAAAACGATCTTGTACTGGTGTTAGCTTATGTGTCATTGTGCTACACGTTGGCATAAAATCGTCTGTGTGTTATTCCTGTAACTTTAAAAGATGAAGCCACAGTTAAGCTAAGGGATGCTTTTATGTAGCTTGCCATGGTTGTGCCAGACAAATAATGGCTTGAAAAGTTGCTAATCTTATAATAGAAATAAAATGCCTGCCTGAATGCAAATTTGTCTGAGTGCAGGACGGGAAACAAGAACTGATTTATTTGGAGTGGCCATAATCTGGTAGCATCAAGCTCAACTGAGGATACGCGCAGATACACAGTGAATGGTTTGGTTACAGATTAATTGATCCATCCTGTACTGTGCAGTACATTTGCAAGCGTCAGAGGTAGCTATATACATTTTATGGCATCGAATCACGTGACATACAATAAACTTACTTTGTTAGGTTTCCTCAGCTTTCTGCCATCTTGGGCCCTAGTCTCAGCCTGACCCATTTTGAGGCGATCAAATTTTCTTTTCTGGTTGGATGGCTAAAATGTCTGCACTCCTACAAAATATGGGATGGGCACTGTCGTTACTAGCCGGAAATTGTAACACGCTCATCGCGTGATATCAAAGCAGGTTGCAGTGCTATCATGCAAGGAACTGTCGAAGAAACTGATTATCCTACCTGATTTCTTGGAAGTTTTATTAAACATCATTTAGATTGTTCCACAGCAGTTAACCCTACAAAACTTAACACCTGAAAGAATTTTCCAAAGCCACTGAAAATTAGTATGGTGGTTACATGGTTAGCTAACTAATTATCAAGCTCAGTATAGTGCTTGGAGTCAGATTGTTCTTGTTTGGTTGGTAGCAATGTGACCTTAAGTTTGTTGCCCATAGTCAATTACCGTTATCACCCCGTACTATTTGTGTGTAGTCAACTTGGTACACTTGTTTAGTACTCTTATTGCATTTGTGGATGTCACCAAATTAACTAATCATTCCAGTGATCTGTAATATTGCTACTAACTATTATAGGTGAACTACCAGTCATGTGGCCTACTAGCTACAACATCTTTGTTGTAGCTAGTAAGTTTGGCGGGAGGAAACTGGTGAATTTGCCACGATAGGATTTTGGCGAGAACAAAGTTTGGTGAATTTGTTGAGCCACTACAGATTGTATTGGACAAATGATTTGGCAGTTTTTAATTTGGCAAAACATCATTCACTTGCCAAACTTTCCAGCTATATGGTATATCACCTGAAGGGGTTAGTGGTAAATGTGTGGTCAGTGTCAATTGGCACTAGTGTCTGTGTCAACAAGTGATGTGGCCAACTGTCACTCCCTGGTAACCAAGGTTACACAAAGGGCATGAAATACAGAAATAATGTGCTTGCTTGATGTGCTTTAACCCTCTTGGGGTGAGTGATAATATAATTTTTAATATCACAATAATGTACCTTATTATCACGATAACTTTTTATGCATAAATATAAATTTAATATTTATATGTCTATATATTTATCATTGTGCAACTTGTCTGCTTAGAAGTTAATATTACGACAATAAATTATACCTAAAGCATTTTGTGAGAATTTTCCCTGGCCACTTGTAGTTTACAGTAAAATCCGGAATTTATCATCACGATAATGGAATTTTCATGATTTCAATTATCACGATAATGAGTTTTCGCGATAATCGATTTATCATGATTATCGCACAGCACCACTAACAATGTTTCAGGTCACATACCATCCAATATAATTCCATTCAATTAAGTGTAACTAGTGAGGGGTTTGGGGTAACAGTTGATAGATATGTAGCCAACAACATCACTGAGCCCTGCAACGATATGGTGACACTGCTATACATGATGAGCGAAGCATCATGATGACCCCTGTAATGCTCCCAGGTAGTTAGTCAAGTAGAAAAACTGGTCGTTGAATCATTGATTGACATACCGCAACACATTGTGTATTTACTTATTAAGCCTTTACAGCACAAGTGCTGAAGGTCTGTAAGGCACCAGGTCTTGTGAAAAGGTGAGAAAAATTGTGTATAATGTGTTGTGTTGTTTTGTAATACTCCATCTCTGTTCTAAGCTATACTGAAATTTATTGATGCAATGTATTGCAGGACTAAATCTAATATGGGATATGAATAGTGAGTGTGAGTATATGAGAAGTGTTTACACAAGGTAACGTTTCCAGCTGGGAAATGTGATATTCACACCCTAACACCCACACTTAACTACATTAACACATTCAGCAGTTGTCTGTTCATCTACCTCCCAAGTAAGGGAACCTCATATAAACATCGCCTCCAATTAAGGACCACCATTAAAAACTACAATGTCTATGCAGGATCAGTCAGCCCCTCAGTGCTCAAGACAAGCTATACAGAACACAAAATGTACTCTATACCAAACACTATCTCATTTCAAACAGTACACTTCCCACATTAGGGACACCAAGGAGCTATAAGATACACTAAATTTACTGATGTTGACATAACTTGCCTCACATACAGGAATGAAGCACAGGGGATCAGACATTCTCTAATACTGACAACACACCATTAGTGGTTGATGGTGGAGGGCAGGACAGTGCAGGTATTAGCCAACAATCTTCAGTTTATACAGGTAGTTAGCTAATGGACTCCAACACAACCACTGATTAGTTGTGAAGCCTTCCCTGAGGCTTGTAATTGCTGGCCACAAACCAGATTATCCTGTTCCTCTCAACCAGAAGAGGTAGGTGGTATGAGGTAGAGGGAGGGAAAGTGATGTCAGTACAGATAAATACTAATAGTTGTACCCATCATCTATCGGTACTAGTATCATAACTTTCAGAACATTAAAAACATAACATTATACTTTGCCTCTCTAGGTACACTGCACAACACCACAGATCACAAAACAATCACAGGTCAACAAACACACATACACGCATGCTATCTCCCTCTCACGCACGCATGCACGCGTGTGCACACACACAAACATACACATGCTCACACAACACACAACCATCACAAGATGATGGATCTGATGACTCTTCTCAGTGAGGATGTACACCTGTCATGTGATCACTGAACTACATACACTAAGACACACTCTATAGCATACACAACTATTATAGACACATAATCCTATAACAGTGTAGCCAGTTAGAAGATAACTAGCTGGTTGAGTCATAACAACCATTGTAGTAATAATTGTACTGTAATTATTGGATAATAATTGTTGCTAATTATCACACAATTACTTATTGGAATCCTTACAACATAGACCCATTAATATCACAATGAGATTAATTAACTGATCTTTATCTGTTTGAATGTCTCCATCCAAAACATGTAAACTTGTAATCTATCACATCAGCCATCTTATCTGATCAGTATCAGAACTGTGAGGTTATCCAGTATAGGATGTCAATCAGTTCTACACTTCAAACAGGCAAGTAGGTTTCTCCAAACAGCAGAAAAGGTTCAGCAATTTGACATCGCAATAAAATAAAAAGAGATACTTTTATTTCAACAAAAGGTTTCATCTTCACTGCTCCTTCATGACACCAGTGTGAGGTCCAAATCATTGTACAAGGTAAACTAGTGCATAGACTATAGCTGGTCTAGACAATTTATTAGAGGAACTACATGTCACTGTTAGCTGACTGTCAAGGAGGTCAGAAATTGTATCAGTAGAGATGTATAGGGGCTTTGTACAGAAAATGTCGTGCATACAGGTTTGTTGTATCAAGGCCAGATGTTTTACTGATTGAGAAAGATGTGCAGCTAAACCAGATAACTTCTTGGGAACTACAGCATTAAGTCATAAACAAGTGCCATTCACACCCAAAGCTTGCAGGTAGTCATCACTTCCAGTATTCAGAAAGTGAGTGCTTATTTATGAAGAATTCACAAAGCAACGTACGGCCCAAGTGACTCTTACTATTCTAGTTGAACAAATGAATTGATGCTGATACATATACCAATGAAGTGTCATGGCATTATCATATGCACAAAACTTTAGAGGGACGTAATTTTTGCAGATTTTGCGGTTACTTGGCTGTCTGCGAAAATTTCACCCTCAAAAATCAATGATCATCAAGATTGGCTCATTGCTAAATAATAATAATTAGTAATTTAAGTGAACAATGAGCAATCCTAACAGCAAAAATCCTTAATCCACAAAAAAATGTGTATCTTGAAAATTTGTACACATAGGATAGTTAAACAAACACATAACTAAAAAATTTTGCAGGTGATATATCTACCACATTACTCTAGGGTGACATGTACATGATTCTGTGTCAACATCAGTAGTTGTTAGTAAAGTCTCATGTAAGGGTAAGGAGCAACACTTATAACTAGTCAAACTGAGCAAGTTCTGTGAGTCAGTACAGGCAAATCCTCCTGAGGGAGACACCATACCATATAGGCAATGGTGTCAGCGACCAAAGTTCAAGTTTTCACACACACACACACGTAGCCAATACAATAAAATAATATCAGTTATAATCAATGTAGTAGATGTTAGATTACAAGATGATCATACAACATGGTGTAGTATAGCCCCCACTTGTTCTATAGGCCTTGTTCCATCAACTGTCTCCCATCTGTCATCCAGGACAGGTACATGGTACAACATATTAATTGCTAACAAATTGCTGCTACTAGGTCATCTCATTATGACTGGATGATACACAGCTGAGTATGAAATAAGCTAATGAACTATTCTAGGAAATTTATGAAAAATTATGTTGATGGGTCATTAGAGGAGTCCAGTCAGGACATGAATTAATTTGTCCTTGAGAGCATATATCAGGATTTTTTTTGAGGGAGAAATTTTTGCAATTTTTAAGATTGGCGGCTGCCACTTAAAATCTCCCCCATTGATAACTTGTAGCTGATCAAAATGACAGCTTGACATTGTGTATGAATGTATAAATGATCCTGAAGTGTGTAAATGTCCCCCTTCAAAAGTTTGAAGCTTCAGTTGCAATCCACTTTTTTTCCTCGATAAAAATCCTGCTATACACTATGAGAAATCAAGGGGCATGGCTAGTCCATGTGAAGAACATAGTAAAAAAAACAACAAAAAAATAGCTGATTCTATTAATTTTATTCTCTATATGGATTTATCTATGGTAACACAGATACTATGGTAACACAGATACTATGGTAACACAGATACTATGGTAACACAGATACTATGGTAACACAGATACTATGGTAACACAGATACTATGGTAACACAGATACTATGGTAACACAGATACTATGGTAACACAGATACTATGGTAACACAGATACTATGGTAACACAGATACTATGGTAACACAGATACTATGGTAACACAGATACTATGGTAACACAGATACTATGGTAACACAGATACTATGGTAACACAGATACTATGGTAACACAGATACTATGGTAACACAGATACTATGGTAACACAGATACTATGGTTGTTTGATAAACAAGATGGCCATGATTAGTGACTGGTACACGTCATCACTAATGAAGTCTGATTTCTTCATAACAGAATTGTTTGTCTCATGAAACTTGAAGACCTCCTCTCAAATATACCCACCTACCATACCCTTTCATTGATATTCATACAGTAACATTACGTTTACAACATCACATAGATGACATAATTTATATCAGTTCTTCACGTGGAATTGTTCTATCCTCCACCTGGTAAGGCATATATTGATAGCACTGCCTACCAGTGTAATGTAGATGGATATTCACAACTCACTCCTTCTAGCATTAATATATGATAATTCCCACTATCAATGGGTAAATATAGCTACACTGCCATTAATGGCTCGACAACCTTTCAGACCTGGGCAAGCTTCTGTACTTAGATAATTATCAGTATACAACTTGTCTTTTCAACTTTGTGTTTACAGAATGGACTTCTGTAGCCCAACACATGCATTTGCATAGTAAATACAGCTAACATTGAGGTTAATAATAATGTCCATGTGTTTGCCTATTGGACACTGTATGGTCACTTAAAGGGACAACATGTTCAGTTTGATGACATGTTTACTCATATACTTCCATTTCAGATTACAACAAATTATAGTTTTAACCAATCACCTTACAGAGGTATATCAGTTGGTAATAACAATAATCTCCACAGGTTATTTTATTACATTGTTCAATGGTACAAATAATCAGATGTGTATGAATATCAAATCACTGTAAGTGTGATTGATGACAAACAATAATTAGATGAGGAAGAAATAACTGCTAATTTAAATGCTTTTCAACACAGACCAACACACTGAGTCACAAACACAAATGAATTAACAGCCATCGTGGAGTTTCACAAACACATTTAGGCAATAAATTCGCTTCATACGGTCAGTGAAACTGTCACCCACTGACATACACACAGACGAACAGAACTACATCATTGTCCTTGACTGTACATTGTGGGGGCACTTGCACTTCGTTGGCATGCCCTAATAAACAAAAGACTTGTAAAGTATTATCGCTTTGAGTTGGAATTTGCGTGATGCTTGCAACTGGCATTAACACAAGCAGTGTCAAAGAAGGCGAAGTGAGCAAGTGATAAAACACAACCAAAGACAAGAACACTTCCCAACACTACAAACCACACACATGCCCTGGTCCCTCAGTGAGGAAATACTCCGAAGTATTTTGCCACCCGCTAGGATTCTTCTAATTTCGCGCACAGGTATCCGGATTTTCTCGTAAACTGCCACAACCAACCATCACTGTCCCTCCCCTTATGTAGTATCGAGTGATCATGTTGCGCAGTTTATTAGCGGTCAGGTGGAGACCTCGCTAAGTTATTTATCGTACAAGATGTTGCCGTGCAGTAGCAGCAGCAGCAACAGTGACACTGGAACACACTGGAAAAGAGTTTCGTGGCTAATATCGTATGTAATTTTGTTGGTGGCGGGTACGTTGTTGTTACCAACTGGAACAGTTGGTCAGAATCCGGGTGAGCATTAGTAAATGTTCCTTTGTGCTGTATTAATGTTGTAAGTGTAAAGCTGGGAATAAAAACCAAACACGTTTTAGTGTAAAATATTGGGTATGCCGCAAAGTTGCGAAGGAGCTGCAGCTGCTATAATACTTGATATTGTTGTTACAGAATGTGCTGCAATTGAGCGATTCGGCACACCTCACAGATGCCCAAATTCACACTGCATAAACGCATCAAGACTGTGCGACGGCGCTAACGATTGTTTGGATTGGAGTGACGAGCAGGATTGCCGTAAGTTGACAAATCTGTAGGGAGTAATGTAACGGGTTACTGTGCTGTATAACTGAATAGCAAAATGGTGACAATGAAATATAGGCGGTGCTAGGGTTAAGTGTTTAAAGTTGATCATTTTTATGATTTCGCATCATGCAGCTGAATTATCCCACTATTGTTTACAGAAAACCAAACCTGTAGTGATAACCAGTTCAAATGTAGTCAACATGGCAACTGTATTAACTTACACTGGAAATGTGATGGTGACAGAGACTGCTCTGATGGCTCAGATGAACAAGATTGTGGTAAGTCTACCAACTACTGTGTAATGGATGGGGAGGGAGGGAGTTTGGTTGGAAGAACTTTGTGAGGAAAATGAAATAATTACATCAAGTTTATTTTGCTAACTAGCTACTTGTATTGATCAGTGTCAACGGTGTGGTGTGGTGTGGTGTGGTGTGTAAATCTGATCAATCAAAGTATGAATTGTATTCTGACTTGAGTTTTTATATCACTTAGAAACTGGATATGATTTTGATGATAAAAGGTTTTTCAAAATTTGTTTTACACATATAGGATTGGAAAACTTGTAGTGCTGGTTATATACACTGCTCCCAATTCACCCCATACCAATCTGTTATACTGCTACAGTAATGTGTTCTGGGAAGTATAATGGATATCATATGAAGTGTGTATATGAACTGTTATCACTGACTGGTGTGGTGTGATCTGTTATCAGACCTGGTATAGGATTGAGTAGGAGTGGGATGAAATTAAGTTTGAGGAGAAATGTTACAATTCCACAAGTCTTATAGTGCACAATGTCATGTAAACACAACAAAAAGGATGACTTCTAAGTAACAGCTAGTAATATGATTTTCTAAAATATACATATTAGAAACAGGTGGTCTCATTTTAACAAGCAATTAGTAGGTGTTGTAATGTACTAGGCCAGTAGTGGTTATGTGTCAGTATAACTGGTGTAGAAGTAATAATTTGTAGTGTTTTGCTATCTCAAAACATGCTGGACTCACACACAAATAGGACTTTATGGATACAGAAGACAATTGAGGACTTCTACATAATCCAGATACTTAGATAGTGTTCTAAATTATCTCTTAGTGTATAAATTTACCTGGACATTACTGGTTGCTGTGGTTGGTCCCCAAAAGTGTATCCATGTATTTCACAGGTCATAAGCCTTGTATACTTGTTTACTGGCTGGGTCATTACTGCTGCAATATTAGCTTTGCTCTTATTCCCCATACAGATACACAACGACCTTGTCACCATGATGAGTTCCGATGCTCTAATGGTCGTTGTATACCAGCTAGTTACAAATGTGATGGAGATAATGATTGTAATGATGACAATGGTGATGAAAGCTCTGGTGAAAGCTCTGATGAAAAGGACTGTGGTAAGTAGTCCCAACTGTACCATAGGCATCTCTCTGTAAAGGACACCCCAAATAAAGGACACTGTACCACAAGAACAATGATCAGCCTCTTCATAGTGACTACATGTGTGTGTGTATATAGTGGACCTCTCTTAAAGGACTAAGCTGGGGCTCACACCTGTACTATATATAATATAACGACAGAATTTTGGCCCAACAAGTCCAGCTCCATGCAACTGAACTTGGCTGCCACAATGTCTTGTGTGCATATTTGTGTTTATGTGGTTGTCGAGGTATGTTAATATTAATTTACATCTTATCCCTTCAAGTGGTTTTCCATTTAACCGTTTTATTCCTTAATGGTGAAACTGATAGTTTGTTTAGCACATGCTGACCTTTGCAACTGACAGTAGTCAACAGTCTAGTATGTCTTTCTTGTGGGCTGTCCACTAGACTATGGTGACATGTGAACTATTTTAATTGCCAGCTCATGTTTTTGTATTTTATTCATTGCACAGTATCAGTTTCTTGTTGTGAAGGTGCTAGTTTGTACCCAGTGAAGTGTTACTGGTAACTTTGTTACTGTGTGACCACTAATTGGACCAATTATATGGGAACAAATTAATTCATGTCTTCAATAGTGTGTGTTGGCGTAATGGAGGCCCTACACTTGTGTAGTGTAGTGTGTGTGTGTGTGTGTGTGTGTGTATGTATCTGGTGTAAATTGGGAAGCAAATGCCCAGCTGTGTTAGTCTTGCTAAGCAGTATTGGGGCTGTTATAGACCTTTGAGGTTCACAGTCTCTCTCCGTGAGACCTGACAGTCCTGCATCCTGTCCCAGTGCCTGAGTGATGTACAGGCATCCCAATATTGGGTGACAGTAGCTGTGTTTTTCACAGCTGCCGGAGGCTTTGCTTTGCTCTTTGCCAGTGTGTATTGTGGTAAAGTTTACTCACATTGTCCCAGTGTAGCCAATTGCAATTGTTAATAGGACCTGGTGACGTAGTGTCAAGTGGGCATACAAATGTCCAATTCTTCGTTCATAGTAGTATTGTGTGGAACTTTGGGTTACACGACCTCTATCCGTGTGTGATCGAAACTTGCTTCACTGTGTGGCGATAGAATTGTTTTGTAGCAGCTAATCATTTAAATGCTAGTATCATTGCATGTAGGCCCTACAGGTAGACAGTTTCACATTTCAGCTTGATGATACTCTGTGTGGGTATAGATGTGTAGGGTGTTATGAATCATATATCAACTAGTATGTGTTGTCCATCCAGCCCAGCTAGTGTACCCTAACTACACTGAGCTACATGAGTAATTGAAGGACATAAAATGGTGGGCAGTAGGGGACCAGCTGCTTCACCTCACATTCCAGTGTGATAATACTTCAATTGTGGTACCTCAAGAATTTGCTACTGACCAATAGTCTCCATAGAAGGTGTAGTGTGAAGCCTGTTAGTGGTACTGCCATCTCTATATTGTAGCCACCTGTTTAGCAAGGCCACCACAGCTTCTGTTTTGTGGTGCCAATAGTACACCTCTTTTGTGTGTATTTGCCATGTTAATGTTAATGGTCTTTGTAAGAGCTTTCTTCAACAAGGAACACCTTGCCAATCATTGTTTACCAAATGATACCACCCTGTTGCTATGGGTAACAACAGGTCATGAAACAGTGTAATTATTAACATCTCCACACAATGGTCCACCATATCTATTCCCTGCTGTTATAGTTGTGGAGTGCAGGGAGTACCAGTTGATGTGTCAGTCAGGCGAGAAGTGTATATCACTTAACTGGAGGTGTGATGGAGAAGATGATTGTGATGATGGGTCTGATGAAACTAACTGTAGTAAGTCTCAACTAATGTAGAAAATTTGATGTGATGTTTACAGACAATACAACTAGAACACATTAACAACTTAAAACAACACTAACACAAGTTAGAAGGCCTACACCTTTCTGTGTTAATTATGGAATAACCACCAAACCTCATCTACAACACAATGGAGATAAGGTTTACTGTTGTTTTGTCATGGCATAATGAGTGGTGAACTGCCACCTACACTACTGCTATACTAGGACAAGTTACTGTTGACTAATTTCAGTAAAATTACACAAATGCCTCCACACAAAACTGAACATTGATCACACGTTCATCACTGATATACTACTATATGTGAATGGCTGTATTGTGAGGCTGAGTGGTTAGCTATAATACATGAACAATAAGTGGTCTAGCACACCAAGTAAACAAAATAACTAACACACACACACACTCACAATAGTCCTGGTGATATAGAATTATTATTATTACTGTATAGCGGGTTTTTCTCGCGGCCAAATTTACTTGCGAACATAAAATCATGCGACACTTAATCTCGCGAGGCGGATTTATTACTCGTCATAATAAGTATTCGCGTACAAGATGGAAAGCAGTGAAATTTGTTATGTTTGCCGTGTTTCTTTGTATCTATGCTTTTATCCATGATGAATTGATGCAGGCGCCTGAAGTTTGCTAGGAAACGAATAGGGATGTTTAGTGAAGAAACACATGTTGTGTAGGGGAACGAGCAACTGATCAGTTGCTTGAGCTGTTACAAAACATCAGCAAGCTGTTATGTACAAACAAGCACCTGGTTTGTTGTGGAACGTTAAAAACCTTTTGGTAAACAAAACTCCACATGATAAAATATGCCGCAAATTTTAATATTGCAAAGTTCCCAAAACGCGAGATTAAACTCCTCGTGATAAAAACCCGCTATACAGTATGCTAAGCATATAGCTAGTAAGAGCTGTCCTTATAAGATAATTACATAGCGAACAACGTAGACGAATGTCCTAGGTATAGCCAGACATCTCCTCATAGTTCTTAGTAGAATCGATATTACAAAGATACTTCACATGTGTGCACCTGTATGTGTGATTGGTGAGACCTGTGTGCATCAACTAACTTGGTGACTTATAGCATAGACTAGCTGCTCATTTGACAAGCTATTGTGGCCACTTACTTAGAGCCATTGTGGCCTTTATATTGGATGTATTTTGTTCTTGTTTGAAATCATTATGCCTTTTATTTGAGATAATGTTGCATACACTGCTCTTAATACTCTATGTAGTGTACGGTAATCACATTGTAGTTACTGTTATATTTGATACTTTAATCTTCACAGCTGCTATTACCGTCGCTTATTGTCCTATCGGAGATTTTGACTGTAGAGGGACTAACGCCAGCTCCCAGACCACTCCACAATGTGTCATGTTCTCCTGGGTGTGTGATGGTGAAGCTGACTGTGACAATGGCTTGGATGAGCAGATGTGTAGTATGTTTGTTGTGTATGTGTACTACTGCTATTGTAAGCCTCATTGTGTCTTTTATTAAGATCCGGGCATTACGCCACCGTTGTGTCAGCCTGGCCAGTTTGCATGCACTTCAGGAGAATGTATACCTGAAGTGTGGAGGTGTGATGAAGATGTGGACTGTGTTAGTGGAAATGATGAGCTGAATTGTGGTAAGTTGTAGAGAGAGAGAGACACACACACACACGCACGCATGCACACACACAGAGAGGGCACACATACTGCAGGACAACCTGTCTGACAACTTCCCAACTCCTTCATAGAAAGTGGCTAGCTATTAGCTGAGTAATAAAATTTGAAACTTGTTTCAAGCCAGTTGGGAGGGTTTAAACATCCTGGACAATAATTTACTTGGATCTGATGATCACATCAGGGTAATAACTCTGTCTCATAGCATGAAGTGTATATGTATAGTATTCCTGTTCGTTGGCTTGCAAGGGCAATGCAAAGGACAGATCTCCATCAAGAGGGATGCTTCTGCACATATTCACACAAGAAACAGTCTACACCGTTCACTACAGATTGTACTGTGTTGGCTAGTCAAGGTGACAGTTGAGTGCACACAATTAGTCCACTAGTTACACAGTCACTGCTGATACACTTCTTATTAGACCACTAGCTACTTTTTGTACACTGGCTATACTGGCTGCTGCTGACACCATCATGTAGTTGTGGGTGCAGCTGCTGGAAATGTAGTGTAGTGTGTGCCCACATGATCAGCCAAGCAGAAACAGGTTTAACATAATCCCTCGTCTGTGGTGCTAACTGACTGTGTAGTTGTGTCCATCACGATACTTTGTAGTGCCTTGTAGCAGATAATGTATGGCATACTGTAAAGGAGATGTGAAGGTTGTGTATAATGTGGTAGAGTATTCCCAGGACTTGGAATGGTGCTATGATTAGATCAGTACAACTGAGAACACAAACAGAAGCAGCTAAAGGTCCCCTATTGTTATCCAGTACTCTCCAGTACTACTATAATACTGACAGGCTTTCAAAAGGTTTGGTCCTCACGAGTCTGATTTACCTTTGCAAGGTTTATTGTGAAATAGAGTCATAGTTGTGAAGAGAACATAGTTCACTGTGCATACATGTTAGTGTATGCTATATGTGATGTGGAGGTGACATAGTTGTCAGTTATGTTATTACCTCACCTGCAGATCCAGTTTGCCATCAACACCAGTTTCAGTGCACATCTGGGGAATGTATTGATGGTATGATGGTGTGTAATGGACACCCGGATTGTTTTGACAGCTCCGATGAGTTGGTACCCACATGTGGTATGTCTGTGTGTATGTCTGTATGTCTCTCTCTGTGTTCATTGTAGTCGTGTGTGTGTGTGTGTGTGTGTGTGTGTGTGTGTGTGTGTGTGTGTGTGTGTGTGTGTGTGTGTGTGTGTGTGTGTGTGTGTGTGTGTGTGTGTGTGTGTGTGTGTGTGTGTGTGTGTGTCACTCATACTATTGTAATGTGTAGTGTGTACCTGTGTACATAATCTGTACAGTAGTTTATTAAGTGACTGTTTTTCTCCTATAGAGAACTTCATCCAGGTCCGTCAGGTATGCCAACCCAACCAGTTCCAATGTACTGACTTCAGTCGCTGTCTGTCTGGAGAACATTACTGTGACAACCGCACACAATGTGCTGATGGCTCTGATGAGCAGGACTGCTGTAAGTAATAGCCTCAGGGAGGGAACCTTGCAGGGTGTTTAATAAATATTTAAACTCTTAGTCATATCCTAGACATCTGCTGCTCCACCAGCAGTGGAATCACTTTAGGTTTGGCGGAAGCCATGGGGTGGGGGGGGGGGGGGGGGGGGTATTGTGTCAGCAATAGACTACCATATTGTAATATCAATACCCGTGATCCCAGTGGGGGGAACAGTACAATTAGTGTTACTCTTCTGTTGTTTTGTAGTTTTTAGCTCATGTTTCCTACCAGCGAGGCTATCAATAGATTTGTTATCAAACTAACTGTCTTAGTTTATTCTAGTGTGTGTGTGGTACTGGCTGCTATCGATATTGTAGTTTGTTATTAAACACTTCAGTAGCATGGTGCTGTTGGTAAACTGTTCCACCTCTGTGTGTCAAGGATGGTTGATTACAATACTGATTAGAAGGGAAAGTGCATTAGTTCAAAAAATTACTTGTCAGCTGTTGAGCTGTGTCATACCAAGTAGCAACAGATACACAAAACAAGGACACAACCACAGTGTACCTGTTGTTATACTTGTGATTGTGGCTTGTTGTAAGAGTTGTGGAACATTATTTTGTGGCTACAGTACACTTGGTATTAGAATTTTAAATGGTTCTTTTTTTCTTTTGATGTTAGATGACACTTTGCCCAACCCATGTTTATAACCAGGTATATATTTTTATCATCTTTCAAAGGTAGGAAGAGTTTTGTGGTGTGTCCAATGGAGTCTTTGGTGTTTGTTTACATACCATAACCATGGTAACATTATGACATCATCAACCCATACATCATCAGCAAATTCAATTGTAAACAGTTAGGAAACCTCAGAATGATACAGGCTAGGATTTGGGTCTCCACTGAATTATCATCTGTGTACACAATAATGTAGTCCTGTATGATGGGACCACTTGGTACTGTAAGGCTCAGGAGGTCCTTCCTTTCTTCCTGAAGCTCCTTCCAGTTCTAAACTTTACTTGTCTACTCTGAAATGTGGATGTCATACTAAGGGATACTTTGGGGCCTTGGGGTGTCCTCAATTAGGTAGTTCCACTATAATCCACACATCTACCTTGTTAGTTAATCGTCATATCGATGAATGTCAGCTGGATAATGGTGGTTGTGAGCAGCTGTGCCATGACACGCCCACCAGTCACTTCTGCTCCTGTCATCATGGCTACCAGATCAATTCCAACCGACAAACATGTGATGGTGAGTCAGCTGAAACCATCCTAGTGTCATTGAATAGTATTGTAACTATACAGTGTGGCCCTAGGATATATGGTAATATATTACTATACTATTTTATCTGTGAAAGTGGACTACCTATTACATCATATTACATCATTGTGTAGATGTTGATGAGTGCAGTGTATCCACCCCATGTGCTCAACTGTGTAGTAACACTGTTGGTAACTACACTTGCTCCTGTGTGGATGGTTTTGTGGCTGATGGGCCACACTGTCATAGTCAAAGTAAGCATCTATTAGAATAGCTGGTCACACTATACCTGGTGTTAAGGCTTTGTTATGTGTTGTGGAGATTTGTAAGGTCTCTGACACAGATACAGAGATGTCAATGTTGATTGACTTGTGTGACAAACCTGTGCTAGTGATCACCTTGTTGTGATCAGTGAGTACATGTATGACCAGTTTTTGTCCTTACCTGTATTTTAATATATTCAATCCCCCCACTAGTCACAGGTATACCTGGGTATAACCCTGGAGCACACTACTGTAATAACATTGTTAGGATATTTCATGGTTTGTTGGTAATAACTTTTTTGCTGAAAGTTGATATGCAATTGTTGCTTTATCACTGTGTAACCTGCTGGAGGAATTCTGCTGTTGTTTTGGCCAAATACTACATGTAGTTGAGAAATTGCTTACTAAATATGTCATGTCCCTGTGCCATTTATTGTAAGAGCTGTAACATGTGTTATTGTTCACACATCTCATGTTGTCCTTGGGACCACTACACTGAGAGGTAGTACTGGACTGTTATTAGCTATTGTCAGTTCTACACTTGTTGGGGTGAGCATGAGCGAGCCCCACACTAGCGAAAGAACTATGAGTCACCGTCCATTACATGGCAATTTACAATCAAACATGGTCATCGTTCATTAAATGGTGTAGATTACCGAATTTCCTTATTTGTACTGTAAACGAAGACTTGTACAATGGATAGAGATTAGGAATGATTACCAGCTATCTAAGAGGCTGTCCACATGTTTTGGAATCTTCGATAACAGTGGAAGCACAAACTCACAACTCCAAGATAATGTGCACCTTCACAGTGATAATCCAGACTATCTGATAGTACTAGTGATGACATTGATAGTACTAGTGATGACAATGATAGTTCTAGTGACGACAGTGGTGAAAAGCTACCATATTATTCACCATGTCCATGTGAACTAACTACGCAGTCTTAATTCTCCACCTACTGGGGAAGTACTGGCGATGCAAACCCCGACCAAGTCTCAACTTGCAAACCCTGGGAATACTGTAGCTAGGAGGGGATTTGTACAGTTGTGTGGCATTGGCCTAGCAATGAGTTAGTTCGAGTGGATTCTAGTATGAAAGTAGTAGCTAGCACCTGAGATACTCTTTCCTAAATTCTGCTGCCTCAGTGATTTTCTTTAGTGAAGTCACGGGAAATTTAGGGATCAACTCCCCCACCATCCCCGACCTTCCCCCACCTTCAGCCTGTGTCTGTGGTAGTCGGACATTACATTGATAGGCGCATAAAGCGAAATGTAAATGCTTCAACTTATGAATTGATTTTAATTGTAATATTGATGCAGTTACCGTATAACGGATTATTTTCGAAGGAGTTTAATTTTTGAATTGTTTGAAAAACATAGCTTCTACAAAAATTTAACTATTCAAACACATTAAAGCTGCCTTGTTCCAGGTCGGCTGATCCTGGGTTGAAGAAATACAGAACAAATCATCAAATACATGATATCTCTTTTCATACCTAGGCCAGCTTTTATTGATGCTGCAATGGCCACGCCCACAGCAAATTGACAGTGAGGATTACCCATTTTTCATTGGCAAAACCACCTCTCCTATAGTGGACCAGTCCCAATACAATAACGCCTAATGAATGTCTCAATTTCAGTTGTACCATTGCGCATGGTCACCGTCTTCACTTAATTTAATGCACACTTACGAAAATAATTTTAGTGGCTCTCAGCATGACAAAAAAAATTATACTTTCAAAATTTATTTTAGCCGCTCTTCGAAATTTTCCCCTTCAAAATTAACCCATTATTCATTGCTGAATGAACATGTTCCAATATTGTAATGACTGCCACTACTTCACTACTTACAGAACAGAAACAATGTCATACTGTCACAAAAATCATAAAAACATAATTACAACTACACAGGCTCGGCCCATTATGCTGATAGCATCTGTCTAGTTACTATTGCTATGCGTTTTGTTGTAATGATCATCCCTTGTTGTCTGCAGGTGGCGATGCCTGGCTGTTGTATTCCAATAGAGTTAGTTTACAGCACACCTCTACTGATGGTCAACATAATCAGGAGGTCGTGCCCTTGTTGAATAACTCCATAGCTGTGGATTTCCATTACAGGTCTGTGTGTATGTGTGTTTGTCCCTGTGTATATGTTTTTGTCCATAAGTGTATCAGTTGTACTTTTTATACTGAGAAGATATTTGTAATGTTATGTTGTTATGGTACAGGTTGGGTTATGTGTACTGGACTGATGTGTTCCAGAAGACGATACAACGAGGTTACCTCAATGGATCTGGTATGGTTAACACTGTTATTGGAAGTGGACTGGAGGAACCAACAGGTTTGTGCAGTCTTTGTGTGTGTTTGCTCGTAAGCTTGCTAGCCCTGTCTGTCTGGTAGTCTGCATGTCCACTCTTACATTACTCCATGTTACCCATACAGGTATTGCAGTGGACTGGATTACTGACAAGTTATACTGGACGGACAGTACTACTAAAGTTATTGAGGTGTCCGAATTAGATGGTAGCAATCGTAAAAGATTGTTCTGTGCCGACATCGACAACCCTCGACCCATTGTAGTGGACCCCTTCAACAGGTATGTTGCTGTAACAGTGCAATAGTGCTCTAATAGAACACACATGTATTATCTTGTTCCCTTGTATAGACACATCTACTGGGGAGACTGGGGTATCAATGCCAGGATCGAAAGAGCTTCAATGGATGGAACTCAACGCACAGTCATACACGGCACCCGGCTAATCTGGCCTAATGCACTTACAATCGATTTGATTGGACAGAGACTGTACTGGGCTGACGCTAAGCTACGCATCATTGAGACATCACATCTTGATGGAAGCTACCGACAAGTGCTTGTGCAAAAAGTGCTTCATCCATTCTCAATTGCCTCATTTGGCAATGACATCTTTTATACCGACTGGGAGGGAAGTGGTGTGTACCGAGTGGGCAGATTGTCAGGGACAATGGACAATGCAACACGAATAGTAGAGACAGCTCCAGTAACCACGATGGGAATTAAGGTTGTACATCCATCACTACAGCAACCAGGTGAGCATTATTTAGAACATTTATGGTCATGTGTTACATATGTGTACAGGTGATAACCCTTGTTTCCCTGACAACGGTGGGTGTAGCCACTTGTGTTTGCTAAGTGCCTCATCACCTGGGAGAACCAGTTGTGCTTGCCCAACTGGACGTCGTCTCGATAGCAACAACAAGAATTGCCTGCGTGAGTTGGTTTTAAGTCTTTTTGTCAGTCTCAAATGTATTACTATTTTATATCATCAGCAACATGTATTTATACTGTACACTGTGTATTTCACAAAATAATGTAATTCATCAAATCAATTAACCGCATGTTGTTCCTCTAATTAGCCTTAATGGAGTATTTGTTGTTTACACGTTCTACTGATATTCGGAGGATTTCATTGGATGATCGTTGTTACCATGACACTGTACTACCACTTAATGACCTGAAGTATGCCGTTGGACTTGACTGGACAAGAAGGAGGATGGTTTGGTGTGATGTCACAGATGCTGCTATTTATACAGCTTCTTTGGAGGTGGGGAGTTTCTTTAGGATTTGTAGCCAGTATACTGAGACCTGATTACATGGTTTAGAGGGATTCATGGCAATGTCTTTCTCTTCCTCAGGGTACTGACAAGAGAGTCTTGACAATGGCAGGGCCGGGATCACAGCTAGTTGATGTTGCTGTTGACTGGGTCAATGACATGGTTTACTGGACGGACTCTTATCTTGATCGTATTGAGGTGGTAAACATGGCAGGGACCCTGCGTACTGTGTTGGTCTACACTAAGCTGGACAAACCTAGAGGGTTAGCTCTACATCCTTTGAAAGGGTAAGGAAGTAACTGTTTATCACCGTACGATATGGAATAGCGGTGAATTTTAAAAGTTCGTATAACTGTGATTTATTGATATTTCAGAGCTTTCCCCAGCAAAATAAAGTAGAGCAGTAAAACTGTCAATTTTCTACCAACATCAAAGTCAATTTGTTAATTATATACATTCCTTTTACCACATCAAAAGAACAGCAGAGTGGTGTTGCTGCACCACTCTACTGCTCTCCTGTATTTGTTATCATCAGAGCCAACTTTTCTGTTGTATGGTAGGAGGTGCTTGTACCGGGGTGCTTATTAACAGAGGATATGCACATTTGTTATTTGAACAAAAAATGATCAATATAATGAGATTATTGATGTACCCAAGAGTTTTTGACTGTTAATGACTATCATGAATCCCATACAAAAGTGTGGGTAACAAATGCAGCTTGGACTATAACTTGCCACATGAGCTACCGATGGGGCTCCTCCTTCCAGTTACTCTGTTATACACATAAAGAATCTATTGCTCTGGAGAAACTCTCGTAACTGGTCTACTTTTTGCAATTCACACTTTCTGTGCATACTTACAATACATTCATTCGCCATCGTCACGTTGTGATGTCACGTATTGTTTTCAGTTGTAAAAGTGTGCATATCTTTTATTAGGAGGTGTTTGTGCTGTATAATAAGGGGTGCTTATGAATTGGGAGGCGTTTGTTTAATAAGGGCGCTTGTGTATTAGGAGGTGCTTGTATATGTCATTGTGTGTATTTGTATACTGTGTTGCCAGTGTTACAGAAAGTTGTGTATTAATAAATGTTCACTCTGTATATGTGCAAATTCCAAAAGTTGTAAAAAAGTTTGTCATAATTTTATACATTTCAAAAAGTCGGTACACATGTATTATGTATGTGCTGATATGATCACATGTAGTCATAGTTGATTGTACTACCTCACTAGACTGATGTTCTGGACTGATTGGGGTTCTACTCCCAAGATAGAACGGGCTAACATGGATGGTACTAATCGCTCAGTAATTGTCAGTACCAACTTGGCCTGGCCTAACGGGATTGCTATTGACTATGAGCGAGATATGTTGTACTGGGTAGATGGGTACAACAAGTCACTGGAGTATTGTGATTTTTATGGGAACAATCGTGGCACCCTGCTCAGTCAAATGGTGCTGCATCCGTTTGGTATCACAGTGTATAAAGAACACGTCTATTGGACAGACTGGGAGTCACGGAAACTGGAACGAGTTAACAAGATCACTGGAGAAGATCGGCTGGTGTTGCATAGCAACCTAGCCTGGATGATGGAAGTAGTGGTTGTCCATAGCAACAGACCAAACAGTGAGTACACATTTTGTATGACAGTCTAAAACTAGTAGTCTATGGTCTTGTTGAAACTTTAGTGTTGTTATATATTGCAATGTGTTGTTACACAATTTTGGTATTTAAGTGATGGTCTCCTTTCCAATTTCCAACTTTAACCGCTTGTAACTACAGGAGTTACGAGCAGTTAAAGTTGGAGGCTTGGAATAGCTACTTAACACTGAATTACATTTACAATGTAATACTCATTCACCTCTAGTAACATCCAACCCTTGTGCCATCAACAATGGAGGATGTAGTGACTTGTGTCTACTCCGAGCATCTGAAGATGATGGGATAGTGGCTAGTTGTGCTTGTAATGCTGGACTGAGGCTGATGAGAGATAACAGAACATGTGATGAAAGTATGTGACTAGTAACTGCAACTCAGATCCCACTTATCCAGATTATCAGTTAACTAAAAATTACTGCTCTATTTGAGTAGTGACTGTTCTATTAGGGTAGTTGATAATGCAGATATATAAATACTTATACACAGTTTCAGAGGTGTGGACTTTTCAGCCTTATGAACCACCCCTGATCCCAAGGGGTTCAAATAACTGTGGTTCCACTGTAGTGCTTATTAACTGGGTAGTGACTACTTACTAGGCAGTGTGTACAATAGCTGTACATGTCAATGTACTGTCTCCATTGCAGATCCGGATACTTATCTTGTATTCTCAGTATTTCAACAATTACGCAAGATGACCCTTAACACAGCCAACCCTGTGGACATGCATATCAACATCAGTGATGTCACCAACGCTGTAGCAATCGCAGTTGATCCCATCAGTGAGGACATCTTCTGGGTGGATACCAATAGAATACTACGAGGCTCTCAGCATACTGGCCATACTGAAGTGATAGCTCACATGACCAGCACATCATCCGAGAGGTTCAGTCATACTGGCAGTACAGCATATGAGGGTATTGCCCTTGACTGGATTGGTCATAAGGTATATTGGACTGACTTTGAGAACCGATATGTTGAGGTGGTTACGTATGATGGACATGTGAGGAGTGTCTTGTTGACTGTAAGAGATGGGCTGAGTGGACCTCGAGCCATCACACTGGATATTAAGAACAGGTGAATTATAACTTTTATAACTTTTGCATTGGCTGTTTATACATGCAAAACTAATTTAATACAAACCCCATCATGTATCCTCTTTATCAAGGCCTGTATACTGATTGGTTGAAATTGTCACTTATGAGAGATATGGTGTGTGTTTGCAGTAGTTCCTCCATTATTTGGCCATTAATAAAACAAATTATCCGAACAGTAGAAATGACTGTTCTATTAAAGTATTTTGTTTAATGTGTGTATTCTATTAGAGTAGTTGAACAGGGCTCTGTATGTAAATGAATGAACTGGACTTTTTGATTATCTCAATGACACACTCCTAGTATAGCGGCATAGCCCTAAAAATTAGCCAAATCACATGCACATTTTCATAAAAGCATGAAATTTTCCACATAAACAGTGTTCCTCATAACATGTATTTTTGATATAGTGCCATCGTAGATTTGACCATTTTTGTCCAGAAATTTGATCATTTTTGTCTTTATCTCCCTGAGGCATTAATTGACATGTTAAAACATGGTACCAAAGTAAAGATCTTGATGAACGAAACAACTTGGTTTTTATTTGAAGTTAATAGGTAATTCTGTTTTGAAGTTATGATTGTTTTTGTTTTTTTTGTTATCTCCAAAATTGAGTTTGCCTGCCCTTGGAGTGTAAATTACTCATGGGGATGTAAATCATCTCAAAATTCATAGGTAATATAATTTTGGAATGAAATCATCTATTAACTTCAAATAAAAACCAAGTTGCTTCGTTTAACAAGATCTCTATATTGGTATCATGTTTTAATGAGTTAATTAATGCTTCAGGGAGATATACAACAAAAAAAAATCTAATTTCAAGATAAAAATGGCCATAAAGATCACCAAAGGTCAAATCTGCAATGGCACTATATCAAAAACTTTTGTCATGAGGATTACTACTTATGTGGAAAATTTCATGCTTTTATGAAAAACTGCACAATTTTTGCATTGTGTTGCTATACTGTCAGGGCCCAATGAGTTGGGACCACTATATGTTGTGATTACTAGTGTGTTTTGGTGGCAGGTATTTGTTCTTTGTTGATTGGGAGATGACTGATCAAGGCCACAGAACTGTAATCAAGAGATCAGAACTTGATGGATCAAATTTGAAGGTTATTGTTGATCGACACCATGCTGGTCAAGCCATTGATCTTGCTGTTGATTACCAGGGTATGTCTTGAGTAGGAGAACTTAGTAACAGTGGATGCTTAAATGTAAAATGTGTCTAGTTCATAGGGAGGGCTTAGCGGCAGTGGGTACTTAAGGATGCAAGTAGGGTTTAGCTTAGATTTTTGTTGATGGTGATTGCTGGTTGTACAACTGAGTTAATGTATTCCACTTGTTACAGGAGACACCACTAAGTTATACTGGACTAATTCAGATCGTAATGGTAACCCCTCAATAATATCGGTGGATATTGATGGCGGTGATAGACGAGTGTTACTGGAAGGCCTCACCAATCCTAATGGTATAGGTGTCACTACAGATCGTGTCTACTGGAGCACATGGAACAGTGGTAACATCTCTAGTGTTGACAAGATGACTGGTTCTAGTATGAACACTGTGATACAGTTCCCCCGACAAGCTATGGGTGACATCTCCATATTTAGTAGTGACCAACACGAACACTTGGCCAATTATGACTATCCTTGTAACCCTGAATCACATGAGTGTAGTCATCTGTGTCTGCCGAACAAGGGTAGTCGTGGTTACCGTTGTGCCTGTTCTACTGGTATAGTGTTTGATTCTAACAGAAACACCTGTAATAAAGGTAAGATCATGTGATCTAGTGTGAATCATGTGATCCTGATATGGAGGGAGTGTACTGTTGTTAAATGTTGTAATGTTCCCATCTATAGCTCCTATTGGGTTCCTGGTATTGGCACAGTCCTTTGATAAGGATGTTAATGGATCACTGGTGAAGATCTCTCTGGATACTCCAGGCAGTTATGACAAGACCACACTACTACCAGGAATACACAACCCAGTTGCACTGCAATACTACCATATCAATAACTTCACTGGGTACATCTTCTGGAGTGACCCCACGATGAGGTTTATCGGGAGGGTGGCATTTAACGGCAGTGACCCGACAGTGATAGTTCAAGATGTGGTGTCTAATTCTCTGGCAGTAGACTGGATAGGAGGTAACCTCTACTGGACGGAGTTTGAAGGTGATGAAGATGTGGTGAACAGATCAGCTCTCTATGTGTCCCGGCTGGATGGGTCGTACAAGAAGAAATTATTAAGCACTGACCTGGGTAGACCTCGTGGTATAACTGTCTATCCTAAGGAAGGGTGAGTGAGCAAGTGTGTGTGTTTGGGTGTGTAGTGTACAGGGACCTGGGAAGTGGTCTACTTGGCTTTGTTGAATAGGGACCTGGTGATAACTGGGGAAGTAGTCTATCCAGCTGTGTTAATGGTGACCTGGTGTTAACTGGGGAAATAGTCTACCCAGCTGTATTAATGGGGACTTGGTGTTAGTAGTCTACCCAGCTGTATTAATGGGGACCTAGTGTTAACTGGTGAAGTAGTCTACCCAGCTGTATTAATGGGGACTTAGTGTTAACTGATGAAGTAGTCTACCCAGCTGTATTAATGGGGACCTAGTGTTAACTGGTGAAGTAGTCTATCCAGCTGTATTAATGGTGACCTGGTGTTAACTGGGGAAATAGTCTACCCAGCTGTATTAATGGGGACTTGGTGTTAGTAGTCTACCCAGCTGTATTAATGGGGACCTGGTGTTAACTGGAGAAGTAGTCTACCCAGCTGTATTAATGGGGACCTGGTGTTAACTGGTGAAGTAGCCTACCCAGCTGTATTAATGGTGACCTGGTGTTAACTGGTGAAGTAGTCTATCCAGCTGTATTAATGGTGACCTAGTGTTAACTGATGAAGTAGCCTACCCAGCTGTATTAATGGGGACCTAGTGTTAACTGGTGAAGTATTCTACCCAGCTGTATTAATGGTGATCTAGTGTTAACTGATGAAGTAGCCTACCCAGCTGTATTAATGAGGACCTGGTGTTAACTGGTGAAGTAGTCTACCCAGCTGTATTAGTGGTGACCTAGTGTTAACTGGTGAAGTAGTCTACCCAGCTGTATTAATGGTGACCTGGTGTTAACTGGTGAAGTAGTCTACCCAGTTGTATTAATGGTGACCTAGTGTTAACTGGTGAAGTAGTCTACCCAGCTGTATTAATGGTGACCTAGTGTTAACTGGTGAAGTAGTCTACCCAGCTGTATTAATGGGGACCTAGTGTTAACTGGTGAAGTAGTCTACCCAGCTGTATTAATGGGGACCTAGTGTTAACTGGTGAAGTAGTCTACCCAGCTGTATTAATGGGGACCTAGTGTTAACTGGTGAAGTAGTCTACCCAGCTGTATTAATGGGGACCTAGTGTTAACTGGTGAAGTAGTCTACCCAGCTGTATTAATGGGGACCTAGTGTTAACTGGTGAAGTAGTCTACCCAGCTGTATTAATGGTGACGTAGCGTTAACTGGTGAAGTAGTCTACCCAGCTGTATTCATCAACTCTTAGTACCTGTATGGTACATTTTTCAGAGACTTAACTGCAAGCTCTTTCCCTTTTACTCATACAGTAAGATATTCTGGTTGGATTGGTCACATTGTGATGCTAGTCTACACTCCTCCAACATGGATGGGACAGACAAACAAGTCATTCTACAGTTGACGGACAACAAGAATTGTAAGATCAGTTGGCCAAACCAATTAGAACTAAACCACATCACAAATGAGCTACTCTGGGTGGATGGTTATCTTGATAAGCTTCAAAGCGTCAGTGTTACTGGTGCCAGCCATCGTGTGCTATTGAGTAATATCACCTACTGCTTCGGTCTGGGGCTAGATGGGAATGGAGATGTGTACTACACATCATGGAATATTCACGACTACAGTTTGTGGAGATGGAATAGTAACATTTCCACAGTGAACGTGTCCATACTGCGTAATCTTCCCTCTAGACCGATGGATGTTGCTGTTGTGAGGAGGGACAACAGACCTTCAGGTATTGTATTGTGTCTACTAACAAGTGTGTAATGTATCATCTTTAAATCCTGACCCTTGTTACCTGAACCCTCCAGCAACTGCTCATATACTCTAACATGACATACACCCTAATTGAACAATCATTCAGATTAATAAGGGACAGGACAGCCTTTGCCTCAAGTCTCTTGGTTACAAGCTGGCCATATAGAAGCCTGTAAGATTGCTCAGTTCACTCTAGTTACCATTTCCCTACAGGTATTCATGATCGAAATGCTTGTGCCTTCAACAATGGAGGATGTCCCTACTTGTGTCTGCCCAGTAACCACACCCACTGTCAATGTGCCTGCCCTGACAATGTGGAATCCTGCACTGAACATGGTGAGAAGTGTAGCCTCTGTGTGTGTGTTTGTGTAGTGTAATGTAGTGTAGTGTGTGTGTGTGTGTGTGTGCTTGTTTTATTGTACAATAAGGTATCATCTATGATGGGTCCAACTTTGCAGTCAATGCATACCTGATAACACTAATTATACTTGGCGAAACTGTCCATGTTTTTACCTGATATAATGGTGGTCATGTGGTTACAGTGTGTAGTGTATGACTATGAAGATATTATCACCTTCACAGCTTGTCCAGACCCCACCATTACTCCTTCAGCTACTGTCAGATCTCATCCCTCAACCCATCATGTGTCACCAACTGAAACAATCATCACTCCTATCAAGACTAAAAAGCCACCCGAACCACCTTCCTCTAGAGGCAGCTCTTCAGGTACCAAAAGTGATGTACTGTGTTGTGGCTACTTCTATTATAAATCAGTTAAGGTTCTGACTTCCATATTAGGAGGCCAGATCAACAACACTTCATGTACTGATGTATTCAGCACCGAAGGAGGTTGGTCACGCCTCATAAGCCTATGATGTAAAATGCAACTAAGCATCATTCTAGGTGTTAAGGCTTGTTTAGCAGCTAGGAAAGCAGCGCATTGTACTGAGAAGGTTTGTAAGGGCACTGGGATGCTCTGGTATGGACATACAATCTGTCTTTCAAAATATTAAGAAGTGTGAATGTTGAATTAGTTCAACCTTTTCTTTGAGATCACAAGATGAGTGATGACGCGTGACCAACCTCCTCTGATTCAGCACAAATGTCTAACTCCTTACAATGTTCTTATATTGTTAGTATAACCACACACTGATACACCCCTCAACAGGTGGACATGTTGTGTTGTTGCTTCTTGTAGATGACTTCACTGCAGCCTTCATCGTGCTAGCTGTCATGGCCGGGTTAGTGTTGTTTGGCCTCATCATGATCATCTACTGTGTAGTAAGGTGAGTGTGATCATGTGATCACTAGCAGTAGCCATGTGTGTGTTCTGTTAGAGTAATTGAGAGCTCTGTAGGCTTTAGTTATCCATACAGTCACATCACTGAATAGTTTCTGGTACATGGGTGTTAGGATAATGAGGGGAGGGGGTCTCATTGTACAACTCATTTAGTGACTTCCTTATGTGTGTGTGTCTCTTTCTCTATTTACAGATACAAAGGGAGATTACCTGGTAGGTTTAGTCCTCGTGATAGCAGTACCAGTTCTCTACTAGCTGTGGTGAGTTGTTGTGTGATATCGTATGGTGGAGTGTTTTAGGGAAATTTTTCATGATTTTTTTAGGATTTTCAGTTACGCGTGAAGAATGGTGGCAATCCATTATCCTTGACAATTAGCTGCTATATAGGGCTGGGACGAATAGTGAAATTTACTTTCAAACGTTCGCTAATAAAATGTTTGAACATTTGAAGCTTTGGTGGCAACTTTCTAGTTACAGGTTTTCTTGCATTTATGCACATTCTTCTTAAGTTTTATCTCTCTAAGTTTGTAAGCATTTGGAAAATGCATAGTAACAGTACTGAATGACACAATGAATCGATTGCAAATGGGAGTGTCCACTATACTGCAATCATGCATAGACATACACCGAATATGGTAGCAAGCTAAACTGCGATGGTTTAAAGTGGGCTTGGCACATGATGAATGATTGCAAAGACAAACATTGATTTCCCAAGATGAATAAGCAGTTGCAATAAAGACGATGACGTTTATTTGTTGTTCTTTCGAAGGTTATGAGTGCATTCGAAGCTTTGAAGGATAGTTTTAAAATTCGAAGTTTACTTAACCATCAAACCCATCAAACCCATAAAACATTTGAAGCTTCATCCCAGCCCTACTGCTATATATGGTAGCTCTGATAAGGTCCTTAAGGTGTCTGACATAATGTATTATGTGTTTGCTGCAATACTGTTTAGGTCCTTTTTCAATTTTACTAATAGTTGTCATTCAATTGCTAACTGCTTTTATGTTGACCTGTGCACTAGACACTAATGCTGTAGTATGCTTTAATGTTACTGTATTCTGTTGTATGTAGTATGGCCGATTCCGCAGCAGAAAACTACCAGTGAGTGCATAAATGTGTATTAATGCAGTGTGTGTTGTGTCTGTGTCCCCAATTGTATTGTTCCTTACCACAAACATATTGTTGCTTTCCACTTTGTCACGTTGTCCTACCCTTTGCTGCAGGAGGAGTCACAGAATGGCTGGACTGATAAGCCAAACAATTACATCGATCAACTGCCAACCACCAAACAGCTTGAGAGTGCTGCCAATGGAGTATGTAACTCCCACCCTCCACCCCTGGTGCAGAAAGGTCGCCGCTCAATGAAGGAAATGGATGGGCTCTGCCCTAAGACAATCAACGAGAAAGCCAACAACCTAAATGTCAATCCCGGTACTCCGCCCTCCCCACAAACCCCCAATGAACATGAAGCTATGGTCAGAATAGAACCAGCTAAAGTTGTCTACGAATGCAAGTCTAGTTTTGTATAATATAATACCTCAAGCCATGATGACTTAATGTCCTACTATAAAGTTGTTATTGTGTATTCTATTATTTTTGTATTCCACTTGAATTGTACCAGCTGAGCTGTGTTGTCTGTATGTGTGTATGTCAGTGTAACTGTATTGGGATATATTTTGCTACTACACCAAGATGTAGATTTCATTAATTCTATTTCATTACCTATTACTCTTGTGAATTATGTGATTATCATAATCTAGAGTCTGCACTACAAGAACTGGCTCACATCAAATAACCATTTAATACACTACATTCAGTTTAGAAGGCTACATGGTCATGCTAGCTATTATGATCTGAGTATAACATCTGAAGACAATGTCTTGGTTTGTTAACAGAGCAACTATAACTTGTGTAGATTAATTGTTTGGTGAACACAGACTTGGGACTCCCACTATTATTGTATATGAGCTGCTGAATATTATTGCTGTACATTGTAATACCTACAAGATGAGCCACATTTCCACTTACCTTTATCATACCACCCCCAATTAGTTTACCTATTGTGGGGTTGTGTATAATCAAAGCTCCTGTAGTCTGGGTGATCCATACCCATCACTAATTGCAACAAAAAATTTTTTTCTTCATGGCTAACTTCATAAGAAGTGCCCAGATCAACACAATAAAAATGCACCCAAATTCAACTTGGGAGAAATATGATGTGAATGTTCTATTAAAGTATTTTATCCCAGCTATTTGTCTTGTGTAACTGTAGGTGTACTCTGATTAAACTACTTCTACAATGGTTCCTATATGCATGCTGGTTTATAAGTCATTCTGATAAGTTTTCAATGTTTCCATGACGAAGGGAAGGTATATAGATGCCATAATGGCACTGCTGTCAGTGCTCAGGAATGCATTAATGAGAAATGGAGGCAGTAAAGTGGAACCTCTATATTACAGACCTTTTGGGACCCAGAATTTTTGGCCACTTTTTGCTGTAAAAGAGGTTTTCCTCTTTTAGAGGTAAAAAATGTATTAACCAGACCTGTTGAGACCAAAATTTCTGTCCTTATTATGGAGGTTTGTTCTACTGTGTCCTTAATTCGGGGAGTTTGTTAAGAGAGGTTCCACTGTATACAAGTTACGTCCCTCCCAGGAGAGATATAACTTGTATATATATGCCACCAATATAGCTTTTTAGTCAATAGTGTAGCATAGATGCTATTGTAAGCCATAAATTGCATGCTAAACTCTAAAACAGCATGCGTGAATGAGGAAGCGGTGCACATGGTTTAAATCCCACAGTAGTCAGGTTTCTTTTACTGATGGCTTTTAGTAAGGATATTATTGATTTGTACTGACAAATTAGTAGCTATATTATCAAAACAATTTGCAAAGTTATAGACAACTAGCTCCAGTATTAGATCATAGACAGAGCTAGTAACCCCAGGCCCAGGTACGGAAAGTACATTGAATTAGCTCATATTTACCACTTGTATCCAAAAAAAAACAAATTGGCTTTAGATATCAGATCAGATGTAAATGGAACATCAGTATAGCACTATAGTATGTTCACGTTGAGCTGAATCCTCAAAAACATTTAATAACTCATGGATGATGCAATTACACATGATCTTGAAATTTGGCTCATTTGTAGTACTGCTTGACCCGCTAAAAATATTTCAAAATCTTTCTGTTCAAATGTTTGACATAGTATTTATGGCCAATCAAAATTTTCACAATACATTTCCTATGGGAAGCCATATAAGTACAGTATCCATTACAGCCCTTTCCCGAACTTGTAATGGAGCCAAACCATACATGTCTGTTGTTGACACCTTTGCTGTTGCAAATAATCATCTGGTTTGCTGAAATGTTAACTCTGTTGAGAAAAAATCCATTTTTTATTTTTAGCTGTTTTTCAGGATTCAGCTCAACGTGAATATACTATAGGTATGAGGCTATTATGCTCCAAAAATTTTGCATTATGCTTTTGAGAATTGCCCATTATTCCCAAAATTATGCCACCATAATTGGCTAATAATGCCAGTTTATTCTGTATCAGACCATTTTCCTTGATATAAAGCTTCAAATAGTCTTGAATTCTTTAGCTGGTTGCGTATTTCATTTCAATGTGACTGCTTTATTAGAGTAAATAATATTCAGCGACAGTCACTGTTCTATTAGAATTTCTGACTGCTCTATTAGAGTATTTCGATCTTCTTTAACGGAACTGTACAATCTGCAGATTTTCCTACTGTCAAAGCTTTTAATCACCTCAAATGCATAATTCCTGACTCCCACACATACCTATTATGCCAGCATAATCGCCGCATCCCTATAGCACATAACTGTCAAGGGGACTGGATATTGGAGAGCCTTAACCAAGAAAGGAGACATCTCTCAGACCAGTTAAACTGCAATAGATCAGAAATTCAATCATCTTTATGCAATGCAATACAATAGAATTGACCACCAAATGGGTCTGCCACCAATTACATAAGGATACAGTTCTAAATCAATAACAACAAACAAAGCCATGACAATAATGTGCTCTACAGTGACATGCTCGTGTTGTATACAGCAGATTTTGATTGGTCTCCTGTACGTGCAATGATCAAGATTGCTGAGGGTGCATTCTACAGAGGTGATTAGACTCCCAAGGACTCAGACGGATGTATAGTTTGTTGATGGTCAAGTTCCACACAATATACACATCGCTGTAAATGTTCACAAGTAGCAACCATTAATTTTTGGCTTGAAGAAAAGTCATTTGATGTAGCTATGAGCAAACCAGCATTATTTAGATAATTTTGTATGATCATTATTACTTCTCACACCTTAATGGCATCACAGTGGTTTATGTTCAGCATAAAATGACCTTGGAATTAGCTACTTATGTTTTCATGTTGTCTAAGGAATGATTCACTTCATTGTCCTGCATTAATCATAACTTGCAGAAAATTACCTCCTGGAGTTTAATTGCCTTAATTGACAGTATGTGTCATAAACACTAGTGAATTACTTTTACTGTTATTGCTGTATACACGTATCTGGTGATATAAATTGTGTGATCAATATAACCATCACTTCTCCAATCATTTATGAACTTCTTACATTGAAGTTCCTTGTAAGTCCATTGTAATAATCTCAATGCATCAAGCAATGTCAAACAATTTCCCTATACAATCTAATTATCATTGAGTGAGATCAAGTCCCAGATGTTATATCATAATATCTTTTCCTGCACATAAACAATTGACCCATCAAATATGCTGTTCTCCTGTACTTTACTCCCACAGGGACAACTTGATCATCCAGTTCAACAGTAAGATATTCTAAATAATATTACTAGCTATTGGGATAGATATGGAGAGAAGGTGCTATCCATACCTCTTTCACATAATTACAATCAGATGCAGAGAAAGCACTGAGAAGGGGAGGGGCTCAAGACAAAAATATGTTTGGGCAACATGGAACTGGGGTTGGGGAGGGGGTGTTTTCAGAAGAAAGATTTTCATCATAATTACTAACACAGACTGCTTTATTAGAATGAATGATTGTTCTATTAAACTAGTTTGAATTTCGGTTATTTCCCAAGGTGCATTCTTAGTATGGTGATTTAGGAATTCCATAAGTGTTTTATAAAGAAAAACATTCTGTTGCAATTAGTGATGGCCTACCTTATTTTGACTAGACTACTATTATCCCCACCTACAGGAAATAATTGGGATTTGACCACAATAATTTAATTCTCCACACCTGGAGCATATTAGTGGTCAAATCCCCACATAGTATGGCCCAGCTCCTATATAGCTTGCAAATTAACAAATATTAATTCCTACCTACCGGTAGAGTAGAATTTCATATTAATTGGACCAAAATCCCCCACTGAGCGTGTAATAGAGGTATGTAGGGGCAACTGGGAGCAGCAGCATAATCATTTACATGAAAAACTTGAAAGAATTGGCCAATCAATGTTAAAAGCACCACCAAAGGTTTAATATAATTCATGGTGACAAGAACTGCTTGAATCAGCAACTACCATAATGTTTATCATTATTAATAAATGACTGGTGAAGCAGGAAAAATGATTCTTCCGTGTGCAATAAAGTAACACAAAGCAATCCCATTAATCTGCTGTATAAATCATATCCTGAATATTAAACATTTAAAAAATACAACAATTATGTGTACACACATCAAATTACTAAATTACACACAATTACATTCAAACGTTGAGCAGTGAGGGGCATTAATAAGAAAAGAGTTTCAGTAGGCGGTCAGGACATAGAGGGTGCCAATCTTATCAATGGTCAGGAAGATGGTGAAGTCAGGACTGAACATGATGTGTTTACCAAATAGTCCAGTAAGGAAGAACGTTCTCTTCAGTTCACCATTTGTACTCCACCACTAGAAATGTCATGAAATAGCATAACAGTTAGCAACAGTAAATATTACAATACATTAAAGGTCATTTCACAGAGCCTCTACTAAACCTACATAGTATATAATTGATAAAGTATACTACAAAATTACACAGAGAATTTGTTGCAACAGAATCCTGTGCAGTGTTACTCTTGTCACTTGCTATAGTGCTAGTAACGCAGACCAGAAATGGACCAATAGAATTCTCTTATGTTAATAGCTATCCCATTAAAGTATGCAATGAGTTGTTAATAGCTGGGATGATTGGCCTTTTTAGCAATGAGGCGTCCACACTACACTTCATGTAACCAGGAAACACACACACACACACACACACACACACACACACACACACACACACACACACACACACACACACACACACACACACACACACACACACACACAGAGCAGACAATACCTTGATGCTATCAGACAGAGTCACTATTTGGGTCTGATCAGGAGAGAAGGAACAGTCGATCATCCAGTATAACGAGTGGGTGTGTCGCTGGAACATCTTATCACTAGTGAGGTCCCATATCTGTTGTGACGACATCATAACATTGTTCACAGGTTATCAGATCATTGTAGTAAATACTCAATAGCTGGGACCACGATATACTTATCATGAGCCACGATAGTGGGTTCATAATAGGGATTGCATGTTTTTTTTTTTTGCAAAAACTAATAGAATGCACACCTAAAAACCACCTTGGAAAGCATCGTCCAACTCAAAACAACCCTCTGGTGGTTATTTGCAATGAGTATTGGTCCACTAGTAAGTATCAAGTGGAAAGGAAACAGTATGTGTATTTTTACACAACTGAAATTTGTTGTTTTGTTCATCTTCATATTATTATTATTCTTCTTCTTTTGTTTCACTTATGTACAGCAAAAGTTATCCACTTTTTTGAGCTAAAAACTATACAGCCATGCTTACTGAGTCCTTCCACATGTCCACGATGTATTAATCAGCCCGTATTCCACAGATCGCGAACCATCCTAGACCTTGAAAATTTTCTAAGTTCTCTTCACCATTACACTATTGGCAGCAGTTTTGTATACTAAAGTAGTATAACAATAAAGTGACAGGATAATAAGTAGAAAGGCTTGTTGAATGGATCATTGTGCATGTCCACGGCCTATTTTTAATTTCATTTTTGAATGGAAACAGCCCAAACCAGGCCATTTCTTCTTGCCAAAATGCCATTATGTATGAAAATCCATACAAGATCACACTCAAAGTTAGGTTTTTTGGTGCGCTGTTTGTGGCTAATAGAATCTGTCCTTATTAAGCTCAGTATAGGCCAGGAAGCTTAATCTGATTTAAAGTACCATTGCTTACAGACAGGTGGTTATAACAGGGTCACACACAATTCAGTAGCAACGTTAACATGACATTTTAGGGTTTAAAAGAGTTTCTGGATGCATTTTTAGCTGAAGAATAAAATAGTCAGTCAGGGAGTCTGGGGCATACCCCTATATTTTGCCTCCATATTTTTCAGATTTTAGATGATCTGAGATTAGATATTAAGACTTATACGGTAAACGCCTTGAAGAACAAACGTCACGCTACTCTAATTTGATTGTTCTATTACAGTAGCTAGCTGACTGAAATCACAAGTATTGCTGATAACAGCCATAACAGGTGTTAGTTAAGGTGCAGTTGGATTTATATATCAAAGAGGCCACAAAAACTGATCTAGATATGCTACCAAGCACATACGCCAGGTTTGATTGTCGTTAAACAGAAATCTTAAACTACCATGACAAGATCATGCCTTACACTCACAATCATAGTATCACTTACTTTGTCATGTACCAAACAATAAGAAACTTTGATAAAATCTGATTAGCAAAAACTCTTTAACAAATCGCTGCACTTTGTCAGGTGTCACTACACACTGTACATGAATGATAACAACAGTTGGAAATATACTTTGGTGGAGTAAAGTTCATCAAAATAAAGGACAATCCACCAAATTTACCATGTTATATACTGACAAAGCTATCTAATATACAGGAGTAATGTCAATTACATAGTTCATCCACTACTTACGACCGTACTTCTTAGTACTTGGTTGTATAACTAGATAGCTGAATAAACAAGACTGAGAGTGTATCTTTCTGAGACTGTTCTCATTGCTTAATACTTTCACTAGGTAGTAGTACAAAATTAATGATGTGGCATTATATGAGGGATGGAAACTAATTATCAACTTAGTGGCTTTAAACTAACAATAGACCAAGTATAAACACTGGAGGGTATCAAGAAGAGCTTCCTTACTTATAATAATGTATTAACATAAAATTGATGCTTCATCCTTTACCTGTAGTGATCCATCATCATAGCCGACACAAAGGAACTTATTGTTAACAGCACACACACGAGCACAACGTTTGTATGGTGGTAACAACTTCACTTCTTTACCATCAGACACACGCCACACCTGTAGAGGCATTATAACACAATCCTAAACTCTGTAATGAAAGACAGTGAGACATGGCTATATAGTGAGTTACACAGTGACTTATTGTAGCAGGTAGCTACATTAGGCAGGTCACATACACTCTAGTCATTGCAAAAACAATACACCCACTAAAAATATCCATTTAACATGCCAAATATGGTTAATTTACTAACCACTGCCAAGTTCTGGTGTCCACTTCCACTGGTAGTGGTTGCCGCTAGCAGCTGATCATCAGGTGATACATTGATACACAAGATGACCAGCCCACCATTGTCATGGTTACCAAACTGGTATGTTCTGATGGTCTCTCCAGTATCAGTGTTCCATAACTGAAGAAGATAACAAGATGACAGACAGGAAAACAAGATGACAGACAGCACAATGAAACTTCTTTATACCATCAATTATCTGAACCTCAGGGGACTAGTTCCGTGGGGATTACCGCTGGCATTCATATAACTGACAGTGCACTTTAAAACAATGTTAACACTTTGGGAGGTTTGATTATACCCAAGCTGTCGTGAAGGAAAAATAAGCAGCTAGTTAGTTATAGGGTGATACTTTTGACCAGAAAAGCCCAAACCTCCACAATCTCTACTTATCAAGTTCCATAAACAACACATACTTAACCAGGCGCACACCCCGCAGGTTGGACTTAACCAGGCACATGCCCTGCAGGTTGGCTGTGGGGCATGCACCTGGCTACTGATAGTGTGTGCGTGTGTGTCTGTGTCATTTTGTCCACGTGAACAAACAGTTTTGTGTCAAAATCAGCCTGCATATGTGAAATGAAGGCTTTGTTAACACTGTATAACAAGAAGCTAAGCTTTATTCTGAGGCCGCTATTTCAAAACTCAGGTTAGACGGGTTAAAGAACACATTGTGAAAAACTTTCCTAATGGGTTGTATGGGCGTAACACAACAACTGAAAAACAGCATACTAGACCTTATAGGATATCAGACATAACAAGTTCCTTCAAAGAGAAAGGGTGATTAACCACCCATGCCAATACGAGTGAAACCACTGGATCATTTTATACACATGCCTGAAAGATTTGATTGTGGCTAGGCAGTAGGTAACATTGCAGCAACATTTGTTATAATAAGCGGACAGGTCATAAAGATATCATGGAAAAGTTGAGTTTTGGCGAATTGTGGGGAATTTACAAGTGTTCTAAAGTTAAAGGATAAGCTTTATTGTAGCATGTGTTATCTGTAATGCGGATATGGTCAGTATTCGAAAACGTGCTGATACGCTTGTGCCTTGTGTACGTGCAATAAGACAGTTCTCACCTTCAACTAATGTTTCCCAACTTGTAAAATGTCAAGGATACTGAAACACCTCCATCTGAGTGCTTCTTGTGGCAACTCGTGATAATAGTCACGTGAGCATTAATTTATTCCCATAATTGATTTCGTCCTGAGCTTTTATAAAACAAACCAGACAGTACCACTACCTCATGAGTTAGAGGCTAACCACACGGTAATATCAGATATGTATACCCAAAATTCTTTTGATCTGCCCACACAAAGTGTTATACAAATTGTATGGTATCTTTTATACTGAGAAATACAATAGTCACAAGGCTGTTACAGGCAGGCTACTTTTGGCAATTACTGTACTGCAAATGAGCAAAATCTAGGCATGTCCATTCAAATATTTCACCTTTCCCCCACACATATACACACTAAACACAGACACACTCACCTGTACACTACCATTCTCCTGTGCTGACAACAAGCTCACATGATCCAACAGGAAGTGACACACCCTCACACCCTGGGAAATCCCCTCATGGCTGGAGATCACATGACCACTATTAGTCCACCAAACCTAGGGATCATGTGATCCATGAAGGCAACATATTGATCACACTCACCTTGTGCTGCCCTGGTGACACCGTGACAACCCTTAAACCATCCAATGAAAACACACATCTTGTGATTCTGTCTGGATGGGCTGATTGTACTGTCCATAATGGATCACCAGTCTCCGTGGCAACCATCTGTAGAAAATTTATGATTTAAGGAGATCATGTGATCTGAGCCCCACCTACCAGCAGTTCTCCAGCAATACACCCAATCACAATCCTTGTACCATCTGGTGAGAACTGCCATGATCGAGGGTTACTAGGAGTGGACAGGACACGAAGCAGCGATGCATCCTTGCCATGTAGTAACTAGTGAACCAAATGACAGTAGTGACACATACTAATCATCAGAACCCTCACAAATCAGCAACCTCTTAAAGTGACATATCATGTCATGTTGTTGAGAACATGTTAAAATCCCTCAAAGAAAACTAACTCTTGCTCTCTACATTGTAACATGATGCTTACTGGGAATGGAAACAGAAGTTGTGCATGTGATAATTTTATATTAAAACTACGCAGTGGGTGGTAAATCTCTTTTGAACTTATCCGTGTTTTGCCTTCTCTATTTCTGAGTGTGGCAGACAGCTTTGTACAGCACAGATATACTAGTGGACCTGAATTAGGGATTAAATGTCCACTGGTCTCTTGTTTCCCTAACTTTTTTTCTATGATCCCTAATCATACTTATACTTGCTTGCCTGTAATGTTATTGCAACTGATGAACTCACATATACTGCATTGATGGTACCAGAGGTAATGTTTTTGACTGAAAGTCCCCCCAAACTATCAATTACTGACTTGAAACATTACGCTTCATGTTCAGCCATTTTCAATACAAACAAAGAGCAGTAGGAGAAGTACCTCTGCAATCAATCCAGTCACCATGAAAAATATGCCCATTTACAAATGTAGAGGGAAACTATCGCGTTACCACAAATCGACACCTTGGGCTGTCAGCAAATGGGACACAAAGGAAGACAAAGGTAAGTCCATGATGCATGCCAATACTAGGGGGATGCCCCAACAGGAAAAAAATTGAATGTTTTGAGATAGAGTATATTTTCAGCAGTGAATGTGTACTTGGATAGGATATTATGACAGGATACTTCTGTGGCATTATGGCAAGGACCATTACTAAGACATTGTACAAGTAGATAGATCAGTAAATGAAGGAATTTCAGATTGCACAAGATTAATTGCACCAGAGTAGTTAGTTAGATGACTGCTCTATTAGGGTATTTCATCTCATGCACTCCCAGCATTGATTCATGTGGAGTATTCCATTACTGCATAACAAATCCCAAGGAAAAGTAAGTTGACTAATGACAATAAGAGGTACAATAGTTGCTGTACTTTAGCAACTGGGCATTGGGAGAAGTGAGGGCCTCTAGCTACTCTTCAAGTAGAGCAGTCTGCCCCCCCCCCCCTTCCATTTCTCCACCCGTCACACTATACAGTACTAGTTACACACCATACTGGATTACCTTCAGTTTATTGTCTTTCATATCACAACAAGCCATGATTGGTTCATACTGGTCATTGGTTGCTTGGTAACTAAAGTGGGCAGCAAACCGACGGTAGAATTTCATTGGCTCTTCTTGTACTTTGGTCACGTCCCCACTCTTCCACTCATTTTTATGAATCTGACCAATAACATTGATAACAATGACTGGTAACCATGGTTACAGCTCACTTTGACAACACCCATATCATTAGTTGACAACAACATCTCGTTATCAGGTGAATATCCTACACACAATACAGCTGAGGCATGAGTGGTAACCAATGACAACAGTGATCCATCTGAGGTGTTCCATAGCTACAAAACACAACACATTGGAAGGGAGCTAGGGAACTCACTATGGCAGAACAGTTTCACATTGTAACAAAGTTCAGTCAGTTAATGTCATGCAGGTACACTAAGTCATGTGAGACACTTTTCTCTGGTTAGTACTCTAATTTGACCAGCTACCTTTTCATAACCATGTGAAAAGAGAAAGACCTTATCAGCCTGTTTTGAACATCTGTACAATACATGTACATTCCCCAGTTTTAAGTCAGGGTAGACTGGAGCAATGGAAGTAAAGTTTCTCTCACCCCACCGGCACTAAATCTAGTACCTTATGATTACAAGATTAACATAATCATACGGTAGCTCAACACGAAACAGCTACGGCCCCTCAGGCTATACTAACACAATACCTTGACACTGCCACTTTGCTCCCCTGTTATCACGTGGTTACCATGGATACTGAAGTGACAAGCTTCAACTGAGGATGAACACTGTAGGACTCCCACACACTTGTAGTCACGGGTATCCCATAGCTACAGCCAAGTGAATAGTACAATGGGATATTTAACTAATCAGATCTCACCCTTGTGGTGTGGTCAATACTACCACTACAGATCATGTGATCCCTGGAGTTGAGACAAGTGATCTGTTTAGTGTGGTCAGTCAGTGATGTAATATTCTTTCCCTGATTGGTCCAAATCTGTGTAGGGAAATTTGGTTATCAGTGATTAACTAACAAGTATTGTGTACGTGTGTATGAGTTGGACAGTATACTACATATCACGTGAATCATGACAAAAGCATACTAAGACACCTCGAGAGTTTCAAGATATAGTTTGGTACTGAGTCAAAGTAACTATTATACTGATAGCATTGTTTATAGGATGGGTACAAGTCATCATGATACTTGGTGTAAAGAGCATACACTAATTAACACATCATGATATCCCAACATTGCACACCTTGATTGATCCATCAGTGGCACATGTTGCTAGTGTTTTCCCATCACCAAGGAAACAGCAGTACTTCACACCCACAGATTCAGGGGATGGAGCGTCCACCAAATGTTGATGATTCCACTTGCATAACAACTCTTGTTGCTCTAGCGACCACAACTGGAGAAGTATCACATTATGGTAACTGAATATGTACAGTGGACACAACATGACAAGAATTATCCTAATTTTGTCATAATGAAGAAATTGAACAAACTCTTAATGAGATATTAAAATTGTATGATGAACCAGACTTGTAGGACTTCTAATTAGGGAGTAAAGCCATTGTACACTGCATAGTTACATTACTCTAATTATCACCCATCACTCACGATGATAGTTGAGGCTACATCACATGACACAATTTGGGACTCATCTGGGGATACATGACAACACTGCACACCAACAAGGTGACCGTCGCAGTCAGCTAAGTGTTTGCCACGTTCTGCATCCCAAACCTACAGGAAAGAGTATGCCATGATATCAATGACTCCATCACCACACACGTCACCAAGGAATACATGTGTGATGTCAGTATACATAGAGACCTAGCAACAACTATATTATTCACTGACGTTGGATGCTTTGTTGTATCAGAGTTGCTAAAGGATTAATTGAACAGTTGAAATATTAAACAACTAGGAGTGATGTCTTCCTCTGGAAATATTCAAATCCAATATCAGCAATAACGGTAGCCATTTTGTTCAATCAATCACGTGATGTGATAATGAAACTAAATTGAATGGAAGAACTTACTTGCACTGCTGAGCTGACATGTAGTTCAGCTATAACTAATTTAATAGCAACATGTACCCTTGTCACATCCTTGAATTATTCTGATAAAAGTCGTCCCTGCCTGACATACAAGTGTGCCATAGAAATTATGTAGGTGTTGTACCTGACATAAAATTTTAGATCGCCAAATCCATGAAAGCTTTCGACACTTATAGCTACACTATCATCTTACAAAGCTATTATTGCAATTTCCATATGTAATTCCAATTCATCAAAACATTCAGTGTAATAACATATATGGCAATACTGTCAGCAGCTGACATACTTTGAAACTACAGTAAGTGTTTGAGGAGGAGGCTAGCTGGTATTATCACAAAGCCTCATAGTGCATGTATTTATGGCATGAGTTTGTAAAGTCTGCTTTGTCAATGATGTTATTATTGATATAAGTTTGCATGTGTGTGTACTAGTACAAGTGTGTACATATGTGTGTGTTGTGTGTGCTTGTGTGTGTGTGTGTGTGTGTGTTGTGTGTGTGTGTGTAGTATGTGTGTGTGTAGTGTGTGTGTGTAGTGTGTGTGTGTGTGTGTGCGTGTAGTGTGTGCATGCGTGCGTGTAGTGTGTGCACATATGTATGTGTTGTGTACGTATGTTGTGTACATGTGTGTAGTATAAGTCATACACACCTTCACACTACAATCCTCTGAGCATGACACAAGGTATTTCCCAGATGATGACATCACACAGTGGGTCACATGATCCTCATGTCCATTAAGGTCATGTATTACACTGCCCGTGGTGTGCTGCCACACCTGCAGGAATACATATGACATGGTCACTATAATAAGGTGGTCTTATTCATAAGAGATTGGAAGCACTTCAAGTGCTACTTAAAAAAATATTACATATTTTGTGAACCTCATTCATCGCAATACAAACATTAGCTACCAGTGGGGCTTAATGGGGATCATCAAATATTTAAATTGTACTTTGTGTAAGCATTAAGGTAATACGGAAACAACTCTAGTCACGTATCTTCTAGCACTGACCAAAGCATGTATATTCTTGTGAGAAAAAAACAATGCTGCCACACTCTGTTATATCTTCCACACATTTTATTTCATTCCAAAAGAATTGGCCTTCTGTGCAATTAATTTCTAAAGGTACTTAATCACTTCTGACTGCAGCAGCAGCAGCAGCAGCAGCAGCAGCAGCAGCAGCAGCAGCAGCAGCAGCAGCAGCAGCAGCAGCAGCAGCAGCAGCAGCAGCAGCAGCAGCAGCAGCAGCAGCAGCAGCAGCAGCAGCAGCAGCAGCAGCAGCAGCAGCAGCAGCAGCAGCAGCAGCAGCAGCAGCAGCAGCAGCAGCAGCAGCAGCAGCAGCAGCAGCAGCAGCAGCAGCAGCAGCAGCAGCAGCAGCAGCAGCAGCAGCAGCAGCAGCAGCAGCAGCAGCAGCAGCAGCAGCAGCAGCAGCAGCAGCAGCAGCAGCAGCAGCAGCAGCAGCAGCAGCAGCAGCAGCAGCAGCAGCAGCAGCAGCAGCAGCAGCAGCAGCAGCAATGCATGTAATAAGAACTTCTCCTCCACTACCACATGTGAATAGATTGATTCTTCTTTTGTAACGGGAGGAACATAACAGAAAACAAGCTGAAACGGCCAGTGGCAATTGCAGACCTATAATATGGCACATGTATAGTTGCAGAATTTCAAATGGTCTAGGGATGCAATCGTAGGACTTAGCAACGAAAATTTGTTAAAATGATGTAAAATACAAATTTATATTGCAAATTTCTCCCAAGGTTATTTTATAATTTAACATTATTCTCCAAGATGAGGAGGAGGGAGGGGGCAGGAAATGGCCACTTCAATAATTTTAGTAAATGGTAGTACGGGCACACATGAAAATGATGTTAATCATGTACTGTCCAACTACTGGTGTCTTCTTTCCTTGGATTCGGCATCAGTTATATTCATGTTACAAAAAGTGAATGAACAAGTATAAGGAAAACTTAGGAGTTCAAAGAAGGATTATAGAAACAAAAAGTAAGGGAGGTTGCCTACACCTGAAATGGATATTTAATCTCTAATTCAGTTGTGGGATTAAAAGTCACTAGTATATCTTCAGGTGTAACGACCTTCCTTGTTTCATTTTTTTTTACCCCTAAGTGTCCATGAACCTCACATTCCTGATTTTTCCTTATACCTTAAAAACTTTGTTCAACTACTCTAACTCAGCTGTCACTTTAATGTCAAGTCACAATAGCAGCTGGTACACACAGATACAAACAGTACCTTGAGCTCCATTTCACTGGAACAGGACACGACTTTCTGTGAGTCATGTGAGAACTCTGCATGGAACACATAACCATTGTGTATCTGGCTGCTTAGCAACAGTGACTGCTCTGATTCTGATGAAGTCTTGTTGCTGGTGAAATAATACCAAGTATAGTAATAATGACACTAAACATAGTTGTACATTAAAGTACCATATTTCCTTGGTTAAACGCTACATCTTCAATAGAAGCCACACTTGAGTGGTGCCACAATCGACTTTGAAAGCCATTGTTATCAAGTGGTGGCCAATATAGCATAGTTGTCAATATAGCACTTAACCAAGTAAATATGATGTAGTGTTAACAGTAATGACATATAGCACTTGTTCAGTGGAAACCACTGGACTAAGTTGATCTGTTCTCTACAGATTCAGTCATCCCAGTATTACACCACCAACCACACCAGCTCCTGTATCTCCCGCATTGGAATATGTTGTCCAGCTAGAACCCACAAGAAAGTTATAGAGTCTGTAATACAATTAAAGCAGAGTCACCAGACCAGATGGTACATAGTGACTTGGTCTTGCAATATAGGCACATAAAAATGATACTTCAATGTTTACAGAATTCTCCCTGCTTGCAATGCTGTGCATGTGTGTACACAGCATATATGGGTATGGGTTGGTCTGAACTGTAAGGTACTAATAATAATAATACGTAAACTGATTTTTGACGATATCTCATAATTTTAAGCACAGTACTTAGAGCTGGATAAACACACGTACACACAAACTCACCACCAACAAAGAGAAAACAATTTCTCAGCTTTGGCAATTTCCATTGCTTGTTTGTATATATCTGATGTATCCGGTAGCAACAAGGCTAGTTGTATGACATCATCAACATTGTGATCTAGTACCAACTTGTCCATGTTACGACTGACAAACCTCTGGAACAGTCCAGCCCGGCTACATGCCTGTGTGAGAAAATGATATATCACTACACCATATCGTGTACACCACACTTCTTCAAAATTGTGATCCACTCTCTTCTTGGGAGATGTCCCTTTACCTAGCTAAAGGATGCTGAGTATCCCATTTTATTAAGCCAGGAGGGTAGATTGGCAAGATTGGCAAGAAAAATTATCAGGAACACCTGATCCACTGAAGTAACCTAAGCCACACACATCACTACATAAGTACAGTACATACACACAAAATACTATCTATGACAACACACACTAACACACACACACACACACACACACACACACACACACACACACACACACACACACACACACACACACACACACACACACACACACACACACACACACACACACACACACACACACACACAGAGACACAGACACACATCTTCAATACACTTTCTGACCCTACGTACAATACAAACACAACACACATCACACTCACATCTCCAATACATTCTCTGATGTACCACCTCAATACCACACTGGGGGCACAATGTGCCAGGCAAACTCTCAACCATCGCAGGTCACTAAGCAACAATGACCGGGTCACATGATCTCCTGCCATTTCCAGGTGATATAACAACTGCTGATGGACATAGCCATCAGGTTTAACCAATGGGAAGTCTCTGTTACATTGTGCCCGGTACCTATCAACAAGTTTCTTATGGTAGTCACGTGTGGCTTCTTCCTGGGTAGTGTCTCTGAGATAGATGATAATGATGTCATGAACAAGAAATGAAAAATATCCATCATTGCCTGAGGGTGGTCTGGCATAGGCTAGTGACTGGTCTGCTAGTTCTGTAGGGAAGAAGACAATCATGTGATCACCATAAGCACACTCATCCTTTACACACTACATAAATGATATTGTGAAATGTTTGCATGTATGGCAATTAGAGCTAACTAGCTATACTAACAGTGATGTTCACTGATAGTAGCTATACGTGTGTCTACTATTTTAGCCAATCTGAGTTGTGCTAGTTTCATATGATATGTGTGACATGCAAAATGTATGATTCTTGTTCAATTTCAGTTAACCGGATACTGCGACATCAGAGTAGAAGTGAAAGTGATAAGGCTCAGTCGGCCTCTCTGTGTAGTATGCATTCATCTGGGAGGGGTGGAGGAGGTGGAGGGGAATGCTCCCTCTTTTGTTTTCAAGATTTGTAATACTCCATAACTCTCTCTCTCTCTTAACATAAAAGCTGACAGGTACCAGGTAAGTATGAAGATTGCTATATCAAGTACTACAAGTTCATTACATTTACTTTATCAAGTTTGAATTTTAGTGGTGTAACTTTTACTGTGATGCCCTTGACTGTATAACCATGTTATCTGTCCAGTAACCCCTTATGATACTCTAATTGAAATGCACACACATGTACAGTTGCACACACTTACGCAACATAATCGCTTCAGCATCCATTTCATCAGTGTCCCACACAACTGCAAGAGCTTCTGATGTTATGGCAACATTGTTGTCAAGGACAACCAGGTGATAGAAATATTCCCGTAACTCTTGGTCTAGAGCTGAGATACTGAGTTCAATGGAGCTCAGCAGTGTCATGTTGCGATATTGCCATCCCATTGGTGGCCGGCGCAATGCAATACTCAACCGACGAGACCGCAACTTTTCCATACACTGAACCCAACGAGCATCTGTTGGATTAGTCCTAAGAAGGGCTCCAATTAGAGATATAACCAAGGGTGATCCATTGCTAAGTTGAACAATAATATCAGCATGAACTGGTAACTCGTCAAGTGATTTCTGTACCCATTTAGCAAGCAGCAGACGTAACTGTTCTTCTGTAAACATATTAGACACATCAAGCGATGCTTTACTAGGAGTGGAAACTGACTGAGCCACTGAGGCATTCCTTGTAGTGGCAAGGACACGACAACGTACAGAGAAGTATTTGGCGACATCAGCTCTCCACAAATTGTCCAATACAAGAAGACACTTAGGATGTTGCTCCATAATAACATTTTGAAGGTAGCTTTGTGCAGCTCTCAGGTTTGGTGGCTGGTACCGAGCTTTGTCTAGTCTTAGAATAAGATTCTGCATTTTTACTAACAGTTCGGACTCATCCATGTCTGAGGACAATGCGTCTCCTTCGCCCATATCCACCCAGTACACACCCCCAGGAAACACCTCTCTTAATAATTTAGCATCTCTGAGTGCTTCAGATGCTAGTACACTCTTACCACACCCAGCTATTCCATATAATACCACCCAACCATCTGTGTTGTGTAGACCTTGTAGTAGTTGTTGTACAAGAGTGGAGGCCTCGGGGCGGTAGACATGTGTTGACCTCACTAGTGGAGGAACTTGACCTGTTTTAAGGACCTCTTCAACTTTTGTGACCTCTAGAAGGAGAGGAGACAACATACATAGATTAGAGACACTAAACTGGTTGGTGAAAACATTAGTTAATACCCATGACTGAATTAGAGATTAAATGTCCACTAGTAGATGTGCAGGTGTAGGCAACCTCCCTCATTTCCATACTTTTATTTCTGTGATTCCTAATCAAAATAAATTACTAATTTCTCCTTCTACTTGTTTGTTTACTGGTTTTTTTTTGTTTTTTTTTGTAACATAATTATGACTGGTGAACAAGTATACACTGCATCAAGAAAGAATTAATGGCATCATACTTAATGTTTTTGAAGTGGCATTAATTATGCTTCGTTTTCAGCAATGTTCAGCCCATTACAGAACATTGTGAGAAACAACTGCAGTCAGTTCATCCACTGTGGAAAATATGGATGATTTCCGCTATAAATGTACATTAGGGAAGCCATACATCAAGAACTACCATGAATCATCTTGCGTTGCCAGCAAGGAACACAAAGGAGGACAAAGGTAGTTCTGAAGACACTTTTGTGCTTGTAACCAATACCACCAAGACACATCGTGAGGATGGTTTCTGGTCAATGTTTTCTGTGACAGATGCAACCTCCATGATCCCTGATATACAGCACATACACATACCTACTAGATCCTGAAGAGATGTCAACATTTGATATTTAACTTAACACTCAGATGTAAATTTAAACACACAAGCACAGAAGCATTTACTACATCCATCAAATGGGTACAGATTGTTCTGTACAGGATCACAAATGACAACCAATAAACTCTATTAGCATGTGTACTTATATTGACCATATCCTGTATACTATTGTTCACTTGTTTTAAGATCAGAATAAACATTTTAAATGACTGGATGAGCTCTTGAATGTTGACATTCACTCTCACGCCTTAATATAGTATGTGTTGTAACACTGCTAGTACCATATACACATGTATATACAGTGACTGATACTACAACTACATAGTACAATGTCTCATGCACACACCAAGCATATCGTATAGCCTAAATATTTTGAGGGGGAAAATTTTTGCTGATTTCACAGTTAAATTTTACCCTTGAAATATTTAGACCTCCATATAGTCTAATACATTTTGAGAGTGTTTGCAAATCCACGAAAATTTTATTTTTAGCAACATTGCTCAACCTCGAAATATTTCCCCCTCGAAATACGGTACATGAGACAGTCAGGCAAACACACATACAACAGGACAGACACACAGACAGATGTCCACACCTTGACTACTATCATCATGTGACCCCAACAAGTAACTGGCTAGACTAGAGTAACCATGGTGATCCAGCGCCTCACGAAACTTCACATAGCCAGCTGCCCCTTTAGATGTGACTACCTTGAGCAGTTGTCTAGCACGCTTTACCATTGTATCTGCCTCCATGATCTCTTCAGCTTGAACATGATCTACCACACCCTCTCCAATCAGCCAATCAATGACTGCTGATACATCTAATGACTCTGCTATAACGTGACGATGATGCAGCCACAAATAACGTTGTTCCTCTGACAGGGCTGTGCTCCAATCAGGCGGGCTAGGAGGCTCCATGGGTACTGTCATCAGAGCATCAGCAATATAGCCCACCCTGTCTCCATATAACCCCTCCGCGTCTCTTAACGCGTCAATGAACTTCTGATAAACGCTGGGATCAGCTATAGCTTTCTTGTAGACTATCAGTAATATCTTGGAACATTTCGCGTTCTTAGTTTTCTGAGAGTCTACCACTTCAGTATCCAGAGGTGTGATAACTTCGTGTGACTGAAGATACGGCAGCACGAGTTCAGCATCAAGCGAATGAACTATTAACACATGGTTACGAATAAACGACTCCTTTAAACCTGTCGCCATACTCGCGTATATCTGGTGCGCATTATAAAGAAACTGCATACATTGCGAAATAAATAGGCGTGTATTAATTTAAAATGCATCATTATAGTGGCGCTTATTGCGGCACAAAAATCATTTCAAACATCTTTCAAAATAAGTGGCCCCAACATAACCACCCCTCATTGATTTTGTAACATTCTGTTCAAACAGTCTACGATTCATTCTCAGTACTTCAGCAGCTTCTTTGTTCAGTGGGTCCTCAGGGTTTGGTTCCTATAACAACAACGTGATAATGTAAACAATGACAGTGTTCTACATACCACAGTAACATTTGTGACCTTATAAGGAAAATTATACTATATATAGATA